>NW_022900925.1:2168877-2274358 GCF_012274545.1 Fukomys damarensis
TTTTTGAGACAGGGTCTCAGTATGTAGTTCAGGCTGTCACTATGTAGCCCAGACTGGCCTCCAGTTCGAAGCAATCCTCATGCCTCAGCTTCCAGAGTGCTAGGATTATAGACATTCACCACCACCACACCCAGCTATTTCTAATAAAAAATATATCCATGAGGCTGGAGTTGTAGCTCAGTTGTACAGCATTTGCCCAGCATGTGTAAGGCCCTGGGTTTGATCCCCAGTACCACATCCCTGGCACTAAAATTATTTTCAAAATTCTGAACTTTTAAAAAAATGTATAGATTAAACATTCCCCATACTCTTGAATTAACAGTGTAATGTAAAAAACAGGAATCTAGGGACTAGGATCTACCTCAGTGGTAGAACACTTGGCAAGCCTAGAGAGTAGGATGTCATTAAATAGCTTAGGTAAAGAAACATAATCGGTTCTATTTTCAAAGGATCATTCCATGGCAGTGTGAAAAATGGTTTCAAAGGAAAGATTGAGGTTTGGAAAACAATTCATCACTTTCCCTCTAGATGCACTGCCAGCTCATGTATCAGATTTCCATGTATTTCTTGTCTATTATATTCTGCTACAGTCAGTCTGATATCCATATCTTAATTAATTTAGCTTTTTTACCACTATTGTCTACTGTGACTAGACCTCTTATTGTTCAAGGTATGTTTACTCTTTTTGACCTTTTTCTTCTAAAGACACTTGTACAGGGCTGGGGATTTAGCTCAGTGGTTCCAGTGCCTGCCTTGCAAGCACAAGGACCTGAGTTTGATCCCCATTACCCAAAAAATAATAATAATAATAAAATAAAGACACTTGTACATTTTAGAATTAGCTTGGTTTAAAGAAAAACTTTGCTTAATATTTTTATTGGAATTTCATTGACTTTTTTTTTTTTTTTCCTGAGACAAATTCTCACTTATGTAGTCCACCTGTCCTTGAACTCACTATATAGCACAGGCTGGCCTCAAACTTTCAGTGATCCTCCTGCCTCAGCCTTCTGAATACTGTAATTACAGTATTACTATTAATATAAGGAAACGTTTACCATATAAGTTCTTTCCCCATAATCATTTTATGATATGTCTCATTTGTAATGGCCTTCTTTTGTGCCTGTTAATAGTTTTGTTTTTTGTTGTTGTTGTTGTTGTTTTGGTTTTGGTGCTGGGGATCCAACCCAGGCATGTGAACTACACTCCCAACCTCCATATTTTTTTCTGTAAGAAACAGCATCTTGCTATGTCCAGGCTGGCCTCAAATTTGTGATCCTCTGCCTCCAGAGTAGCTGGGATTACAGGTTGGTGTCACCAGCCCAGCTGTCAATAGTTTTATACCTAAAGCTTTACATATGTATTGAGCTAATGATTATATAATTTTGTCCTTTAATCTGTTGCTCATGTCTACATGTTCCTGTTGCAAATACTATAGTTTGTTACTCTTATACTCTTATATCCTTTTATTTAAATTTATTAAACACGGCTCTAATAATTCCAATTTCTGTAGTCTGTCTGATTCTGATGTTATTGTTACTACTGAGGCATCAAAATCCAACTGGTGGGAACAACTGAGGAAAGGGGGAGGGGGAAAGGAGGAGGAGACGGTGGAGGCGCTTCCAACACTCGGGTCGATGAAAGGGTAGATTTAGGTAGTGGCCTCCACGTTCCTGGTAAAAGCAGCAGGCGTGGAACTCCTCACACTCCTCCTTGGCCTTGCGTGGTCGTTTTCGGTAAAGACAGTCTCCGTGAATCACTCTTGGGCAGAGGCGCTGCCGGAAGAGCAAGCCAGAAAGCACCAGTTACTCTGCATGATGATTTCGCCTTGGATCCTCTTCATCAAACTGTTTATAAGAACAGATCGTCGGAGGTACACTTCAGGGTCATCAATAAACTTTAGCTTTTCTAGGGGCATATAAAGGGTGTGGACTCATTACTCAAAAATCAAGATTGTTATGGCTACAGCAGCTGAGTGGCGGGTGAAAATCCTCTTCTTCCACATACTTCCTCTTGAAGTATGTAATCTTGGGTGTTGTTATAGGATTTGAAATATCCCTGTAATGGGACCTGGCCAGGGGGTGTCCGACTCAGGCCTCTGCACCTGTCAGCCTCCCATAGTGCTTGGTACCCAGCAATTTCGGCAGCTCCTTCCGAGACAATGGGCTCGCAGAATTGTAATCCCAAGTGCTACTTGCAGAAGCAGTCTGGCCGGAATCTGCCCTCCTCTACTCGTTTCCCCAGTCCAGTTCCTCTGTAACTTTCTGGGGCTCCCTCGCTTTCTCTTCCCAGAGCAAGACAGACAGAGACACTCGGTAGTTGTTTGCACGAGCCGGATCGGCCATCAGTCAAAACACGTCAGTCCGCGGATGGGCAGTGCAGCCAGGCTCCCAGCTCCTGGCTCCGCTCGGGCTCTTGGTCTCGCCTGGATGGGTCCCGGTCCCGCCCCTCTGCAGGTGGCCACTGTGATGAGCGGCGGGGTCTGGCGTGGAGCCTGTCTGCTCCGTTTGCCATTGCCCCACAGTTTCGAGGAGCAGCTGGCAGGATGCCCCGGGCGGCCCAGGAACCTGACGGCCAAGATTTTGATGATTTACTTTTGTTTTAGCGAAGCAGCTAAAACAGACATCTACCTCAGATGACTCTAAAATTTTAAAATTGAGGTTTTTTCAGACCACAGAGGCAGTGTGAATTCAGGGTCCAAACCCAAGTGTATTATCTAATGCTACATAACATTATCTCAAAACACTAATACTTTCTTATGCTTTCAGACAGAACATAGTGTTTCTGCCTTACAATATTTAATACCTTAGTTGTTGGACCCAAAGACTATGAACTAGTAGAATCACTTCAAGATTCATTTACTTATATATCCGGCTGTCAGCTGGGGACTTTGCTAGATTTTTCCAGAATCTTTACATGTGATTTACTGAAGTAGCTTTGTGGCTTGGGCTTCCTCACAAGGTGGTGGCTGGGTTCTGGGGCAGGTACACTGAGAGGGAATCTTTACTGGTATTAGCCATACTGTCTTTCATGACCGGTCCTGAGAAATCATACAGTGTTACTTCTACTGTATTCTCCCTCTGGAGGCATTCACAGGTCACATTCCAGTCCAGGGAAAGAAATAGCTCCACCTACTGAATGGGAGCATCAAGGATCTAGAAGCACTTGTGGGACAGAAGCCATTTTGGAAATATATTGTCTATTGCTTTTTTTTTTTTTTTAATTTTGTAGTTGAGACTGACGTGGAACTCACTATGTAGCTCAGGCTGGTCTCAAACTCACAGTGATCCTCCTGCCTCAGCCTCCCGAGGGCTGGGATTACAGGTATATTGTCTATTTCACCAAGAAAAATTTTTAGGAATTTTTTTTTTTTTTTACTTTTTATTGAGTTTATTGGTACAATCTAGGTATACAATACAATTACATTCATCATTGGGATTCTGTACCTTTACATAATAGGTCTTGATTCTCATTTTTTTCCCCTTGTCCCTGCCCTCCCTCCCTTCACCCCCTCCTCCCCTCACCATTTACAAACACTTTATTTCCATTTTCCAGTTTCTCATATTTTTTTCTTCTCCCTTATTACCTTTACTCCATCCTTCCCACTTTCCCTACACCTTTAGCCCTTTACTTCCTATTTCACATTATTAATGATCTCATTAGGATCCTGTGAACTATTATAGTTTTTCACACAAAGAAACTATTCAGTATTTCAGTTTTTAGGAATTTTTAAAGGTGACATTTTTCTTTTTACCTTATACTAGAACCAAGTCTAAGAAAGAGACATAGCCTTAGGGAGCAACATTTTTCTTCTTTTCCTTCCTATTAGAGTTAAGTCTGGGTTGGGGATTTAGCTCAGTGGTGCTGTGGCCTGCCTCGAAAGTGCAAGGACCCCAGTTTGATCCCTGATACCTGCCCCCCCAAAAAAGAACCAACTCTAAGAAAGATGTAGCCCCATAATTTGTCTGGGATGGAGTTTTTTCTACTTCATCCACTGAAGGTATTGCTTTTGAAAGGTCTTTGAATACACATCTCGTATTTATGCCCAAGCTTTAGACATCTGACTTGATTTTATTTTATTTTTGGTACCAGGGATCGAACTTGGGAATCTTGCTCCTGCGAGGCAGGTGGCAGAACCAGTGAGCTAAATCCCTGGCCCTAAACATCTAACTTTATACCAGCAAGGATATGCAGGTGTTCTTAAGGTGCCCTAGGAGATCTACCCTATAATATCTCCCAGGATTCCTGCCTACCTGTTGTTTTGGTCCTTGAAAGATCACTCTTGCTTTCCTGCTAGTTCAACCATACATTCTACGTACTTGCCTTTTATCTTACATATTCTATGCTAAGAGTTTTCTAAATGGCTGATTAGTCATATTTCCCAAAATAGAATTTATCAGATTATTTTTATTCATTGCTTTTTAGTTATTAATAATTCTTCAGAGTGTTCCTATACTCATGTGAGAGACTGAAGCAGGAAGATTGCTATGAGTTTCAACCCATAAAAAGACTCTGTTTTTTAAAAAGAGTATTCCTTATTGAGATATATTTAAATCTACCGCAAAAGCATTAGTTTAAAAAAATAGCTAGATGTGGTGGCACACAATGTAATCCTAGCACTCTGGAGCCTGAGACAGGAAAACATCAATTTCAAGGCCAGCCTGGATTACATAGTGAGTTCAAGGCCAGACTGGAATACATAGACCTGATCTCAAAATATACATTATTAGCCTCATCTGTCTAATTCTATTCTTTCTAATCCAGTACATTTGAAATTAATAAAAACATAGAATTTTGGGGTAGGGGATTTAGCTCAGTGGTTCTGCTTCCTGCTTCACAAGCTCGAAGCCGAGAGTTTGATCCCCAGTACCACCACCAAAAAAAAAAACATAGAATTTTTATGTTTGTTTGTTGTGGTGGTGATGGTACTGCTGGGGATTGGAACCAGGGCTTCAGCATGCTAGGAAAGTGTTATACCACTGAGCTATATCCCTGGCCCATTTTTTAAAATTTTATTTTGAAACAATATCTTCAGGCTGACCTTGGACTCAGTGATCCTCCTGTCTCAGCCTCCCAAGTATTTGGGACTTTACCCAGTTAAAACATGATTTTAAGTATTGATTGCATCCTATTAAGAGTGGAATAAGGTATATTTTTTCTTTTGGGGGGGTACTTTTTAGATATGCGTAATGATAGCACTCATCATAGGGAATTTGTACCTGTACATGATATAACGTGCTTCTTTTTTTCCCATTCCCCTCCCCTCCCTTCAACTCTTCTTCCTCTCCTTGAGAATGGAATAAGGTATATTTAAAAATATGAATTATATTTCAAGGGAGTTAGAAAAAATTCAGAATATGATTCAAAAGTTTTATCTTATTGGTTCTATATACTAACATTCAAATACTTAGGTACTGTTAGGTACTTTTCTCTAAAGTTAAGTTGTTATAGTTATCATGTGATAAAACCAATCAAAGAATACACAGCCTCAAGTGACTAAATGAAAACAATGCTTGTTCAGAAACACTGATGCTGATGTGTTAATTGGTAGTGTATTTATTGAAATTGTATAAATTTCTAAATATATATTTGCTTGCCTTTTTCTTCCCCCACACCCCGGGGATTAATCCATTGCCATAATATTGAGCTACATTCTCAGCCCTTTTATTTTTTATTTTGAGACAGGGCTAAGTTGACCAGTCTGGGCTCGAACGCACAATCCTCCTACCTCAGCTTCCTACAATGCTAAAATTAATTATAGTTTGCCCCATCACACCTAGCTTACCTACCTTTTTCTTATAATTAGCTTAAAATTAATATGCCAGTAACTTTATACATACCTTCTATTTTAAACTTAACATGAATGTGTAAGTTCTTATAAAAATGTTGATGTCAGTTGGGGGCAGTGATGCTTGGCTCTCTTAGTCCTGGCTACTTGGTAAGCTGAGGCAGAAGAATCACTTGAGCCCAAGAGTTCAAGGCCTCCTGGGCAACATAGCAAGATCCATCCTCAAGGAAAATAAAGTTGATATCTCAGTGATTGAGTATGTTCTCTTTTCAAACCATTTATTTATGTAAAGAGTTAGGCTTTTATGTGTAAAAATAGAGGATATGATTAAACTGTTACAAGCCATAGAAGAAATGCTAATGAAACATTAGAGATCATTTCAAAAATCAAAGAGAAATTCCACAGTGGCAAAGATCACCTGTGAACAGTGAAAAGAAAAGTGAAGTATGAAAGAGAGTGCAGTAGTACTAATCAAGTAGCGAGGTATCAAATGGGAATATTCAATAAATGTAATGCATTTTGAAGAGAGTAGTATTGAAAATCTTTGTTAACAACTTGCCTGCAGCGAGCTGGATACTCTTCTCACATGTGCATAATTCTTATTCCATCTGATTTCAAATATGCCTCTTCTATTCAGAAAATGACAGTTTCCCATATGTTTGACCTTGTTAATGACCAGCTATAAGTCACAGATCAGAGAAACTAATAAGCAAAATAGCATTCCATAAGTTGAAGTCAGTATCAATGTAGTCATTTTTGGGAATACTAATGAAAAATTACTCACAAGTATGAACAGATTAGCGATAATACCATATGTTAATTGTTTCTTGATCTTGGCTGCATAGATGTGTGCTCAGTACTTTAAGTGATTTTCTAAAAAATTGTTTTATCAATTTTAAAGACAATTTATTTTATTGGGTAACATAATTGAAAGATTTTTATTCAGTGAAATGTGATTTTTAAAAAAATTTTTAGACTGTGGTAAAATATACATAACATAAAATAAAATTTACCTTTTTTTTTTTTTTAGGTAGCATGCCACTGAGCTAAACTCCCGGCCCTAAAACATTTTTAAATTGTCAATTCATTGGTGTTAAGTACATTCACAAGATTGTGTAACCATCATCTCTGTTTCATCATATCAGACAAAAACTCTATAACCTATTAAACAATAACTCCCAAGTCCCTGCCTCACCCTCTGGCAACTAGCATTTTTATTATTCTACATTCTCTATGAGTTTGGCCATTTTAGGTACTTCACATAAATGGAGGGGTGGGGGACAGTATTGAGGATTGAACTCAAGGAATACTAAGTGATATCCCCAGCCATTTTGTGTTTTATTTTGAGATAGGGTCTTGCTAAGTCTGGCTTCAAACTTAAAATCCACTTGCCCTGGCCTCCTAAGGAGCTGAGATTCAATTGGTTATATACCATGGTTTGTTTATTCATTCATCTCTTGATGGATATTTGGATTTTTCCACTTTTTGACTGCTATGAATAATGTTTCTGTGAACATTGGTATACAAGTACTAGTTTCCAATTCTTTTGAGCGTGTATAACTGTATATACCTTTTTTTTTTAAACCTGGGATCGAACTTGCACTTGCCAGGCCAGCATGTGCCCCTGAGCTACATCCCAACTCCCTGTGAATACAATGTTTAAATTGTGATGATTCTGTGTTTGAATTTTTAAATAGTCACCAAACTGTTCTCTATAGCAGCTATACCATTTTACATTCCCATCAACAATGGACTATCCCTTGCTCTATAGCCTCTAGCTTGTAGTTTTCCTTCTTTTGGTTTTTTGAAACAGAGTCTGTCTTTGTAGTGCAGGGTGGCCTTGAACGCACTATTGACCAGGCTGAGCTCAGATTCTCAGCACTTCTGCCTCAGCCTCCTGAGTGCTGGCTTTATAGGCATGTACCGCCATGTCCAGCTTACTTGTAATTTTCTATTTTTAAGACTAGCTATCCTAGTGGCTTTGAAGTAATATCCTTTTGTGATTTGAATTTTCCTTTTGTTGTTGTTGTTGAGTTTTTTGTTTTTGTTGATACTGGGGATCAAACTTGGCACCTTGCACTTGCAGGGCAGGCAGCAGAACCACTGAGCTAAATCCCTGGCCCTGAATTTTCTTAATGAATGATGGAAAACATCTTTTCACTTCCCAAATGGCCTTCTGTTTTGTTCTTTGTGTAACCTCTAGTTATGTCCTTTGCCCATTTTTTCATTCTAGTTTCATTTTTACATCATAATTTCTTAAGCCAGATTCTGTAGACCCCTGATGGAAAAGTGTCCAGCTCTAGTTTCACTTTCCATTGGGAGCTCAGGCCTCTGAACTTTGTAACCCTGTCTCCTGCCTTTATCTCCCCAAGCAAGGACTGGGTCATCACTTTTTATTTACTGTGTGTGTGTGTGTGTGTGTTGTAATGGAATCCAGAAACTTGCTATACTAGGCTGCTGTACCACTAGTCTATGTATCCCCAGTGGTCATTTTTTACAGTCTCTAATTTCTGGATTGCTTCACTATTTCCTGTTTAGCCCTTAGATCCTCCATCAGTTATGTAGCAAAATCTTGCGTTAAATTCTTGCTGTTGTAAATATATGGTTTCTGATATCCTGAATATTCTTGGACACAGAATCTAAACTCCCGCTTTTTATAGTAGAAAAAGCTTGGTCCTTTTTACTTTCTCCCACACCCCATACCCCTGCCTTTTTGTTTTTGTGATACTGGGGATAGAACTCAGGGCCTTGCAAATGTTAGGTAAGTGTTGTACCCTGAACTAAATTCCCAGTCTCTTATTTTTACTGTTTGTTTGAGAAAGAGTCTTACTAAATTGCCCATGCTGACCTTGAACTTACAGTTACCCCCACCTCAGCCTCCCAAGTAGCTAGGGTTACAAGGAGTAGCTGGGATTGCACACATCATGACTGCACCCAGTTAGACCTTTATTCTTCTAATACATCTTCCAATTACTTGGTCATATTCGAGAAAAAAACCTTGCTAACATTCCTGAAATTCAGAAATTTAAGGAATTATTCCAAGTTCATGCAGTTAATAGATGGCCAGGTGGTGTTGGAACTGTAATGCCTTGAAACCTAGTCCACTTCTTATTCTAACAAATTGAAATTTTCTAGGTAAGGAACTGGGAAGATCACAATTTCAGCCTACCCTCGGCAATTTAGTGAAACCCTGCCCCAAATTTAAAAAGTTAAAAGCGGGGGTGGGAGGGCTGGGGATATAACAGTACAGAGGTAGTTCAACCCTCAGTACTGCCCTAAAAAAAAAAAACCTGTTAAAGGAATTCAAACATACATTCTGTTGAATTGCTACATGTTCACCAGACTTTGTGAAAATAATTAAAAAAGTCTCTGACTTCTACTCCTTAGCCTTTTGTAAGTTCTTTTATTCAAACACAGTTCAATAAAACTAACTCATTAACCTCAATTATAAGCAGTTTCTCAGAATCAGAATCATAGACAGATGCAACAGCCTCTAAAAGTCAGAATTGTGTTTTTAAGGTACACACTGGATTCATTTATCACCAAAGACCAAGTTATCATGGGAAAATGCGTGAGACAGAGTATGTGTATGGGTTTGAAATGAACCTAAAATATAATGTCTATCTCAAACTTGACTTTAGCTTCCTTCTGATTCTTTTCAAAGAAAACTGAAAAAGGGGGATATGATAGGACAATACAAAGCCCTTCGCTTGTCTACTTTTTTTTTTTTTTTTTTTTTTTTTTTTTTGGTACCAGAGATCGAACTCGGGTCTTTGTGCTGGCAAGGCAGGCGGCAGAACCACTGAGCTAAATCCCCGGCCCTTGTCTACATTCTTTTAAAGGCTAGTCTTTTTTCTTTCTTTTTTTTTTTTTTAAAGGCTAGTCTCTTTATTAGATCCAATGTAATGACTGTCTCTTATCTGGGTTCAAACTGTTCAAAGCTAACAGTAAACCCATGGGAAAGTTGAAGGGTTTCACATGGAAGTTGTTCTCTGAGTTACCTGAGCCGCTGTTCAGACCTTCATGAATGCCTACAAAGTGCTGGATATTGGAGATGCTGCAAAGGTGAATGAAACCATGACCTTTAAGGTCAATGACAATTCAGAATTAATAATGTGATTATGGAGAAAAGTTCATACTTCTGTCCAATCAATGCTGGACATGATTAATTGCCAGGGAAAGTAGAAGGTATTGGACATTTGATCTAGATGAATGTCAAAGATGAGTTGTAATTTAGGGAGAAAGGAAGATGAGTAAGCAGGAAGTAAAAATAAAGATGGCAAGGACAGAGAAAACTAACTGCCTAATGAGTTGCTTTGATGCATATTATCTCATAGTCCTCCAAAAACCCTATGAGCTAGCCATTGTCTCTACTTTACAGGTGAAGTAGCTGGCTCAGGAAAGTTAAGTAACTTCCACAAATAATGCATATAGTTATTTGCAGGTAACTTTAATTAGAGGGTATATTAGCTAGGTAGTTGTTCTATGATAAGTGTGCAATTTAAATGATAATAAAAATGTCCTTGTGTTACTATTTATAAAGCCACAGTAGACTTCTATACATAAAGGACAACTATTCTTAGGGACTATAGTACAATATATGTTAGGAAGATTTTTAAAAAATAAGCTTTTTCATTAGCAAATGGGATGCTGGTTGCTAAACTCTTCTAAAGAAGATACTTTCCTAAATGGTTCCTGCATGTTTTCCTTTAATAGTTAGGTTACCCCTATGATGAATGTAACTGTATTGTATACCTAAAATGTATCAATGAACTTAATGGAAAAAAAATAGGTTGGCAACCTTTTAAAAAAAAATATTAGATAATTGAAGTCAGGCATGATGGTGCATGCCCATAATCCCAGCACTTGGAAGGCCGAGGCAGAGGATTGCTGTGAGTTCAAGGCCAACCTGGACTACACAGTGAGACTTTGTCTCAAAAAGCTATTTTTAAAGATTAGATGATTTTGTGTTTGTGTGTATAATGCTGGGGATCAAACCTAGGGTGTCACACATCACACATGCTAGGCAAGTGGTCTACGACTGAGCTACACCTCCAGCCCTGGAATTTTTTTTGCGGGGGAAGGATCAGGAATTGAACTCAGAACCTGATACTTTCCAGGTAGGCGTGGTACCACTGAGCTACATTCCTGGCCCCAGCCCTGTACTATTAAATGAACCCAAAGTTAGGCATGGTGACTCATGCCTGTAATCCCAGCACTCGGGAGACTGAGGCAGGAGGATCACTGTGAATTCAAGGGTAGCCTGAATGAGGTAGTGAGACCCTGTCTCAACCAAAATAAATAAATAAATAAATAAATAAAGGAACTCAAACTACTAGTGTGAACAACCCCAATTGTCCTGTGGGATTATACAAAATTCAATCCTAAATCTAACTCCAAAATGTACCGTGCTGCCTCTAGCAAATGATCACAGTGTAGATCAAATAGGGAAGCATTGTAAATAGTAATTCCAAAGAGTGTGGTACTGGTGGTCTTTTCTGTTTTCTTCAGTTTTTTATCATAATCACATTATTTTCCAGGTAGCTTAAATCCTTTAGGAATCAAGATGGTATAAAAATGAGTGGACAGATAGGCCACCCCTGTTAAAGAAATCTACCACTATGTTTGTTATCCTCAGGAAATTACTACAATCAAGGAGAGACCCGTAAGAAGGAACTTTTGCAGAGCTGTGATGTTTTGGGGATTCCACCCTCCCGTGTAATGATTATTGACAACAGGTAATTTATCTTTTAACAACACAGAAGTTCATTGGTTATAATTAGTGAAACACTACAGAGACACCAAAAGCTAACAGGGGGAGATAGGAACATCTTATTTGAGAAGTCTACTTAAAATACTTTATTTTTAATTGAAAGAATAGTGACAACTTTCTTCAACTTGTTTAAATTTTTTTGTCTTGAGATAGCTATTTCTCTTTATAGCTACAGGTTTTAATTTTTGTAAATTTCAGAATTGCACAAAAGTACAAAGAGCAGTGTCATGAACTTCCATATGTCCATACCTAAATCCAATAATTATCAAGACTGGATACTTGTTTCACTTATCCACACTTAACGTATTTTGTGTGCATAAAGTATTTTAAAGAAAACCCCAGGTGGGGTGTAGTGGTGCACACTTAAAAACCCAGCATTCTGGGAGGCTGAAGTAGGAGGTTTGTAAATCTAAGCCTAGCTGAAGCAATTTGGCAACTTAGCAGGATCTTTTCTCAAAATAAAAAATAAGAGGGGCCTGGGATTTAGCTCAGTGGTGCTGCCGCCTGCCTCACAAGCAATGTCCTAAGCTTGATCCCCAGTACCAAAAAATAAAAAATAAGTGGAGAGGCAGTACAAAAGCCCTGACTTTAATACCTAGTACCACCAAAATAATAATCTTAATAATAATAAATAAAAATAAGCAAAACCCAGCTAGGCATGGTGGCACATGCATGTAATCCTAGCCTTCTCTAGACTGAGACAAAAAGATCACAAGTTTGAGGCTAGCCTGGGCTAGATGGTTCAAAGCCAGCCTGAACTATATAGTGAGACCTTGTCTCTCTCTCTCACACACACACACACACACGCAAAACTCAAACATCTTTACAAAAGATGTGTATCTCTTAACATGGACTTTTGAAAATAAGTGTAATGCCAGTAACAGTTATTCTTTGGTGTTTTCACTCAGTCCATACTGAAATGTCTCCCAAGTAGCACCAAAATATCTTTTTACTGTTGGCTTGTTCAAATTGGAATCCAACCAAGATCCATTCATTATAGTTGATTATGATTAATAGTCTGTATTTAATTCCTCTTTTCACCATGTTATTGATTTAGTTTTCATATGAAATGTCCCACATTCTGGGTGTGTCTATCTTTTCTTCCTGGATTGTCAAAAAAGTTGTTCTTGTTTTATTGTTGTTGGGGTTTGTTTGGGGGGGGTTGTTTGTTTTTGTTTTTTGTTTTTTGTTTGTTTTTTGAGACAGGGTCTTACTACGTAGTTGAGACTGACCTGGAACTCACTATGTAGCCCAGGCTGGTCTCAACTCACAACGATCCTCCTGCCTCAGCCTCCTCAGTGCTGGGATTACAGGCATGTGCCAGCATGCCCGGCTTCTGAGTTGTTCTTTTATCTTCTTTCTTTCTTTTTGTTTTGAGACAAGTTCTCACTAATAGTTCAAGCTGGCCTTGAACTCAGGGCAGTCTTCCTGTCTCAGCCTCCTGAGTGCTGAGATTACAAGAATGTGCCACCCCACTGCACATTAACTATAAAAGCCTGATCAGATTTAGGTCTTAATTTGAGGGGCAAGAATTCTCCACAAGGCTGTACTGTGTACTTTATTTTACATTGTATCAGGAGATACATACTCTGATCATCTCACCTATAGTTATTCAACCATTAGTGAGTTCAGATGGCACTAGCTGTTCCTCTCATTTTAAAGACCCCAATCAACTTTTCATGTAATGTTCTCATGATTATAGCCTAAATCATTAATAAACTGGTTACAAAATGATGAGTTTGTAATTTTCTTATCCATTGTGTGTGTCCTAGCTGTATTTCCTTTGTAAAGCAGAACTTTCCCTATTATAAGATTATTTAATTATCCTGATGTACAATTTGAACCAAAAAAGACAGGATAGCCAGGCATGGTGGCTCATGCCTTTAGTCCTGGCACTTAGGAGGCTGAGACAGGAGAATTACCACAAGTTCAAAACCAGCCAGGGCTACATAGTCAGTGCAAGGCCAGCCTGAAGTACAAAGCAAGACTGTCTCAAAAAAACAAACAAATAAGATAAAATAGATGCTCAGTTCTTTTCCCTTAATTGGCATTTTCAGAATAAGAATTTGATGCCCTGCATACCTTAAGGTGTGATGGATTGTTCATTTCTTGGATGGTGGGGCACAATTGTAGGAAGAACTTAGTTGTTTTTACATATTTTGTGTCACAGTTTCAGTCATTATGTTCTTTGATACCCAAATTATCTCATCTTTGGCTAGAGAGCCTCTTCCTGCTGGTTCATGTTCCCTTTTTTGTTTTGTTTTGTTTTGTTGTGGTACTAAGGATTGAACAAACCCACAGTCTTATGCATGCTAAGCAAGTGTTCTACCACTTACCTGCTGTCTTAGTTACTTCTCTGTCATTGCTGAAACAAAATACCCAATACCCAAATTTAAAGGAGGAAAAGTTTATTTGGCTTGCAGTTCATAGAGGTTTCAATCCATAATTGTCTGATTCCAAGGCAGGTAGATGGCAAACAGGCGTCACAGAGAAGAAATAACATGGCATGCACAAAATAGCAAAAGCAACAAGGGACCTTAACAGCATCTTCCTACCCCTTTTATCTTATTCTGACTACTCAGGGCAGGTTGTACTCACACCATTAATCCTCAGGCCTAGCACACACTACATTTAGCCACCTCCAAAATAGAACATATGAGGCTTTGGGGGGACATCTAAACATAAGTCAGAATACCTACCTCCCTATATGTTCTTTCGAAATGACCTCATTAGTCTTTCATGATTTCCTTGCTTTCAAGGACAGTAAGGCCTTTCAGTGCCTTGTGTCCAAGTCTTAGCCCTTTCTCCAGCAAGCCTTGGTTTGTCATAGTAAGAAATGATATTTAGAGTCTCAGCATACTTGGAAGCGGTTGTTGCTATAGTGTTATTTCTTACTGCTACTTGACCTTCATAGTGGATAGAGCTACTAAGATGTATTTACTTTTTAGAAAGAAAGGAAAAAACCAAAACCTTATACTAATGATTACAATTCAAAGGCCAGGGATTTAGCTCAGTGGTCCCACTGGCTGCCTCACAAGCACAAAGTCCTGAGTTTGATCCCTGGTACCAAAAATTTTTTTTAATTCAAAGTTAATAGTTTAGGGATCTTGCATAGCATCTTTGTACAACTGAATCTGTTTTCTCTGACTATCTTGCTTTCCAACAACACAGATTACTCATGTTCTTTAATCTTCTTAAGGATTTCATAAAGCATGAATGAAAAACAACTTTTATTCAGAATCACAAATATTCAAACCCAAGACTAAATATAAAATGACTGATCATGATGTTTGCAACTTACTTTGAAATAAGTCAAAAAATATATATCATAGGGCCGGGGATTCAGCTCAGCAGTTCTGTGGCCTGCCTTGCAAGCGCAAGGACCCGAGTTCAATCCGCGGTACTGGGAAAAAAAAAAATGTATCATAAATTAACCCACACCTGAGCCTGGTGGCGCACACCTGGAATCCCAGCACTCAGGAGGCTGAGGCAGGAGGATTATCATGAGTTTGAAGCCACCCCAAACTACATACTACTGTCATCTCAAAAAAAATTTTTTTTTAATTCAGTACCATACATACTACATGCCATTTTTTCCCTACAATTTTCTGGCAGATCTGTTTTACTGTGTTTGTTATTCACCTGCCCCTCTGACTTAAAGAAGATGAACAACTGTGGTTTGTGAGTTTCACATAGCTTTAGGTTTAAAAATCTGTACCTTACCAACAATGTAGTTTTGAGGGGTTATTATAAATGAGTTTGTATTTGCTCTTTTTTTTTTAAGTTTCCTTTTCTATTATTGGGTAACATGTAAGAAGATGATTATACAACTTAAACCATAACAAAAAGAGAAGTTCCTTCTAGTATTGCAAAGAAAAGAAAATTCTGATCAATCTAGATGTACACAAAAGGCCAAAATGGTAATTTTGATGATGTATTCAATTCATTTCTAAAATACAAAATTTGTTTTTCTGCCAGGTGTGGTGGTGCACACCTGTAATCCCAGCACACAGGAGACTGAGGCAAGAGAATCGCTGTGAGTTCCAGGCCAACCTGGGCAACATGAGCTCAAGGCCAGCCTGGAATACGTAGAGAAACTCTGTCCCAAAAAACAAACAAACAAAAAATATCTTTACTGTAATTTGTATCTACTCGTCATAATTTTCAGATACTGGGATAAGTTAATGTTAGTTTGGACATTGTCACCATCTTCAAGTAGGTAAACACTAATCGGTTTCTAAAATGAACTAGAATTGACCTTATGTTCTGGCAACAAAGGAAATCTATGAAGAAAACCCAGCCCACTTGTTTAGGAAATAGTTTCACTTATATAGAGTTAGGGTTACACAACTAAGGATCAAAGATGAGCTACCAAATAACAGGTTAAATTTAACAGAGAAGTTACTACCATCCTTACCACTTGTTTATTTTTATTTTCTACATCACTCCAACCAATTTGATCCTATTTTATTTTGTGCTGAGGGTTTCATTTATTTTTAGAAGATTAGAATTAGTGCATTATTAGATGAAGGAGTTATTGCTGTGGCCATATGTGGGTGAGTAATAAATCTACAAATGAGTGTCCAATTTTCTGGGATCCATCTAAGTGGCTTCAACAGTAAGATCTGTCCTCTAACATATGCAGTTATCCAGAAAGAAGATAGCTGGGGATTTAGCTCAGTGGTGCCACTGGCCTCATAAGCACAAGGTCCCGAGTTATATCCCTGTACAAAAAACAAAAAATCCAAAACCAAAAACAATTCAAAAAACAGAAAGAAGATGGGTCCAGTGTGGCTCGATAGCATCATCAAAATCCCAAGTCTTTTCCCTCTTTCCTCATGTCTGTTTTCATCATGTCAAACATGTTTCCCCGCATGGTTACCAAAAAAACCAAAAAATGTGGGGGCGCATTTTCCTTTCTCACATCAAGTCTCTTGCCCTAAATGACTTACCACCCCCACCTTTATCACCTCCCAACCACAGTAGCTACTAGATAATAAAACACTAGTATCCAGTGTTTCCAGCCCTTGTAATGACAGATGACATTTGCCAAAAGAGTTCTGGGAATAGCTATAAGTACGGAAACATGCTTATTTTCTTTCCCAATAGATTTATATTAGTTGTTGGGTTAGGTCAGTGAAAACCTAAAGGGTTGGTCTAGGCTGAGGCCTGCTAAAGGACTGCTAAGGATACAGAGCAAGAAGGTATATTTCAAATTTTCAATCCACAACAAAATTTAATAAAAAGGAGAGCCTAGGGATAGGGAGAAGCTATTAAAGACCTTAAGATGATTAAGGCCACTGTGTTGAAAAAAAGTCAGTGGGTTGTTAGACTTAGATTGGCTCCATTCATTACCCATGAGCTCAGCCATTTCTTCCTAAGGCTTTTTTCTTTCTTTGTGTTTATTTCATTTCAACATTTGTTTAGTTAGCTACTTCTCCACCACCACCACAAATAGAAAAGGCAATGGAGTTTAGATGAGCTATGAATGATTTAGGCTTGGCATCAGATACATCTCTTCCTATTAAAACCTTCACGATATCACACAGAAACATAAACTGAATAGTATAAAGGAATGATGAGTTTTCCACTTTAATAGAGCAATCATTGTGATGAGAAGAGCATAAATCGAAGAGATTGAGATTTTAGACCAGAATAGCATGGTGGTACATACCTGTAACCTCAGCTATTTGGAGGCTGAGGCAGGAGGATTATGAGTTTGAGGCCTCTCAAAACAGACGTTGCTAGCATATAGCCCCCCACCCTTTTGTACCAGGGATTGAACTCAGGACCCTGTTCTTGCAAGGCAGAAACCACTGAGCTAAATCCCTGGCCCCCACTGAGCCCTTTTTCTTTTTCATTTTGTGACAGTCTGACTAAATTACCCAGGCTGGACTGGAACTCATTATCTTCTTGCCTTAGACTCCTAATAGATGGGATTACAGGCATGTGCCACCCACTCCTGAACACAAGCAGGCTACTTTACCTGTATTAATGATTAAATGAGAGTATATTTATGATCTAACTGTTAAAAGTGTTGGTTACTGAATATTAAATATATTATAATATCAGACATTGTGGGAATTGATGTTCATTATATTTGATTGGAGGGGTCTGTTCACATCAATATCCTATAAAGAGACAGGGGAAAAGTTTGGGTTTCTTCTAGATCTTACATGGCTCATGGTAAACTACTGGTCTCATCACAGGAGGATTTCTTCTCTGTCTATGCCATTGCATTTTGTAATGCTTTAGAGAGCACAGATCTAGATGGTCAATTATCTAGACTGAAACTTTAGCTTTATTAGGTATATACTATGTTACCTAGGTAAGTTATTTTCTTTTCTTTGTTAGGTAAGTTATTTTCTGTTTCTAAATTTTTTCTTTAAACCATAAAGAATACCTGGTTTTCAGTTCACTTGTAGAAGATATAAACAAGTTCAAATCCGGCCTGGGCTACACAGTGAGACCATGTCTCAAAGAAAAAGGAATCCCCTTGCCTAAATTTCTAATTTTATCCTTCACAAGTTGTACCTTCCACAAAACACTACAAGTCAACCAAATTCTTTGCTACGTATAAGGATCATCTTCTCCTGTACCAATAATCTGTTCCTGATTTTTGTCTTGAGACTTCATCTGAACAGCCTTTCACATACTTATTTCTAGTAACATTCTGTTTGTGATTATGCATTCTCTAAGAAGGTGGAGACTTTTCTTTCCAGCTCTCCTTTTTACTTCCTGAGCCTTCACCAGAATTGCCTCTTTTTTTTTTTTTTTTTTTTTTTTTTTTTTACTGGGCATCAAACTTGAGTCCTTGCGCTTGCAAGAGAGGCGGCAGAACCACTGAGCTAAATCCCCAGCCCCTGAATTGCCTTAAATTCTCCATATTTCTACTAACTGTTCCTTTATAACAACTTAGGCTTTTTCTGGCCCCTTTCTACTTCAAAACTCCTCTAGCCTAGGCTGGTTGTGGTGGCACACACCTGTAATTCCAGCGCTCAGGAAGACTGAGGCAGGAGGATCTCAAATTCGAGCCTAGCCTGTCTCAAAAAATAGAAAGGGCTGGGAATATAGCTCCGTGCAAAGGCCCTGTGTATCCAGCAGGGTGCGAGGCACACTCCTTCAACCTCAACCTATTATCTTGTTCTAAAGTGACTTGTTCTTAAAGTGACTTTTAGGTATTTATTATTTCAGGACACCAAAATTTGTCCTAATCTGCTTGGGGTATTATAACAAAATGCTACTGGTGGCTTAAACAACAGAAATATATTTTCCCACAGTTCTGCAGCCTGGAAGTCCTAGATTAAGGTCTGGCAAGGGCTGGAATTGAAAATCAATGGTAAAGTGTTTGCTTAGCATATACTTGGCCCTGGGTTCAATTCCCAGTACAGGGGCAAAGGAACAAAGGAGGAAAGAGGACCTGCACAACTAGTTTCTGATAAACATCATTTTCTTTTCTTTTCTTTTTTTGTACTGGGGATTGAACTCAGGACCTTGCACTTGCGAGGCAAGTGGCAGAATCACTGAGCTAAATCCCCAGCCCTAACATCCTTTTCTTGATTTGCAGGTGAACACAATTATCTCCTAAAAAACATATCTCCAAATACAAACACACTGAGGACTTCAACATAACATGAATTTTGAGGGGAACACAATTTAGTCCATAGCAATATGCGACCCTCAGTCTTTTAACCTCTCACTTCATAACCCAGAAAAAGCAAAGCAATAGGATCTTACTTTAGGCCACTTAGCTATGTCACAGAGAAAAATGCAGAGGAAGAAGGGAGTGGGAAGCTTTATAGAGCAACTATAATCCATAATGATAATGGTAAGTATGTATAAAGCCATTACTGTCAATGCCAAAAAACATACTAATACATGATGTTACTTTAACCCTCAAAATAATCTGATTATTTGTCCCATTTTACAATAAGAAACTGACCCACAGTGAGAGGTTAAATAGTTTGCCTCGGGTCACCCAGACAGTAAGTAGTAGAGCTGGCATTTGAGCAGAGGCCTTCTGGCTGCAGAACACATGCTTCACCTGTTTCTTATCTGCTCCATGCCTGACACAAAGTTTCATGAAGACAGTCTCATTTGATTCTTAGTCTCACTTCACAAAATGGGTTTATTATCTTTTTATGTTTCACACAAAGAAATGAAAGCTCAGAGAGATTAAGGGTCTCTGAGGTCACACATTTAATAAATGACAGTGCTAGCATTCAGAAACAGAAAGGGAGATGGAATTGATTCCTGACTTTCTGCAGAGAAGTAGGTCACCACTTTGTTAGTAGACTTGAAACACCATTGTGAGTTTGAGTACATTTAGTTGACACTGGGTATGGTGAGCGCTGTTTTCTCATTGTTCTGAACTTCAGTGCTTGATCTCAGAAAAATGTTTTGCCAGAAGAGTTGACTCAAACAACCTCTTAGGGAGAAAAAAAAAGAAATCATTTCTCAAGAAAAGAAGACATCTTAGTCATTAGACAACTAAGTGGTTACTGTTGATAACCTTACCCAGTTCCTTAACAGGTATGTTCTGGTAATTTAACAAGTCATATAATATTAAAATGTGGGCTCCACCAATATTACCAGATACCTATAAAAAGCCCAGAATGGGCAAGGCACTATGCTAGATGCTGAAGAAAAAGAAAAACAGTTTTGAGTGTGGAAGTTGGTGTTGGCATGACAGCCTTCATGGCTTCATTTGCGAATTGCTTTTCCACTGCTAGTGCTGAAGGTCAGGCCTGAAAGGGAGATTACAGAACCTTTCCAAAATACTGAGAAAGTGTATATTATTGGAAAATTCAATCTACAGATTTATTATTCATGTGTTGCTTTTGTGTTTAACGTCTAAATAAGAATCTATAGATTAGTTCACATACCTAATAAATTATTCCTCCCTCTCTACCCAGCTTTTGTTCACTCAAGTGAGAGCTAGATTAGAAATAATAGAGGGTTTTTTGGTTTGTTTGTTTTGTATCAGGGATCTAATTTGGGATCTTGTGCTTGCAAGGCAGGTGGCAGCACCACTAAGCCAGATTCCCAGCTAGATTAGAAATAATTCTGAAGCTGAGGCAATAGATTTACAAGTTCCAGGTCAGCCTGGGTTACATGAGAGACTCTGCCTCAAAAAAGAAAAGAAGGAAGGAAGGAGGGAGGAAGGGAAGGAGGGAGAATTCTGTGCAATTTTTATATTTGAGTAGACAAATTCAAAACAACAGTGTCTTGAAAGTTTAACAATGTCTTTAAACCTTTTTATAAATACAGTGGTCTTCTCATGGGTCCCATTCTGGAGGATGACTGGGAAAAGGGTCAAATATATTGTTCAGACTGAAAATAGTGGGATTTAGTATAGGTCCAATTAAGATCTGTTCATTAAACCCATGTCCCATTAAAATGCTTTGGGGCCCATTACCTATTATTTGGCAAAATTTGCAATATTTCAAAGTTGTTTGTGGTAAAGTTCAGGGATTTAGCTCAATGGTGCCGCCAGGACCTGAGTTAAATACCCGATACCAAAAAAAACAGTGCAAAAACATCAAAGTTGTTTGTGGTCAAAGCAGTAAGTATTTGGGGTGATAGATAGGTTCATTAGTTGATTTGATGGATAGATGTATCAAAACATCACATTGAACCCCATCAATATATACAGTTGTTATTTGTCAATTAAAATAAAATAAAACATTTTTTAAAAAGCTATTTGTCCTGAGCATGGTGGTAGATGCCTGTAATCTTGGCACTCAGGAGGGTGAGGCAGGAAGATTGCAGCAAGTTCTTCGAAGACAGCCTAGGCTACATAATGAATCCAAGGCCAGCCTGAACTAAATAGTAAGACCTTATCTTAAAAAAACTATTTGTGATCTAACCCATGCCTCCCTGCTTAGCCTCGTGTGTGTGTGTGTGTGTGTGTGTGTGTGTGTGTGCATGTGCGTGCATGTGGTTGGTATTAGAGATTGAATTTAGGACCTTTGCACTGACCTACATTCCCAGCCCTTTTCATATTTTTTATTTTGAAAGAGGGTGTCACTAAGTTGCCCAGACTGTCTTCAAATTTGCAGTCCTCCTGCCTCAGCCTCCCAGAGTGCTGGGATTGCAAGCATGTGCCACCCTACCTGGCTCTTTTCATCTTCCAGTACCTGCTTACACATCACCTCTGTTTCCATAACCAAAATAGTCAGGACTGCCCAGTACTCCCTCTGTGCCTCTCATGATCTCACAACTGAAGCCATGCCTCAAATATACCATGCTTCCTTATAGGCCCGCACCTGTGCATATACTAGTTCCTCTCTGACAGGCTTCCCCACTCCCCATACCCTTGCCTTCTCTTTGCAAACTCTCACTCACCATTCAAGCCTCAATTCAAGAATTAACTTGAGCCAGGGACTTAGCTCAGTGGTTCCACCACCTGCCTCACAAGCGCAAGGACCCAAATTCAATCCCTAGTACCAAAAAAAAAAAAAAAAATTTCTTAACACTCTGAGACACCATCCCTGGCTCTTCCAGGTTTCCTTGTGTACCTTTGTTACATTCTTACTGCCCCATTATAGACTACATTACCTAATTTCTTAGTCTTCTGTATCTCTCTCCAACCTCTATCATAATCCTTGATTAGAGTAGTTACTCATTTACATTGGAGAAGTGACTGACCAATTCTAACATAAGCTTTCTTCCTATGGCCAGCATATAAATGTGTGGTCTCTAAGAACTCCCAACAACGCCTGTGCTCTCCAGTCACCTTTCCTCACTTTATTTACCCAGACATGGAGGTTAGCAAAACATTTCTGAGACCTAAGTGAAATTATTTTCACTTCCTCTTATTAAAATCTGAATTGTTAACTTGCATGGTTATTTTTAACCTTCTGGAAAGTTAAAAATGACTACTTTAGGTTGGAAGCATTTTTCTACATCTATTTATTTTGCCATTCTACAGATTGGCCACACTAAGATTTAAACATCTTAATTTTCTCCGGTGTTTGTCTTAATATCAATGTGGCATTAGAGACTAACTGGGTGTGGTGGCACACACCTGTGATTCTAGCACTTGAAAAGCCGAAATAGGATCCCTGCAAGTTCAAGGCCAGCCTTGGCTACATAGTGAGATCAAGGCCAGCCTGAACTATATAACAAGATCCTGTCTCTAAAAACAGAAAACAAAAAAATAAAAGTAAAGAAAAAGAAGCCGAGACATTACAGAATAATTTTGCATGAACAAAGAAATAGGATCTAGTACCTAGGAGGAAACATAAACAAGTCTGGCTCAATAACATTTCAAATAAATCAAGGCAAATCATACAGTGAGAGAGATGCCATATGCATAGCCTGGGACTTTTGGGATCATATTGGTAATTAACCCTGCTCTCCTCTTGAGACCCAGTAAGAACCATCCCTGAACAGTAGCAAACCAAAAGAGACCATACGCTTGCCGCCAAAGTAGATCTGACCAAGCACACTCTCACTGTAAGAGATTAAAATAAACTCTCCTACAGTCCTTTTCTCTAAATACACAGCGGAGACTGGGCTGAGGTTCAAAGGCATAGTTCCATTCCCTGTTGGCAAGAGTAGGGCAGGGCTCTAGTCCTCCCAAAGGTGCAAAGGACAAAAATCCTTCCTAGAAAAGAAAACAGGGGAGACCAAAGTGAACCTAGCTGATATGGCGCTATTACTTGTAGGGGGAGACTGCTTCAGTACTATTTCAGTGCCAAGATTATTTTGGGAACCAAAGAGAGGCTGGGCCTTCAAGTAACATGACGAGGGGAGTCAGTGCAAAAGAAGTAAACTGGGACCAGGAAAAGGGGACCTTATCAAAGCATACATTGTGTCTAATACTACTCCTTAAAAGAGGTTGTTTCAGAAAGTTTGCAAACATCACAAAAATAGGATTTAAGGTGACTTTGTATACTGTAAAATTCAGTGCAGCACTATATACTATATAATAGAAAAAGTTGCTAGCAATCTAAAGTCTAGCAGTAGGCAATTCATTGTAGATGTATGGCCTAGAACATTTTTTAAAATCCAGTGTTCTATGTTTATTTAATGACTCTGGAAGTTGTTCATAAGATAATACTGAGTTTTTAAAAGGAGTATATACTTTCTTCTTTACATTTTTCTTTGTTTTCCATAGTTTTGATAATGAGCATGCATTAGTTGTAAAGTAAGTTTTAGCCAGGTGTGGTGGCACATTCCTATAATCTCAGCACTCTGAGGCAGGAAAATCACTGTGAGTTCTAGACTACAACTACATAGCAAGATCCTATCTAAAAACAAAACAAAAAAAATGGCCAGACATGATGGCACACACTTATAATCCCAGCACTCTGAGAAGCTGAGGCAAAAGGATCACAGGTTTGATCCCAGCCTGAGAAATTTAGAGAGAGACCCTATCTCAAATAAAATAATTTTTCTTTAAAAAGGGATGGTAGCCAGGTGTGGTAGCACACTCTTGTAATCCTAGCACCCTGAGAGGCTGAGGTAGGAGGATTACAGCCCAGATCCGGTCTGGAAATAAAAAATAAAAAGGGCTGGCGATCTAGCAGTGTGAAAACCCTGGGTTCAATCCCCAGTACCATAATTAATTAATTAATTAATTAATTAATTAATATAAAATTTAAAACAAATGGAAGCCAGGTGTGGCAGCACACGCCTGTAATCCCAGCACTCGGGAGGCTGAGGCAGGAGGATCGCTGAGACCAGCCTGGGCTACACAGTGAGTTCCAGGTCAGTCTCAACTACATAGTGAGACCCTACCTCAAAAAAAACCCAAAAAACAAAACAAAACAAATGGAGTTGTAGCTTAATGTAAAAGCCCTGGGTTCAACAAAAAAATTATATTTATTTTATATTATTACTAAATTTATTTTCAGTTTTTATATTCTTTTTAATAAAGAGACGTTGAACGAAGGAACAAAATGGTCAGATTTTTATTGTAATTTTGTTTGTGGTTTATTTTTGCATAATATTGGGGCTTGAAACCCAGGCTTTACATGTGCTGTGCAAGCACTTTATCATTGACCTACATTCCCAGACCTTTTTGAGACAGGGTCTCACTAAGTTGCCCAGGATAGCCTTCAATTTTCTTGTTTTCTTTTTTTTTTGTACCAGGGATTAAACTCAGGTCCTTGCACTTGCGAGGCAGGTGCTGGAACCACTGAGCTAAATCCCCAGCTCAATAGCCTTCAATTTTCAATCCTCCTGCCTTGGCTTCTCCAGTAGTTGGTAATGCATGTCCATGCCACTGCATCTAGCTGTATATATTTTCTTAATAATTAATAATGCATCTGTATGAAAAGTACTTGTCAATGACTACTCGGTACTAACATTTATACACAGATCCACAGATGGACAGATGAATTCTTTTTTTTCTTTCAATTCTGGGAATACAACTCAGGATCTTGCACTTGTGAGGTAGGTGCAGTGCCCCCAAGCTAAATCCCCGGCCCTAGACAGATGAATTCTTAAGTATTACTGTAGAAAAGTAGAAGCAATCCCATAGGTGCTATAGTTTTAATAAAACAAATCAAATCAAATCAAATGTTATTTGAAAAATTGAAGTGAATCGCTTCTTAGCCTTTTGGCTAAGATCAAGTGTGAAAAATTGAAGTGAAACTGAAAAACTGTAAATGGAGATAAATTTTAGGTAAATATTTCCATCTAATGAAGTTATAGTAGATCAATTCATAAACGATCTGTCCAAAGTTTAGAATAAATAAAATGAGATGCTTTGAGAATACAGTGAGGTGTTTTTGTTGTTTTTGATCTATGTTTCAAATTAGCCACTTATACTGATTACCTGAAAGAAATGTGTATAGCTAGACTTCTTCCCAGAAACTCTCCTCCCTAGGTCCGCATAATATTATTACTTTCATTGGGCATAGAATCCCAGCATTTAGAAGGTTAAGGCAGCAGGGGTTGCCACAAGTTCAAGACCAGCCTGGGTTACACAGTGAGTTCAAGACCAGCTTGAACTAACTACATAGTGAAACCCTGTTTTAAAAAAGTGTGCATGCCTGTAATCCCAGCACCCAAGAGGCTGAGACAGTTTGAGCAAGGCCAGCCTTAACTACACAGCAAAACCCTGTCTCAGACAAACCGAACACACACACACACACACACACACACACACACACACACTACTCACAGTTTGGTTTTTTGGTACTGGGGATCGAACTCAGGACCTTGTACTTATAAGGCAACATGCCACATGACTGTATTTCCTCTTTCTGGGCAGATTTCACGGTGTTAGGCAAGTATGTGTCATCTTTCATGGTTTTCAGAAATGGTTTTCTTGCTTTATCAGAGGTGATGCTATTTAATTTTTTTGTTGTTCTTACTGTTTTTAATGGAGTTTAGTTTTGTTTTTTGGTACTGGGAATCAAACTCAGGATCTTGTGCTTGCCAGGCAGGTGTGACACCACTGAGCTACATTCCCAGTGCTTTTAACAGAGTTTGAGGGAAGAGAATAAAGTGAAAATGTTACTAGCCCCATAATTAGAAGTCTGTATTTTCCTTTCAGATCACTACTAGTTGGAAAAAGGATGGATGTGAAGAATGTGAGATTAAAGAAAACAGAAGGGCCAGGGATGTAGCTCAGTGGTGCTGCACCTGCCTGGCAAGCACAAGGCCCTGAATTCAATCCCTGGTACAGAGGGGAATATAGTATTACAGAAAGACTTCTTGTTCAAGGGTCATAAGTGTGGGCTTGGGGTGTGGCTCTGCCATAAACCAGTTGTGTGTCCTTTGGTAAATAATTTCTTCTCTCTGGGTTCCTTTTTTCTTATATGTAAAATAAGATGAGAAGGTGGTTTTTACCTAAAGTTCCTGAGACTGTTTTTCAGGATCAGAGTAGAACAAGTTTAGGTATGGCTGTTCTCTAAATGGAGAGTCTTATATTCTGCTCAGCCAAATATCTGTTATTTTGAAGCACTTTCCATTTTACCAAGCTCTTTTGCATTTAATGATATAAACAAATTAGAATATGTCCATCGTGACAAACTAGAGCCCCCTCACCAGAACATCGGATAAGGGATATAAGGAAAACTTTTGTATTAGCCAAAATTAACTTAGCCAGCTAACTCTTACCTCTACAAAAATTGTAGGGACCAAAAACTTTGTATACAACACAAGTAATTCACTAAATGCAACAAATAATTACAGACAAATAGTGTTCAGAAGAGAGATTACTGGTTCAGTTTTTTATATTATTTTCCCATTAGACCAAATTCCAAGAAATAATTCTTAATCATTTATGGGATGTTCAAGGGCCCTTGGGATAAGAAAAGTTGCAGCTGTTTGTGTGTGTTGAAATTTAAGGCAGTCTTTTCATACATCTATTAGTTTGGTAAAACTGTTCACGGTTAAATAGATCTAGTTTCTCATAGCTGACACACAGGTCAGCTGGCTAATTTCTTTTGGTAAGAATTGACAGGCTTTAATTCTTTTTGGTTTTCTCCTTTTCCTTTTTAAAAAATACATACTACCGTAACATATACAATCAATTGATTTACTTAACTTTTTCAATAATGAGTGCCAAAACAATACAATGGGGAAAGAATAATTTCTTAAACTAATGGTTCTAGGGTAACTAGATACCTACATGTAAAGAATGAAGTTGGGCCCCTCATACCACACATGAAAAATTAAAGTCCAGCTGGCAGGGTGTGGTGGCACACATCTGTAATCCCAGCACCCTGAGGCAAGAGAATCAGAATTTGAAGCCCGGCAATTTAGGGTGACCCTGTCTCAAAAAAAATTTTAAAAGGCTGGTGGCTCAGTGAGAAGTCCCTGGGTTCAATCCCCAGTATCATCTTCCCCCCAAAAAATGCTCTTCAGCTTTTTAAAACCATTAATGATCATGAAATGAATAACGCCCCATTGCTCTTTACCCTCATGCTATACATAGAGTAAGAACAATTCAATTGTAATTGGTTTCTAGGGTGCCCTGGCTCTGTTTCTGGCATGTTGGAGGCCAGTAGTGGAAGCCAGTCTTTGTCTGCCCGTAGTGTCTCAATGCCACGGCACTCAGCTGCTCTGGAATATAACCTTCTGTCTCTTTGAGATGCCTCACCTTGAACACCCCCACAGTGAATTTTGTGTATGCCACTTAACCTCCAGTTTAAGTAAAACCAAACATCCCAAACACACCCCAATATTATTGAAAAGCTGAGTATTTTCACATGACCACGTGAACAGACAGACTTAGTTTATAATGTTTCAGATCAACATATATGGTGCTTCTGAAGTAGTCTTTCCAAGGTGAGGGCCTTTGTGAGGAGTCAGCCAGCTGGCTGCAGAGGAAGTTCCTCATTTTTTTCCTATACAAGAGAAGTAACACTCTCATGAGGTATCAAAAGTGGATATTTTTTAAACATCCCCCTAGGAAAAAGGGTTCCAACACTTAGGGTTATGTAGTAACTAAAGGTTACCATATGGGTGCTAATCAGTTCATCATTAACAGGTTGAAGGTGATGCAAAAGGGCAGGTAGTGACCAAGTTCTGATCATGAGGTGATTTGGACAAGATGATTTAGGGCTGGAGGCTTAGGTGTTAATGTGATATCTCTACAAGTGTCAAGACTGCCCAAAGTGGAATTTTAGTTCCCAGAAGCTAAATGAGATCAAGAATAAAGGAAATTTTCTAAGAAACAGCTAGGGCTTAAGAGGTCTAGCAAGTAAAGATGTACTGGCTTTGGGACCCCAGGACTCCCCCACCCCAGGCTGTTAATACTACAGTACTATTTTAAGAAGAATAAAAATCCTAAGTATCCTGTTGGAAGTCATCCAATCCTGGCAGTGTCTCCTCAGTACTCACACTGAGGAATGGTAATTGGAGGTCCCTTTGCCAGAGGGAACCTTTCTCATCCTGAAGAGAAGTGAGTGGGCATATTGGAAAATATATTAAAATTACTGGGTATGGTGGAGAATGCCTGTAATCCCACACTTGGGAAGCTGAGGCAGAAGGATTGCCACAAGTTCGAGGCCAGCCTGGGCTACACAGTGAGTTCAAGGCCAACCTGAACCACATAGTGAGACTCTGTCTCATAAAAAGCAAAGAAAAGAAAATATACTAAGACAAAGAGACTATAGATAGTCTGGTCTGTTGTATCTCTTTGTAGAATCCTCTTCACGCTGTTCCACATGACCTCATTCATTCCAGAATAAGATCCGAGTATCTTGCATTACTTCATTTATTGTGCCAGGTAGTTGGGCAACTAAAACCTTGACTCAGTCTAAAAATCAAGGTAATACCCACATCACAGCCCTCTTGACTGAATCAAGAATGTTAAGGCAGCCAGACACAATATTGCATGTCTATAAGCCCAGAATTTTGGAGGGCTGAGTCAGGAGTATTACAAATTTGAATTCCACCTGGGCAACTTGGCTAGACCTTGACTGAAAAGAAAAAAGGGCTGGGTATGTAGTGCAATTCAAAGGCCCTGGTTTGATCGTTCAGTCCTCAACACTGCAAAATGAAGTGTTAAGTACCTATCATAATGATTAGCAAGTATAGTTGCTCAATAAAAATAAATCTCCTCCCCATTTTTATTGGGTAGTGCAAACCAAGTTCATTAATCTTGATCTCTGAATTTGTCATGTAGCACCATGCCAGGAATTCCTTTGAAATATTTTTGCTGCCAGTTATATTACAGGGATTCTTGGCCTTAACCTGAATTTGTGGTTTCTGGTCTTTGATCCCAAGTTCAGATTCAGTGCCTTCTATGAAAGCCAGCCCAGGGGGTACAACTGAGACCAGCCCAGTAGGTGCGACCAGGGGTACCAGAAAGCTTGTGCAAGACCAATCATGGTATAAAAGATGTCCCAGGCTCATCTGGTGGAGTCAAGTTCTGCTTTGTTCAGCTCTGTACAGGCCTCTAAAGAGGGCAGAGCTGAATGGGTAACTAAAATAGACTCTAGGAGCTCCCAGTCTATGAGAACACAAGGATGTAAATATTCACCATGCCATGCTAAAATCGGTGATCAAGTGCAGAGAAAGATCTCAGACGTGGTACTTCACCTAACCTGAGATTTAGAGAGAGTTTCTGATTAGAATGATGCATCTACATGGCCTGAGCCAGGAGGCGAATCAGTGAAAGGTAGGCTGGTGAAGAGGCAGGAGAACATTATAGTTAGAAAGTCCAAAGTGTCAGAGGCCCCAGGCAACATGGTATAAACACTGAGGAAATAGTACTACAAGCACCGTGAAAGATAGTGGTGTAAAATGAGGTATTTGCTCTCTTCTGAGCCATTTTCTTTCTGTTGCTATTTCCTTTTCCCTTTTAAGTGAAACATTATCAGCAGTCTAATAATAATAATAGCTAGCATATCCTTACTCTATATTCAATGCTATTATATATGCTCTAAATTCCTTAACTTAATACTCAATTCTGTGAGATTTACTTCCATTGTATAGATGTCAGAGAGAGATTGAGTAACTTGTCCAAAGTGCACATAGGACCATCTTTGCTTTGGCCTACACATTTGGCCTTTATAGCCCTGGCTTTTCATGGCCACTGTCCATCCAAAAAGATTTACTGGAGCCGTGCCTGCTCAAGTATAGGCATGATCTGCAGTGTTGGTAGAGTAAGAGTTACCTAGGGCATTTGTTAAAACACAGGTAATGAGGTTCCACTATAATTCTGAATCTAATAGATTACTGCAGGAGAAAGTTCAGTGATCTGGGAGGAAGGAATTATTTATTTGGTCTGCTTAGGAGAAGCAGCATGAAAGCAAGCTTCCTGATAAAAGGAAAGAGAAAAACAGAGTCTCTAAGAAGGGACTGTGGGCCATTATGTTCTCTCTTGCATGGATGGCCTGTCGTCCCACTGTAGGGTACACTTCTCCTACTTTTATTTGCCCCAAATTCACTTTGCAGAGCTTGTTTCTTTTCCTACCTTTAATAAAACTTTACTGTTAAAAAAAAAGAAGGGAGGTGCCAGAGATTTAGCTCAGTGGTTCTGCCGCCTGCCTTGCAAGAACAAGGACCTGAGTTTGATCCCCAGTACCATAAAAAAAAAGAAGAAGAAGAAGAAGGGGGCTGGGGATTAGGCTCAGTGGTGCTGCTGCCTGCCTTGCAAGTACAAGGACCCAAGTTCGATCCTGCTACCAAAAGAAAAAGAAAAAGAAGGGATTGTGGGAGGGAATTCTTCCTCTAGGAATCACTGATCTCTTGGTGTTCTTGGGGAAAACCTCTATTTTCACCCCAAGGTTTGTCGTCTCCTTGCCCAGTGTAAAAATAATATGTCCTAGGCCGGGTGTGGTTGCGCACGCCTGTAATCCCAGCACTTGGGAGGCTGAGGCAAGAGGATCGCTGTGAGTTTGAGACCAAGCTGGGCTATGTAGTGAGTTCCAGGTCAGTCTCAACAACATAGTGAGACCCTGTCTTAAAAAAAAAAAAAAAAAAAAAAAAAAAAAAAAAAAAAGAAATCTCTGACCCCAATTCCTTCTTAGAAAGCCACGGAAACAACTCGTCCTTGTTTCTTGGCTGGGGCTCCCTTGGCACCTCACCCCTATCTCAGTTTCATCTTATCTAATAGATGAGAATAAAGTTCTATTTTTTCACAAAGCTCTACTGCTCCATTTACTTTTTTTAAATTACTTTATTGTAATAGTATTGTTTTCAGTACATGCAGTTTGCAATCATTTTGGGGAATCCATTTACTCTTTATCATCTTTTTCTCCTCACCTTCTAATTCAGCATCTTATTTAACTCTGGAAATTTGCTTTTCAGAGGAAAGAGTTGCATCTGTAATATAAGGCATAGAGACACATTTTCATTGGTTTTTACCTAAACTAAAGGAGAATCTCTATGTCTTTCATTACTCCTGTTAAACCACCCAAAAGAAGTATCTGTAGAGTTTGATTGTGTTAAGGGGACAGAGACAATGTGGTCATTTTTAATCCCTCAGCCTCTGGGTAGGCTGCAATGGCAACCTTTAGGAGCAGAAGTTAGGACAAGGACAATCCATGTAAGCACTCACAGAGGCAGAGTGTACAGGGATCCAAGCCTCCAGTGCTCAGAGGAGTCCAGAAGGGATGAAAGGTTAGGAGACAGGATCCAGGGAGCTAGGTCTGGTAAGAATGGGCTGAAAGAAGTAATGTTTTGAGTATTGCCAGAGCATTTTGTTTGCTTGTCCAGACCCCTAGCTATCAGGTAGAGTAAACCAAAATTTTCTTAAAAGAATGAGTCATTGCATCTCCCAAGTATTCAACCAAGATTATCTTTATAATCTTGCATTTCATTCATCAGTCTTTACAAAGTTATGGAGCTAAACCCATATCGTAACAGTTTTCCTCATCACTAATCTATACTTTTAACAGTTGAATCTGATGCCAGCTTTGCTATAATTCATCATTCCATTACAACATATTTAATCCCTACTCTAGTTTTCATCATTTGGCCCCTGTTCTTATTTTACAGGTAATTTCCTGGAGTAATCCTCTGTGATCTCACAATTAGTTTCAAATTATTAAATAGAGCCTGAGAAGTTTTATTGAGTTGTTTTTCACTAGCTGATTACCAGCCACTGGCCTACAAGCATGCCAAATGTTACCCACATAAACTTCGGTAGTATGACCTTTGGACTCATTTCCAGTGCAAAGTATTATTTCTCAACCTTTTTGTAATTGGGATAGGTTATGAAAGTTTGCTCAGTACAGCAGTGTACCTTTTTCCTTAGGTCCTAGGGGTCTGGGTATATAGCTCAATTCTAAAGAAGTCAGAACACATATTACATTGCTCTTGTTTGTTTATGATGGGGATGGAACCTAGAGCTCTGTGAATGCTAAGCATATGCTGTACCACTGAGCTATATCTCCAGGCCCTGTATACCTCTTTTAAGTAAAATCTATTAAAATTAGCCAGATGTGGTAGCACAAACCTGTAATCCCACAACTCTGGGAGGCTGAGGCAGGAGGATCACAGCTCAAGCTAAATTGGACAGTTTAGCAATTTAGTGAGGTCCATCTCTAGGAAAATTAATTAATTGATTTGAAGGCATCTTAGTAAATTTCATTATGTCTCCAGAAACAACACTCCAAAATATATTGGGAATTACTCTCTGCTAGCAGCTGGACTGTAGGATCTGGCCCAGTTCCATCTGGTATGACAGAAGGCTGGCTATCTGCTCTGAACATCAATCCTCTGTTCATAAAATAAGTGTTGTGTTAGATTATCGTTATGGTCTTTTTCACAACAAACACTTTATGACTCAAAAGAGTAAATGTCCTGCAGAAAGTTTTGTACCTTATGCCAGCGTGGTGACGCACGCTGTAATCCCAGCACTGGGGAGGCTGAAGCAGGAAGATTGCCGTGAGTTCAAGACCAATGTGACCCACAGTGAGACCTTGTCTAAAAAAAAAAAACGGCTCAGTGGTGCCACCACCTGCCTCACAAGTGCAAGGTCCTGAGTTCAATCCTCTGTAAGGTGCAGGGGCAGCTTAACTGGCAAGCAGTATTGGCAGCCCTAACCCCCAAAGCCATTGCCTTTTACTTTTTTTTCAGAGTCATTTTCACTGTTTCCTCCTGTGAGCTTGCTTTCTCTGCCTTTTACCCTTGGCCTGAAACAGGTTCTGAAAATCACATTGCTCCTTACTCCATTGCTTTGCCTGTGAAATACATTTTTAGAACTTGGAGGAGACAGTTACTAGCGATCTGGACATCTCCTATTGACATCATCATTACTCAAATGTCATTGATAATCCTGACCTTTGCTACATAATTGCTTATACCCATAGCATGCTTTAATGGACATTTTTATTTGCCTTTATCTGTTCTTGCGTCATTGTTTCAGATTCTTTCCGTATCTGTTTTTTCAAGATTCTCTCATCAAGAGAAACAAATACAGTCCCCAGTACCACAAAAAAGAAAACAAATGAAAACCTCCTCTTACCCATTCCCCATCCCATTACTACCCTACTTCTCTCTTGTCCTTTACAATCCAGTATTCTCTGTTCTCCTATTTCCATGTGTTAATCTCATGCTCATTTCCCAGTGCAGTAAACCTGGCTTGGCCAGGTGTGATGGCCCTTACCTGTAATCTCAGCCCCGAGGCCGAAAGCTCCCTGCAAGTTTGAGGCCAGCCTGGGCTACATAGTAAGTTTAAGGCTAGCAAGACCGTGTCTCAAAAAATAAATTTAAAAAAAAAAATTTTTTTTTTGGTACTGGGGATTGAACTCGGGTCCCTCCGCTTGCAAGGCAGGTGGTGGAACCACTGAGCTAAATCCCTGGCAAAAAATAAATTAATTAATTTTTTAAAAAAAAGCAAACCACAGAACCTGACTTGTCCTGCCTCTTCCCTCTGCCTGTGAAGCTCCTCTTTGCCAGGGTCACTGGATGCTTCCTGGTTGTCAGGTCAGTGGGTACTTTACAGTCCCACTTTTATTGGCCCTCACAGCAGCTCTGGTCAATGCCTCTGGAAATTACTGTTGGCCTTTAAAAAGTACTTGGCCCTAATTTTCCTCCTTCTTACTTGCCTGGTACTTGGAGTCAGTCACCTGAAGCGACTATTTCAACTGCCTGGACTTAAGCTACAATGACAAAGATTTTGCTTCAAGTCCTTGGCTCATAAGCAAGATCTATGATTGGTGCACATTCTGTACTTGTGGACGTGGCTACTTATAAAACAAATGACCAGGGGAGGTGGAGGGAAGGAAGGGGGAAGGAATTTAAAAAAAAAAAAAAAAAAGCAGCTGGGCGTGGTGGCACAAGCCTATAATCACAGCATACCGAGGCTGAGGCAGGAGGATCACAGGAAGCTCAAGGCCAGGCTGGACTGAAAAGCAAGACCCTTTCTCAAAAAGGGAGGGTGGGCAATTAAAGGGGAAAAAATGGGAACAGCTATTGTGAACAGGGAGGGGAAGAAGGATTGAAGGGAAGAGAGGGGAATGAGAAAAAAAAATTTAAAATATTACCCAGAGCGAGGTGTGTTGGCACATGCCTCTGATCTCAACGCTTGGGAGGCTGAGACAGGAGGATTGCCATGAGTTTGAAGCAAATTGAACTACATAGTGAGACCCTGTCTCAGAACAAAACAACAGTGGCCTATAGATCAAGGTTCACAGGAAAGTCTACAGAAAAGGGATCCTGAAAGGTCCCAAGAGACATTTGGATTTCAGTTGTGTCTTCATTTATTTGAAACCTGTTTGTTCATTTAGTCCTCATTTAACACTTTTTTTTTTAATCTTAAAGTATGTCTCAAATTCCAGGTCCTACGAGTACAAAATGTCTAGTCAAACTGTTGCCCGCAAGAAGCTTTCTGTGTAGTAAAGTCGGTAAGCCAATGCATGATGTGAGGGAGATCAGTAGGGAAAGACAAAAGACAACACACAAAGGATGATGGGGACCCAGACATAGGAGTCAGGAGAAAGGTTATCTGAGATTTGAGTCTTCACAGGTAGGAATTAGCCAGGTATGTTACACACAGAGTATCTTCTTCCAGGAGGCTGCAGTTGTGCCTGAGGGAATGTGACAGAAGATGAAATAAAGTCACTTCGGAGGTGCCAGATCCCAAAGGTGTAGCGCAATGGTAGAGCACTCACATAGCCCTAGGTTCTATCCCCAGCATCCCCCCCAAAAAAAACCTATAAGGAACTTGAAGTATGTTAAAATGTGCAGTGACTTGATCTGATTTTCAGGGAGTGGTTTAGTATGATGGGTTCCAGACTTAGAGCAGCTATACTACATAATCTGGTGAGAAATGAGTCAGAAATAAAGCAGTGACAGAAGAAACTGAGCAGAGATGGTCTCTGTGCTGTTCTAGAGGTGGCGTTTCTAGGATGTGGCGTTCAATTGTCTGTCAAAGAAAAGGCAATCTGATGTCATGGTGTACACCAGCAGTCCCAGGTACTTGGGAACTGAGGCATGAGTACTGCTTGTGTTCAAGAGTTCAAGGCCAGCCTGGGCAATATAATAAGCTCCCATCTCAAAATAAGATAGACAGACAGACAGACAGATGTGAGAGGAGGCCAGAGGGCCCTCATATATATGTATCTAGTGAATGAGTTTATATATCACTTCCATTACATGATTCATCTTTTTACTATTCTTCTTAGCCTGGTGCCTACAGAGAGGATTGTCGGAACTCCAATCCTATAGCTGTCCTCAGAAGCACAGATAAACCAACCAGGCACTGTCAGTGCCGTTCGCAGAGCTAAAGGAAATACTTATGTTTACCAGTATATTACAAAGTATATTTTAAAGGATACAAATGAACAGGCAGCTGTCCTGTGTCCTCCGAGCAGCAGCGGAAATGTTGTTGCTCAGAGCGCCCCCCTTGCGGGGACCCTATGGACGCCCCAGACCCACCGACATTGCGCCCAGATGAACCCAGGCAGGGCCGCCCTCGCCGCCTCACTTCGCCCACCAGAGACGCCGGCCCGGAGTGCTGCTGCCTGAGGATGGCTGGCAGGGGCGAACGCAGAGGCTTTTTTTATTTTTCCTTTCAATATACCTCATTTTTTAGGGCAGCTTTAAGTTCACAGCAAAATTGAGCAAAAAATAGAAATTTTTCCCATATGCCTCCTACTCCCCGCCCCGACACGCACACAGAACTCTCCCATCTTCGACATCCTCAGCCGACATTTGTGTTACACTTGATGAATCGTCATCATTGGGCATCATTATCACCCACCCAAAGTTCATACTTTACATTAAGGTTCATTTTTGGTATATTTTGTGCTAGGGATTGAAGCCAAGTTTCGTGCATGTACTCTACCACTGAGCTACTGGTACTTCCCTTGCCCAAACTTTTAGATTTTTCAAAAGAAAAAGAAAAAGAACTAATACTTTCAAAATACTCTTGTAGGAACTGGGAATTTAGCTCAGTGGTTCTACCACCTGCCTCGTAAGATAAGGTCCCAAATTCAATCCCTGGTACCAAAAAACAAACAAACAAAACACTCTTGTATTCTCACGTGAGCAAATCCAAATGCTCAAATCACCTGAACATACTCACTTAGAAAATATTGCTATAGGGCCGGGGATGTAGCTCAGTGGCACTGCGCCTGCCTCAGTTGCTAATAAATGCTGTCCCACCTTTGAGAACATATATATGCATTTGCAATCTGTATAGCCAAATACAATCTTTGTAATATTGTAATAACAAAGACTATCTTCTGGCCAGCATTACAAGTGTTTGTTTATACCTACAGGTAATGACACCAAATAGAAACAATCTAACTGGGAATGACTTTGAAGTGATTTGTCTCAAAGTAAAAAATAAAACAGGGCTGGAGATTAGCTTAATGGGAAGGCCCTGGGTTCAATCCCAGGAACCAGGCAGAGATAGATAGATAGATAGATAGATAGATAGATAGATAGATAGATAGATAGATGATACATATCGGGCAGAGATAGACAGACATATTAATGCTTAGTTGTCTATATCTAAGAAAATATTAATTTTAGAAGGACTTGGATGCTGATATCCAAACTCTAGAGTTTGAGCATAAGGCCTTGCACATGCTAAGCACATGCTGTACCCCACCCCACCCCCTTTTTTTAGATGGGGTCTCTATAAGTGGCCAAGGCTAGCCCTGAGCTTGGATCTTCTTGCCTCAGCCTCTTGAATAGCTGGGGTTGCAGGCACTATGCCACCACACCCAGTTTATAAAAAGTTTTAAATCACCAATGATACAAAAGCTCTTATTGAATTATTAAGGAATTGGTAATTATTAATGCTGTTGAATTCCAGTTCAATCAGGATCCACTGATCAAGCTTAATATTTTATCTTATAGTTTTCCTCCTGGTGTGTGTGGGTTACCTTTGGATCTCTCTGCAGGTCAGTCATAACATTTTGGGAGGGGGCTTTTGCAGTACTGGGATTGAATCCAAGGCCTGCATACTGGGCTACAGAGTTTTGTTAAGTCACTGAGTTACCCAAGCTGGGCTCAAACTTGCCTCCATCTCCCAGAGTGCTGGAATTACAGGCATTTGCCACCATCCCCAGCTGAGTCAGAGCTTCTGAGTAACACTTACTTCAGGGACCCTTCACAATTTGGGTCCTTGCCCAGCCATTACACTCACCATAGCCTCTACATTTCTCCCATCATAGCTGTTAGAACTCCTCCTAGGGAGGAGAATACATCCTGCATCTCCCTCCTCTTGAACTTGGATAGACACCAGGAAGGACACTGTTTTTGAGAGCTGCTTGGATAAACTGTCATCGTGCTCAGCCACCAACACACAGCCTAGCCCTTGACACACTGACGATGCTGGTAAATATTCACGTACTACCCAAAGCCAAGGGACTCTCCCAACTACTCCATTCCAATCTCCTTTGTTGGCTCCTTCTCTCGCTAGCTCTTTCTTTGTACATCTTTCAAAGCTCTGCCCTCAGCCCTCCTCAAAGCAATTTTAGTTCCCTCCCTGCAGTCCCTCTGATAGGTGCCTCAGGCTCTTGCTTAGCCTTCCTCCCCTACTTCTAGGTAGTCCTCTAGTGAGGTAGAGTTTTATTCAGTGTCATTTTGCATATTTATTGCCATCATCTTATTCTTGCCATCTCAATTCAGGCCTTCATTATCTCTCACATGGACTTCTGTGGAGATTTTTCTCCTATTCATCTTGCCCCAGAATGTCCATCTTTCTTTCTCTGCAGGTGTTTTATTGAGCACCTATTATACTGGGAGCTGAGGAGGAAGGTTCTGGCAGGTAACCATCTCTATCCCTGTGGAGCTTACAGTCTATCAAAGGTCCAGTCATGGATGGAAAGATTTTCCGTGTATTTCTGGTTCATCCGGTCACTCATTCAACCCTGGACTCTCCTTAGGGCATGCCAACCTGAACAGCAGCAACACGGTGCATATCTTTCTAATAATTTGAACCCTCAAAAACCAGGGCTGAGGATTTAGCTCAGTGGTTCCACTGCCTGCCTTGCAAATGCAAGGACCACAGTTCGATCCCTGGTACAAAAAAAAAAAAAAAACTTTAAAGGGTTCCTATTGTGTCTAGCATGTCAGCAGAATATTGAAGGCCTATCATGACCTGACTGTATGCACACGACACTTGGGGGGAGGGGACACATAAGTAGGGATTGAACCCAGGGCCTTCACATTGAACTACATCTCCAGCATTTTTGTTTTGTTTTGTTTGTTTCATGAGACAGGGTCTCGCTATGTAGTTGAGACTGACCTGGAACTCACTATGTAGTCCAGGCTGGTCTTGAACTGAAGGCCTATCATGACCTGACTGTATGCACACGACACTTGGGGGGAGGGGACACATAAGTAGGGATTGAACCCAGGGCCTTCACATTGAACTACATCTCCAGCATTTTTGTTTTGTTTTGTTTGTTTCATGAGACAGGGTCTCGCTATGTAGTTGAGACTGACCTGGAACTCACTATGTAGTCCAGGCTGGTCTTGAACTCACAGCGATCCTCCTGCCTCAGCCTCCCCAAGTGCTGGGATTACAGGCATGGGCCACCGCGCCTGGCTTCCCCAGCCTTTTTTTATGTTTAATTTTGAGACAAGTTTTCACTAAATTGCTAAATTGCCCAGCCTGGGTCAAATTTGTGATCCTCCTTCCTCGTAATTATCCAGAATTATGGGATTACAGGCAGGCACTACTGTACCTACTAACACTAGGTTCTATTATGGACTGATCACCACTTTGTGATGTCTCTTTTCACTCCCCCAACACACTTTGAATTATCGTCTATCAAGGAGTAGTTTAATAGTTGACATCTGACACTTGCCAAATGCCCAGCTCCAGTCTGTTTTCCAAAAATTCCTTTAATCTCACAGCACTTATTGAACAGTTAATCCTGGGACTGGGGATTTAGCTCAGTGGTTCCGCTGCCTGCCTTGCAAATGCCAGGTCCCAAGTTCGATCCCTGATACCAAAAAAAAAAAAAAAAAAATCGAACAGTTAATCCTGTGAAGCCAGTACCTTTTTGCTCTCCACTTGATACACTCCTATAGCCACCTACACTTTTACCCAAATCTCCTTTGCACTCCCCTGGCTTCCAGTGTATTCCAGCAGCCTTGCACCAGTTTGACCTCCACACGCATGACAGTCACTGCCTCCCAGAAGAGAAGGGGATAACAGCAGGCACCAGGTAGCCTCCTGTGCTGTAGGCCTGCCTTCATGTTACATTGAACCTACTGACCTTTGCCTGCTCTGGATTACAAAGGAAGTAATCGAGTTTAGAAATGTGTCAGAGGTGGGTGGAGGAGGGGTGGCTGAGCCTTCCAGCTTGTGCTGCACAAGCCACAGACCAAATAAGGGTGTGTGAGCTGCCTCCTGTCTGTACTAAAGTTCAGAGTGCGGTGTGCAAAAGTGGGACTTGGTTTTTAGAGAGATAAGCAATTGCCCAACCCTGGTTGAGTTCCAGCTGCACAGATCATGTCCTCTGCCTCTGTGTACAAGGCTTGAGCTGTGAAGGAAGGCTGGGCCGTGGGCTTGCTTGGGTAGGAAAATGAGGTAAGGGGGCGTTCCTTGACTGTGCCTGGTGACTGAGGATCTTAGTTCCCCACAGAAGGTTTTCCCAGAGCATTTCTATCATTTTCCTCACTGGCTGTGGAGTGCCGGCCAGAGTGAGTCACTAGGATATGTAGGAAAGGTCAGAGTTTGAGGATATTCTGCCAGTAGGAAAACAAACGTTATTTTTATGAACTCTCACAGTCTGGGAGGCCAGCTTGTTTACTGAACACTGAGGTCTAGGGCGGGGCTGGGAGTCTGGGGCATTTTCCAGCAGGATTAACACTGTGTTTGCTAAATCTACCCCTAGGGAGGGCTGATCAGGCTGTAGGTATCAAACTAAAAGAACCTACTTCCTCTGCCATATTTGATGACTTCCAAAACATCAACCCCTTTCTCCTCAGTGGTCTTCAGAGCTGTCATCTTCACAAGGTGTTTCATATGCCATAACACCCACGGGTGGGCAGATATGGCACCAAATAGCCACACCACCACCTCAACCTGATGTTCTAACCTCCTCCCCTGGTCCTCTGTTGTTTGTCTGGCAAATTCCTTCTAGTGCCACAGGAACCCAAAGCTCACTATCCTTCCTGAGGGAAGAGACCAAGACTTGTATTCATATCTGTCTCTAAGGCAGGCGTGGTGGCACACACCTGTAATCCCAGCACTCGGGAGGCTGAGGCAGGAGGATCGCTGTGAGCTGGAGACCAGCCTGGGCTACATAGTGAGTTCCAGGTCAGTCTCAACTACATAGCGAGACCCTGCCTCAAAAAACAAACAAACAAACAAAAAAACATATCTCTGTCTAAAACTTAGGTATGTGTTTAGAACATAATGTGTTAATAAACGTTGATTTTGTTCTCTTAGAGTCCTACCCTGGTACCTGGCTCCCCGACACCCCTCTGAATGCTTCCTTCCCACTGTGGTTGTGTAGCCCACCACACAGATGCTGACTGCATCTCACAGCCTTCACTCAAGTCCACTCTGCACTCTTGGTTTCTTCCTCCAGGTTTCTCTGCTGTTCTCCAGTCCTGGGTGCCCATGCCTGCTCAACCCTGAAATACTGGAGAGCAAACACCCTTTGGAGAGAAACATTTCCCCTTTCTCTTCTTGGACAGGTGGGTAGATCTAAAATGCTTTTCGTACAACTTTTTAGACAGACTCCTGGGATCACCCAGCCAGTGTGTAACTGGAGCCAAGTCAAAGCCTCCCTTTTCCCCTGCTTCCCTCTTTCTGTGTTTTGTTATTTCCTGAGGTCCACGTTCTCCAGTAAAGTACACATCAAGCTTTGGCCATTGTTCTGGCTCTTATTGCTGGGAAACTGAGGCTAGGACATCTGGAAACTTACATCCAGATCCCTTTATTTAGATGTTCTTTCACAGGCTCATTTTCAAAGTTCAGTTTAAGTGTGTTTTTATTCCTCTTTCCTGTGAGTCTTATTCTTTATGAGAAGATAAGAGAAATATTAAAGTTTAGGGACTCAAGGGGTTGTGTTGCTAGTGTATGTTCCATCCCTTGGGTGTATCTATATGTTTTCTTTGCTTTTACTCTGAACATACCCACCAAATTTTGTTTTCTTTAACATTTTTCATGAGCCACAATTCAGGAAGTTAGAGAAATTGCTCCCTGGTGGTAAACAACAGAACTGCCAACCTCCTTCCACTGTAAATGCAGCATCTACTTTGGCCTTTAGGCTTCTCTGTTTCCTTAGAATAAACTTCTAAGGTCAAAGAGCACATAATTAACTAACATCAAATTGCCTTCTTTTAAACTGTCACCAGCAATTTAACTCTCTCCAGCAATTTAAATTTAAACTCTCACCAGCAATATATTATAGTATTCCTTCCTTGGCCCTTCTCCACACATCTTGCTTCAATCTTGCATTTCTTTGATTCTTTCTGAGAACTGGAAATAATATACTGTATATTGGTAATTTGCATTTCTTCCTTCATAAATTGCTTATGTTGTTGCTGTTATTTTGTTTTGTCTTATATATATTTTTTTTTTAATTTAATTTTATTGAGTTTATTGGTACATTTTAGGGATACAGTACAGTTACATTCATTGTTGGGATCATGTACCTTTACATGGCAAGTCTTGATTCTCAACTTTTCCCTTTGTTCTTCCCCTACGTATCACACCTTCCCTACACCTTTAGCTCTTTTCTTCAAATTTCTAAATGTCAGTATTCTCATTAGGATCTTATGTACTATTACAGTTTATTCACAATGGAGAAACTATTCAGTATTTACACATGTGTGACATATTTATTTCACTTAGGAGTATATCCTCAATATGTATCCATTTTCCTATGAATGAATCTATTCTCTCGCTCTTTATGGCTGAGTAATATTCCATTTTATAGAAAATTATATATATTTTTTGTGATGCTAGGGAGCAAACCTAGACCTTGTGTTTACTAACCACTGAGCTACAGCCACAGCCCCAACAATCTTTAGCATATTAAATAGTCCTTTTTAGTATGCCAAGTAGCCCTCAGACTGAGAAGAACTACCCTGGAAGTTCTGTCCCATTCTCAGTTCTCCTTTGCTGGCTTTCATCAAAAAACATCACTTGGGGGCTGGGGATTTAGCTCGGTGGTTCTGCCGCCTGCCTCGTAAGCGCAAGAGCCCAAGTTTGATCCCTGGTACCAAAAAAAAAAAAAAGAGAGAGAGAGAGAGAGAGAAACATCACTTGGTTAGGCCGGGGATTTAGCCTAGTGGCACAGCACCTGCCTGGCAAGTGTGAGGTTCTGAGTTCAATCCCTAGTACCCCCACAAAAAGAAAAAAAAAGATCACTTGATTGATTTGAGATGGAAAGTCGTGGAATGGAAACACCACACAGCTTCTCTGAATTAGGTCTAAGTGCAAAGTCTGCCCTTGCCAGACAATTTAGAGCTTGGCTTTGCTGTTTCTGAGCTGAGAGGGCTAGGTAAGATGAACTCTTATCTCCTGGAATTCCTCTGAAAGTAAAGTGGACGTCCAGAACTCAGCAACTGCCCAAGGCAATCCCTAGTTATCCTTGTACTTGTCCTGCAGTATCTGATTCTCCTTGTCCTGCGAGTTCTTCAAAGTTGTCATTTCAGTTTTACTTGAGCAAAACCTGGTCTAAAACTTGGCTTCAGTTCCCTATGTCTATCTATTTTAGGCAGAATTATCTTTACATCTCGGCAAACTTACTCAAGCACATCATCATGTGAGAAATTTCCATATTCTTTCATTAAAATTACTATAAAAGCCGCCTGTGGATGACTGTGCTAATAATTAAAGAAAGTTTCTAGAAACTCTGAGCTCGATAATTTTAGTGCCCTTCCCTGTAAATATACACAGGCCTGGATATGGAAAAAAAATAAGAAGCCAGGGAATTGCTTTAGAATACCTGTCTGTCGCTGGAATAGATCTGTTGCCTGGTCAGATAGGAAGTGTGATGCCAGATATTCTTTAAATGTAAAGCTTCACTACTCTTTGATGTTTGACCTCTACAGTACCTTGCATGGGCTACGAGTGACATACATGTGATTTCCAACAAGGAGGGTTAATTAAGAGATAAAATTGTAATCTTTCCTTTTTTCTTGTACTGGGCATTGAACCCAGGGCCTTTACACTCAGCTACATCCTCAGCCCCTCTTTTTAAGTGTTAATTTTGAAACACTGTCTCATTAAGTTGCCCAGGCTAGAGTTGAATTTATGATCCTCCTACCTCAGTTTTCCAGAGTGCTGGGATTACAGGTATGTGCCACCATGCCGTTATCACAGGAAATATTGAAAGGTGCATACAAAGAATTATATACATATAAGGTGCTCATTATTACACCTTATTACAGTAATAAAAATCAGAAACAACCTAAATAATTGATCATATGGAGCCTTTTAAAGATTGGCCCTGCTAGAAATACCAGAAGTCCACAATAATCATAGGAGATCGTACACCAAAATGGTGTGATCGTTCACTCCGCACGGTCCTTGGTGCCTCAGTTCCTTGTTTTGTCACGCTGTTGTGTCTTTCATACCTAAGAATCTGTCATAGACCAAAGTGGCTACTCCAGTTCTAGTCAGGATGTACAAATTTCAGTCAGTGAGATGAGATGAGGGCTGGGAAAAGAAGGTCGGGGGAGTGCTGGCCAAACAAAAATGGGCAAAGTTCATCTTCTAAGGAACAATCCAAAGGTTGACTCACAACACTCCTATTTATGTTCTGCCAACATAGTTATCCAACAGAATTGCTAACCTATTAGAAAAGATAGAAACTATGCAACGGTTATTACTTAGACTTAGTGCTTGCACTGATGAGGGTTGAACTTTAGGCAAAGGACAACTCAGGTAGTTGGTCAGAAAGGAGTCACTTTTTCTACATTTACCTGCTTGAGATTTTCCAGTTTTCTATTTCATAAAATATAAAATTTTGTTTTCTTATGTTGAGGAGAGGGAGTCCCATTGGAATGTTTTGCACCTCCCACCCAGTTCATATACTTTTTGTTTTTTCCTAAGAAAGATCTCACTACATCGTCCAAACTGAACTTGAACTCACTGTGTTGCTGGGGCTGGCCTCAAACTTGTAGTAATCCTTCTGTCTGAGATTCCCGATTGCTGGGGTTACAGGCCTGCACCACCACAACCGGCTCACTTCATATACTTTTTACTCTTAATCTGTTACATAAAGTTGCCTTCCAACCTACTGCTTGTACACTATCAGAGGCTGGTAAAACTGCCTTCTTCTCAGTCAAGTAGGGGATGCTTCCATCAACCAAGTAATGCTTGGGCTGGGGATTTAGCTCAGTGGCAAGGCAGGCACAAAGGCCTGAGTTTGATCCTTGGTACTAAAACAATCAGTGCTTATTACATCCTCTAGTAAAATGCTTTGCATGTGATAGAAGCACACTTATTGTTATTCATTTAAATAAACTGATCTTTGACTTGAATTGTACCAAATACCACATAAGAAACAAGTCTATTCTCTTAATTTGACTCTAGATAAGGAGATACCCAAAATAACAGAGAACGGTAGAAACAGTAGAATACTATTCTCATTAGATGCTAAGTGGAAATGGTCTAGGCCATAGTTGGTATAAAAGTTCAGTTAAGGTTAAATGCAGGGAAGGTATGTAGTAAAGAATTCAGCCTTACCGAAGGAGCAGTCTAGGTTCTGTCCTTGGCTTCTGGGAGGTGATCTGTGTCATACCTGATAGCATTCTCTTTCCCTCTCCCTCTGCCTTTCTCTTTATTTCAGTATTAGAGATTGAACCCAGGTCCTCCTGTATTATAGGCAAACTACCGCTGAACTACATCCCCAACCCCGACTTTTTAAAAAATTTTATTTTGAGATAGGATCTTGCTAAGTTGCCCAGTATGGCCTTGGACTTGTGATCCTTCTGCTTCACCTAAGATTACAGGTGTGCACCATCATGCCCATCTGGACTTTGACTAATTTTAATCTGTATTGTCTCTCTGAGATTAAACTGTAACCATGAATAGGACAGCTTTCAGTGACAGCTATGTGAATTATGGAACCTGAGGGTGATCTGGGGAACCCTTGAACTAGTAATTACTAACTGGTGTCAAAAAGAAGGGCAGGGTAGGGGGCTGGGCCCTCTAAACTTTCAATTGGCCCTAAATCCCTTGCAGAAGGCTTTGTGGAGCAGGTAGCACTGAAGGCAAGTCCTAGAAAATGAGTGAGGTAGTAGAAGAGGTAGAAAGAAAAGCTGGGAGGAATCTCAAGGGATCAGAAGCCAGAGGTGGGCATTCTGTGTGAAAGGGGGAATCCCAGTGGTATTGAACAAAAGGCTCTGTTTTCCTGACTTCAGTGTCTTCATCTTTCTGAGAATGTTGGTCACCTCAGAGATCCGTCACTGACAGACTTGGAGAAAGGTTGTATAAGAAATTTTGGAGTGAACGTCCACATATGCTCAGCCTATCTTTAAATTCACAAATCAGCAGCTACTGAAACACACTCATCTAAAAATTAATCACCATTATTCCCAATAAGAATGGATAATATCTCCCACTGTTAGATACCAGAGGAAAATAGTGAAGAAAATATTACAAATTAGTAATGGGAAAACAGTATTTCATGAATTCCTCCTACGTACCAGTTACTATTCTAAGTGTGAAGTACAATGTAATAAAAAAATACTGAACTATCAATAGATCATCAGTAAATATTAGGACTGAGCTCTGGTAAAGTAACACAGGCCTGCTTTTGATCATTCTAACACTACTTACTATTAACACCTTTGTCCTTTCCTTAAACTATATGACCAGTCTTTTTTTTTTTTTTTTTGAGACAGGGTCTCACTATGTAGTTGAGACTGACCTGGAACTCACTATGTAACCCAGGCTGGTCTTGAACTCACAGTGATTCTCCTGCCTCAGCCTCCTGAGTGCTGGGATTACAGGCATGCACCACCATGCCCAGCAGCCAGTCTTAAACTCACTCAGAAATTGTTTACAGGGCTGGAGACCTGTTGCCTAGTATGTGCAAGGCCCTGGGTTCAATCCCCAGCAAAGGAAGAGGGAAAGGGGTGAGGGAGAAAGTGATTACAACCTCAAGATTGCTTACTTAAATGTTAAGCCTGAATCTGTAAATTAGAAGAAAACAGGAGAAACTCCTTGGCAGTAATTTTATAATAAAATTCAAAAAGCACAGACAACAAAAGTAAAAAATAAACAGGTAAAACTATATAAAACTAAAAAGCTTTTGCCCAGAAAAGTCAAAAAATGAAAAGGTAAGCTACAGAATAGGAGAGAATATTTGTAAAACACATCCAACATAGGACTAATATCCAAATATATTAAGAATTTATATAATAGAAAAAAAAATGGCAAAGGGCCTGAATAGACATTTTTCCAAAGAAAATAAGTGGCCAACAGGTATATGAAAAAGTGCTCAACACACTAATAAACAAGAAAATACAGATCAAAACCACAATGAACTACCACTGAGCTAGTTAGGATGGCTGTTTTCAAAATGTCAAATAGCCAGATTTGATGGCACAGACACCTATAATCCCAGCTGCTTGGGAGGCTGAGACAGAAGGAATCCAAGTTCAAGCCCAGCCTGAGAAACTGAATGACTTGGTGAGACCCCATCTCAAAACTAAATAAAATATAATTAAGTAAAATGGGTTGGGGATATAGCTCAGTGCAAAGGCCCTGGGTTGAAGCTCCAGTACTGCAAAAAGAAAAGTGGGGTATGATCTCATATGCCTGTAATCCCAATATTTTGGGAGACTGAGGCAGGAGGATCACAAGTTCGAGCCCAGCCTGGACAATGTAGTAAGACCCTGTCTCAAAATACAAAATAAAAAAGGGGCTGGAGATGTAGCTTAATGTGAAGTCCCTAGGTTCAGTCCCCAGTATCAGAAAGCAGCAGGGGTGGAGAGAGAAGAGGGAAGAGAGACAGGCTTCCTCACTGCTGTCCGGGAATGGAGTCACCAAAAGAAGGGTGCAAAGCACTGCCTGTTCCTTTGCACCTTGCTCAAGTGAGCTTGACTCCAGTAGCAGATTGCGATTCTCTGAAGAGAAGTGGGCTTCCTGCTCTTTGGGATTCATTTTCAGCACTCAGAACTTCTCTTTTCCCTTTTTCTTCCTCTCCTTTTCTTTCTCCCTCTCCCTCACCCTCTCCCCTCCATGTAGCTCAGGCTGGCCTTGAATGTATTTATACTGTTCAGGCTGGCCTCAAAATTGCAGCAATCCTCCTGCCTCAGACTTCCAAGTGCTGGGATTACAGGGATGCACCACCATGCCCAGCAGTGCTTCTTGTTCTTGTGTGCTAAAATTCTATGAAAATATGACCATGTGTTCAGTTTCCAAAGTACTACCCTGATACATTTATGTAGCTCTCTGAGCTGGGAACATATAGGCAGCTGGTGTCACCCTAAGGTACTTCCACTGGTTCCTGTATTCCTAGTTCTCCTCTCAGAGCTTAGCAGGCCATGTTTTATATTCCATTTCCAGGGCTGAAAGTGGGGCTTCTTACTAGTTCTGCTTTCTCCTGAGCCCTTCCCTGCTTGCTGATCTGTCTGTCTTGCTTCCTATAGGAGCATCCCTAAACTCATAGGGCCATAAGGGGGTGGGGGGAGGCCAGGCATATCCCAGCACTCGGGAGGCAGAGGCAGGAGGATCCGAAGTTTGAGTCCTGCCTGGATAACTTGAAAAGGCTGGGTATGTAGCTCAGTGCAAAGGTCCTGGGTTCAATCCCTAGTGCTGTGAGAAAGTGAAGGCTCAATAATAAATTGTGCATTGATTTCTTGATGTTTCATTTTTTGTAAATTGTATCTCTTACTTGAAATCTGAGGCCCTTAAAAGGTAGGGAAACCCCAACTTCAAATATAACTGACACACTGGGCACATACTATTGGAGCTTAGAGGAAGGTTGTACTTAATAAGAAAAGGTGTTCAAGTTGTGCTTCTTGCTTGCAGGACTTTCCCAGATGACCCAGCAGTGCAGTGGGACACGAAGCATGTGGCTAGCATCCTCCTCCAGTACACAGAGGTCAATGGCATCAACCTGGTAAGGGGACGAATCCCTCATTAGAAAGCCCAGGTCCCCGTCCTGTCACATTAGTTGGTTTCAGCAACTTTTCCCATGGCTGCCCTCCCACATCCAGTCCTACTCAATACCCACTCTGTAGAAAGGCCCCAAAACTCCAGTGTTCTCTCCTAAACTTGCTAAGGAACAAACACACCTTTTTTTTTTTTTTTTTAAGTTCTGGGAATTGAACCTGAGGCTATGCACTGAACTACATCCCCAGTTCTTTTATTCTGAACTACATCCCCAGTTCTTTTATTATTTATCTTGAAACAGAGCCTCACTAAGTCACCCAGGCTAGGCTGGAACTTATGATCCTCCTGCCTCAAACTCCCAAGTGTGCTGGACTATGCTCACCTGAAACACACCTTTTAATTGCCTTTTAGATCTTTTGTGAGACTGAGTAACTGAATAATTGATGCAAAGGTACAGACAGAATACTTTTGCAAACTATGTCCTCCTTCCTTCACCTCTGTCTGGCAGGATCCTATGCTATGACTCTTATTTGTATAGAACTACACCTTGTGCCATGCATTTTCACATTTAGAGTATTATTTTCTGTTTAGAGGAAGCAGGGCTTCACAGAGCTTAAACAGTTTGTCCAAAGTAGGCAAGTAGACAAACTGGGATTCTAAAAAAAAAGAATTTTGGGGTACCACGGACTCTACCCAGGACCTTGAACATATTAAGCATGTGCTGTACCACTGAACCACACTGACAGCCCCAAAGCTAGGGTTTGGTTTTGTTTTTTGTTTTTGGTAGTGAGGATCGAACTTGGATCCTTGCACTTGCAAGGCAGGTGGCAGAACCACTGAGCTAAATCCCCAGCCTTCAAAGCTAGGGTTTTAAGCCTCAACTTTCTCACTTCTAAAAACATGAGGGTAATTTCAGACCTACTTCAGAAAGAAAATTTCAGTCACAATAGAGCAATATTAGAGCAATAGCAATAGCAATGGCAGATGTTCGTATTTACTTGCAAAGGTGGACAGGCTTAGCAACAACACATCTCAGCTTTAGTAGGATTTAGTAGGTCTAGACTTAGCCTCTGGCTGATTTTTTTTTTTGTTTTTTTTGTTTTTGTTTTTGTTTTTTGGGACAGGGTCTCACTATGTAGTTGAGACTGACCTGGAACTCACTATATAGCTCAGGCTGGTCTCGAACTCATAGCAATCCTCCTGCCTCAGCCTCCCCAGTGCTGGGATTACAGGCATGCGCCACCACGCCCGGCCAGCCTCTGGTTGATTTTAAAGCTAAGAAGGCTTACTAAATCTCAAAATAATGACAACAATAATAATAGTAATCCTTCCTGGGTTAATATTGTTTAAAACCCTTCTCTGTTAAGTTATGGCTAATCTTCATTAAAAGACGAATCTTGCTTTTAACAATAATGAACTCATTGACTGAAGTGATTAGACCTTCTTTTTCTTTTCTTTTAAATAGCAAAACATTTATTGGTACATTTTACACATACATAGTGATAACAGTCATCATAGGGTCTTTTTTTCCTTTTTGGTTTTTTTGAGAAGAGGTCTCACTATGTAGTTCAGGCTGGCCTGGAACTCACTACATAGCCCAGGCTGGTCTTCAACGTGGGGTGATTTTCCTGCCTTAGCTTCCCAAATGCTGGGACTATAGGCATGTGCTACCACACCTGGCTTTAGACCTTTCTTAAGAGAGGATCTACACTGATACATTAATCAGTCTGTTTTCAAATGGAAAATATACAACAGCAATTTAGTGCACACAGACAATAATGTGCACCTCACTGCTCGCTCTCAGTCACATCACGGCTGAGATGCAGGTGGGCCCCAAAGGCCCTGACCCTGCTGGACTCTTCCATCTTGTTTTTTTTTTTTTTTTTTTGGCTTTCTTCCTTTTCCTGGATGGAAAATGGTTTTTAAGTTTGCAAGCCCACACATCTTGCCTTCCCTTCCCAGATCTGAACAGGAAAGCAGTAGATTACATTCATGAGTTTGAGTCAAATGTCCAGCCCCGCTGACGGACTGACCTTAGTCCTTTTAGCCAACCTGCCTCATTCTCCCACAATCGGGACATCTCAGCTGTGCAGAAAGAGCTGCTCTTCATGGCCAACCTTAAGTCTACTTGTCACCCTGTTCTCTTTTGTTGTGGCTTCCCCAGGTCCATTCCCCAAATCCTCCCTCCCTTTCCCACTTTAGTGCTTAACCAGTGTTGTTCTCCCCATTCATGCTTACAGGATAAACTCTCATCCTTTTAAACTTAGAATTCAAAGCTGTCCTTGAACCAGTCCCCACTTTAAGCCTAAACACTGGTGACAGCTAGGTTTATTTTTCAGACCACATTGTGCCCGATCTGGGCCTTGAATATCTAGAGGTGGCACTTCAAAACTGCTCTGCATGCCTTTTTTACTCACGTTTGGGTCTCAGAAAGGTGATTTGTGGCCCAGGCCCACCTCAAGAACCCCTTCTCCGAGAAGGGTTCCTTGTCTTCTTTAGCCCTTTTGGGGATTTTCACAGTATTTGCTGTGTGTGCTTTGCATGTGGCAGGTGTTGCTGTTTACCTTTTAAAGTGCAGACCATGTCTTGCAAACTAGAGTAAGATCTGTGAAGGTCAGGACTGTGCCTGACATCTTTACATCTCCAGATTCAGAATAGAGCCTCAGAGAGTGCTCCTCCCAAAACTGCCACTTTCCTGCCTGGAGGGCTTTTCTGAAGGTGTGCAGGGCAGTTAACATTCACTCAAGTGAGTGACAAGGCCTTCACTGACAAGTGAATTGTGAATTGATTTAACTACTGTCAATGAGAATCATTTTACAATAGCACTTTGCTAATAAATTACTTGCAACACATCCTACTACTCAAAAGGAAATACAGGCTGTCACGGTGCAATTGGGAATGCTTTCTCTGACCTATACTTATTTAACTACAGTAGAAGTGCAGGATCATGTTAACACTATGACCAGTGTGGCCATAACTCACAGGAAAGGAGCTAAACATGGGTTTCCATTCAACTTCCTGCATCACAGTTAAAATGTACTTTTACACAGAAGAACAGTCCCTGCAGGGCTAGGGCTGAGGCAGGTGAGGAGACATTCAGTGGCAGAATACTGTACCACGGCCAGGCGTGGTAGCGCACGCCTGTAATCCCAGCACATGGGAGGGTGAGGCAGGAGGATCGCTGTGAGTTCGAGACCAGCCTGGACTACACAGTGATTTCCAGGTCAGTCTCAACTATATAGTGAGACCCTGTCTCAAAAAAAAAAAAAAGAATATGGTACCAAGATGAGAGCATGAATCTTGCGGGTCCCCAGTTACTCCATTCAGACTGGAAGTACTGACTACACATTGAGAGATGGTGAAGTCCCAAAAATGTAGCATATATAGAACTGGAGAACACAGAGCTGAGTCATGGGAAGAGTTTATCACCTGGGTGGTGCCAGGAAGAGACTAAACACACTTCTTTGCCCAAGCTGGCTTGGCAGCCATCAGCATGGTGTGATGGCAGGAAACTGAGTTCCATCTGGTCCTGTGTCTGCCGTAGCCTTTCAAGCTGTCTACCCTGTTCCCTACAATAGCATCACGAGACCAACAAGGTGTGACTGACGTGACAGGGCTTTGGCAAGTGCAAAGCTGCACTCTACAGAAAGCAGAGTAGGAGGTTGGTAGGGTCTTCTTTGGACATCAGGTGGGCTAGGTCTTAGGCCCTAAGCCTTGCCTCATCTGTCATTCAAAAATTTAGCTGTTCAGGCTGGGGATTTAGCTCAGTGTTTCCACCATCTGCCTCGCAAGTGCAAGGTCCTGAGTGCAATCCCTGGTACCAAATAAATAAATAAATAAAGTAAAAACTCTAGTTGTCCAACACCTTCTGTAGGACATTCACAGTGTAGAGAATGGGGACTGCAGCAGAAAGCCAAACGTACCTAATCCTTGCTCCCTTAGAGTTGGGTGTCTCAGCTGTAGCACTAGACATTTTGGGGTGGACAATTCCTTGATGTGGGAACTGTCCTATGCACTGTAGAATGTTTAGTAGCAAGACCTCTCCTCAGGTGTCACAATGAAAGTGTTTCCAAAGATTTCCAGATGCCTTAGAAACTGAAGTGCCCTACAGGTTCCCTATTGTTCTCTTTCTGTTGTCGTCATTGTCCTCCTCCTCCTCTTCCTTCTCTTCTTCTTCCTCCTTCTCCTTCTTTCTTCTTCTTCTTCCTTGCTGGTGATTGAACCTAGGGACTTCACACAGATTGCTCATAGTGATCTAATTTTATCTTCAGCAATCTATTAAGAAAAGCAGGACAGTGTTACTCTCTTGATATCACACAGGTAGAAGCCAAGATGTTCCAAGTAGAAAAGACTTTTGATAATACAGCTCTGTAGCTTGCCCAGGGTGCTGCAGGTGATCAGTGTTAGGATTACTAGGCATAGCCCTCCCCTATTTGTGTTGCATGAAACATGTAGGATCAGCACTGGATATGTGAGTTATATGATTAGCATTTTTATACTTTTTTGGTTGTTTTGCTCCATTTCGTCAGTACTGGGAATTAAGTCCAGAGCCTTTGAACTGAACTACACACCCAGCCTTACTTTATATTTTTATTCTGAGACGGCGTCTCAGTAACAAATTAAGTTGCCCAGGCTGGGCTGGGCTGATTCTCCTTTAGTCTCCCAGAATGCTGGGATTAGAGGTGTGAGCCACCATGCCCAGCTTTCAAAGATTATATTTTAGGGCAGTTTTAGATTATATCTCGTAGGATCATTTGGAGAAATAAATGGGATAACGAGTGGGAGAAAGTTCTGATAAAGATAACACCCTATTTAGGTACTATTCGTACTGGTAGTATTTGAAATAGCAGTTGACTGGAAGGTGGGTTGGCCTACAATCCAAGAGGAGGAAAGGAGACAAGATTAAGCCCAGGTGGGACTATTACATTACAAAATGGACATACTGCAACAAATATGCCTTTGTGCTTAAACAGAAAACTTTAGAAATAGATCAATGAAGGAAGATTTGGAGCTGTGTATAGCTGAAGAGGAAGACTGTCTCTTAAAAGTGAGCAGAAGTGCGTATTGGGCTGGGAGTGTAGCTCAGTGCCTTCTGTAGCATGCTGGGTGCCCTGGGTTCTGTCCAAAATGTGGAGGGAAGAAGGGGAAGAAAAGCAAGCAAGAGGGAGAGAAGGATGAAAGGAAGAAAGGGATGGGTGTTGAACACTCTACAAGACCAATACTGGACCACTGGAAATGACACTGCTATGTCCCAAATGGTCCCTCATTATTTTCCCCCTTATATTAGATTCCTATGGTTGTTGCAACAAATTACCACAAATTTGGTGGCTTAAGACAACAGATTTATTTTTTTACTATTCTGAAGTTCAGAAGTCCAAAAATCGATTTCACTGAGCTAAAGTCAAGGTGTTGGCAAGCCTGGTTCCTTCTGAAAGCACTGATGGGAAAATTTATTTCCTTACCATTTTCAGCTTTTCGTGATCACTGTATTTCTTAGCTTATGAGCCCTTCTCCATCTTCAAAGTTTATCATGCCAATGTGCGCTCCTTGTTGGCACGTCCTCCTTCTCTGACCCTCTGTCCTTGTAAGGATCACTGATACTACATTTCAACCCACCAGCTAATGCAGAATATCCCCACCTCAAAATCCTTAATTTAATCCATTTTCAAAGTCCCTTTTGCCATGTGAGGTAACATTCAGAGGTTCCAGGGACTAGAACATATTTGGGGGAATAATTATTCAGCCTACCAAGAAATCTTACTCCACAGGACTTATTCACACTGAGGTGGCAGAGACTGATTACAATTCTAAGGATAACTTCGCCTTTAATGGGGACTTGAGTTTTACACTGAAGGATTGAGGTTCTCAGGGTGACAGTTAAGAAATCTGCTGGTAGTTGACAGAGATCGAAGCACATGTTTCTAATAGTAGGCTCATTCTTAATCAAGACTGGCCCTGGGAAAACCTTCCTGTATAGAGTACTTGATTCCTTGGAAACATTTCAATAATGGCATGAAACAAAAAGGAAGGGAGAGGGGATTTGCCAAAGAGCTTCTTAGTTTTAAGGGATGTAGCCATTCCCTGGCAGAATTCTTCCCTGGTACTGGAAGATCATCTTGAGATTTCCCCCTGGATATCTGAGACCTAGGGAATTTACCAGTGGATTATCTTCACCTGAGGTGGTACTATTTCTTGATGGTGTTCCCAAAGAATAATTCTCAAATCTCAGAATCCTCCAGGGACCAGTCAACATGTCTTACAGTTTTAACTAGAAAGACCAAGAGTGAATCCCTCCCCAGCCTATTTCAGTCTCTGTTCGAAGTCCCTTCATCCATGCTGTGTCACCACCTTTCCCTGGGAAAGTCTGCCACTTTCTGTCATCCTCTAACTGTCCTATTCCTTTTCCTGAATCCTTGTTTATTTTTTCATATTTCTTTATTATCCTGGCTGTTTTTTATTGTCATTATTCAAATAATCCTTTGATCTTTTAAATCTACCTGTGCCAAAATAGAATGTTAAATACTAGACTAAACTTCCAGTTAGTAAACTGATGTTGATCTATCTGTGAAAATGGAAGCAAGGAGTCTATGAACAGATAGTTTTTCTGTGAACTCAACCCGAGTACACAGTGGTTATTGACCTATAAAGATTTTGTGCCTGTGGTATGGCATAAGGAAAAGAGTCCAAATAAATCAGGCAGCACCTTCCTGAGCAAAGTTCACATTACAGCCAGCTAGAAAAATTAAATGTGCTGATAAATAGTTAAGCAGATAAGCAACAAAGATATTGTGAACCAAGTTTCTGTCATGGCTGAATTATACTGTGCTCTACTGGCCAGGAATAAGAGCGAGCAGTAAATCCACGAAAGCCATCTTCATTTTAAAATCAGCCAGGCCAATAGCCACATACCATTGATCTGCTCAGGAGTCAGTTCAGATATCCTCAGAATCTGAAGTTTCAGGGCTCTACTCGCTCCTTCTGTTCCCAAGTGAATGGCAGCAGCTACTCTGAAGCTGAGGCAAGAGATATAGTGAAAATCCTGTCTCTCTCTCTCTACAGGTGGTGACTTTCGATTCAGGAGGAGTCAGTGGTCACAGCAATCATGTTGCTCTGTATGCAGCTGTGAGGTATGATTTCTCAGGATTGGAGGTGGAAGAGGGTTTGCCCATTTACTTAAAGGTCACAGTTGCTAAAGCACTTTCCCCCTGGATATCTAAGGCCTAGAGAATTTACCAGTGAGTCACGGGTGGCTATGCTGCTCACTACATCTCACCACACCATCTCTATGATCTCTCACAAGTCTCAGTAGAAATGCTCATCTTGGGCCAGGGATTTAGCTCAGTGGTTCCACTGACTGCTTTGCAAGCACAAGGTCCTGAGTTTGATCACTGGTACCAAAAAAAAGAAAAAGAAAAGAAATGCTCATCTCCTAAACAGCTGATTTTTTTTTTTTAAAGCCCCTGGACATGGCAAATGTGGTAACTGGATTCGTTTCTTTAATGTGGACACAGAAAGCTTCTGGGCCAATTTTGCAACTCCTGTAGTACATGGATGGTGCGTGCCTGTAGCCCCAGCACTCAGGAGGCTGAGGCAGGAGGATCACTGTGAGTTCAAGGCCAGCCTAAACTACAAAGTGAGACCATGTCTCAAAAAACAGACAAATAAAAAGACTTCAAAGAATGAGCTCTGTGGATCAGTATATCCTCTGGCTTCATCTTCTTCCTCTTTACTCTCATTTTTATTTTAATCTGTCATTATGAATTTTGTACAATACCTCCAGGCTTTCTTTGGAGAAGGGCATAACTTATAAAATATGAAATCTCACCTATTCGTCATAGCCACTGAGGTTTAATGATATTTTCTTTCCACTTTACCAATAAAACCTAAATGGAACCTCAAAGATTCTGAACAACTTAGGGTCATACAAACACAGTCTTTCCTGTCCCCTAGAGACGTGCTTCTGCTGGGACCCAAGTCAGCAGTGTGCTGGGCCTTTCCTGGCTGAGCAAGTGGATTGAAAGTCTCACTGTATAATCTTTGTCTAATATGCTCCACAGTCTCAGACTGGACCCGTGAAATATATGAAGTTGGAAATGACTACGTCTCAGCCATCACATGTTTGACTGAGGCCATGAAGGGATTTGCCCAGGACTGTAAGGTTCAACAGTGGCAGAGAAAGAACCAGAATCTCATTCTTCTGTCAGGTACCTGTGAAGGCAGATTCATCCTGAGGACCCTCCAGCCTTCTCCTTAAATTGCACATCACTGAGTGGAAGATGCAGAAATCATTCCCCCATACTCTTTCCAGATCACAGTCCCTGATTTGACCAGACTGCTCTCTCAACCTACAAAGACTAGTCACTTCATGAGCAGCCAGAGGTCATGGTTATAGAGATCTGTTGTGAGATTCTTTGTGTCTATTAGATTCAGGAAAGACACATTCCCCAGCTTCAGTCAATCTTTTTTTTTTTTTTTTTGCCCCCAGTAGTGGGTATCAAACTCAGAACCTTGTGATTGTAAGACAGGCATGTTGCCATTTAGCTAAATCCCTAGCCTTACAATCTTTTGTGTGTGTGTGTGTGTTTTGTTTTTTGAGACAAGATCTCACTGTGTAACCTATGCTGGCCTTGAACTCAGTGATCCTCCTGCCTCAGCCTCCTGAATACTGGGACTACAAGTGTATGCCACCATACCCAGCTTGTGATTCTGTAATTTATAGTTTGCGATGTTTCTGTGACAATATATGGAAAAGCAAGGCAGCCCAGAAGTAGTGTTTCTAACCATGTAGTTAATGTTGGGGCCTTGGGCTCTCAGGACAGGCATGAACAGGAAGCGAATAAATTTGTGACATTTTTTAAACCAACTATTCATACTGTATCAGATAAAGGATCCAATCAGGTATTCTTCAAACAAACCAAGATCACCATAACAGGCAGGGTTGCCAGGACACTGAGGTTGTCTTAGCTTGCTCCGTCCCTGGTCCAGTCTGCACTAAAGTGGGGAAACCAGGGAAGGCTCCCTTCCAGTAGAAAACCCACCCAGGGAAGCCACCTTCTATAAGCAGAACTTCCTGGGGCTATTTTCCTCAAGAGGTAGGAGTACCACAGGCTATCCATATTCCATGTCTTCTCTACACTAATGGGGCCACTGCCCTTCATATAAAAACCACTTATGGTCACGCTCACCATCTTCTAAATCTTTTCTCCACAGTCACTCTGGCCCGCTAAATTCATCAGACTCATTTTAGTTCTCACTTGGCCTTTCTGTGGCATCTGGCTCTGCCTCACACTCACTGAATTGCTGCTTTGACTGCCTGGCACTGGCTGGCCCTACCCACTCTGGCTTTTCTGGCTCTCGGGCCCCTTCCTGTCTTCCCCTGCCATGGGAGGCACCTCTCTGCCATCCCCAGGGCTCTATACATAACCTTGCTCAGTGAGTATCCTTATGGTATAAGGTTGTCAGTGTGAGTGCCAGATGCAGGCCTGCAGTGCTCACCTCTTCTTGTGGATATCCTGACCACAACAAAATCAGAGTCTCCAGAGTGCAGGACAAGTCATCTCCTTTTCAGGTTCCCAGAGACAAAGCTTTGTCAGGCTTTTCTACTTCTTGGGTTGGTGCCAGAGTGAGTTCCATAAGCTGATCAACTCTCTCAACTCCTTCACCCCCTTTGCCAGATCATTGCTGTTGGGCTCATGTCATCCCTTACTCTCAGGTGGGAATTGGGGAGCTCAGAAAAGAAAAAGGAAATATCATGGAGGAAATACCATCGAAGAAGTATCACCTAATACTTTAAAATATTCTCCTGTCATACATCACAGAGAAAAACTATGAAGAGACCAAGCTATTCACCTTCAAGCCTAACAGGCAAAGCTTGCTTGGAGTCATTTTGTAAGCCATAGCAGCTTTGGGATTAGCTGTCCTTGGGTAAGGTGCCCACCCAGATTCCTTCGCTGTAGCTAGAATCATGGAATCCTGGCAATCTAGATGATGATGTGTGCAAAAGAAACCCCCTGGGAACCTGTATGAAGGCACCACGGGCTCTGCAGGCCTTCCTCCATGGGCTGCTTGGTAACACAGAGGAGGGGCAATTCTTAACCTGCTCTCTTTTTCTCTCTCCCTCCAGGGCCCTGTACTCAGAAGGGAAGTTCCCTGAAGGTAAGGCCTGTCTTTTTGGCAAAAAGCTGTTTGCTATCCCTTGTAGAAACTTATCAGAGAGAGATTTGCAAATATTGTTGGCTCTCCATATCCACAAATTCCAAATCCGTGGATTCAACTACCACAGATCAAAATTACTCAGGAAAAAATTGCTTCCGTACTGAATATGCACACTCTTTTCTTGTCATTGTTCCCTACAGTATAACAACTATTTACATAGTATTTACATTACATAAGCCTAGAGATGTTTGAAAGTGGAAGACAAACACGAAGTATACAGATTCTATACAAATACAATGTAATTTTCTATGAGGGACTTTGAGCATCCAGATTTTGGTATTTGTGGGATTCCTGGAATAAATCCCCACCTGGTATTGAGGGATGACTGTACAGTAAGAGTGGAACAGAGGCAAAAGCTGGGAAGGCAGCCTCACTTCCTGACTCAGCTCTGTGTGCCTGTCAAGCCATATCCACTAGAAAGTGCCCTGCCAGAGGGCTGAATCCAGATGTGCTGAGAGGCCAGGCTTGCCCTCACATCTGTCTAGTTTTCTCACAGGATAGGTCTCTCCAGCCTCTGGTGTTCTGCCAGTCTGTCCATCTAAACTCACATCCCATCCCCCAACTAATAATTGTAATTAGCACAACAATTCCTAACCCTTGGGCAGGTATTTGATTCCATTTCTCCACTTAACTGCATGGGACCCCTGCTTAACACCTTTAAGCCAACGTCTGGTCTGTCTTACCTCATAGGCATGATATGAAGATTCAACAAATGAAAACATAAGTAGTATGCGACCTCTCTGCATTGGGTTACTGAACTTAACAAGCTGTGTGGTCTTTGGAACAAGACTGTAATTTATTGATTCTTATATCAATGCTATTTGTATCATACTGTTATTTTATAGATTAGAGAACAGATTCTATATCAGTTCTTGAGCAGGTCTCTGGCCTCCCAATATAGAAATTCCTGTTTCTAAGCCAGGCGTGGTGACACACACCTGTAATCCCAGAACTCGGGAGGCTGAGGCAGGAGGATCGCTGTGAGTTTGAGACAAGCCTGGGTTATATAGTGAGTTCCAGGTCAGTCTCAACTACATAGTGAGACCCTGTCTCAAAAAAAAAAAAAAAAAAAAAAAAAGAAAAAATCCTTGTTTCTTTTGGCCTTGAAGTAGCCAGATCTCAAACTCTAGTCTCCTACCTCTTCTTGCTAAGGCAGCAGTGACCTAGAGGGTGGCCCACCAGGTCTTTTGTGGCCCCTTCACCCTTCCTAGCTGTGAGAATGATGGGCAAAAAGCAGGTTTGGTGCCACAGAGCCACCTGGAAACTCCATAGCAATTGGCCTGCCCTCCCCTTGGCCACAGGGGACAGGGCCTGTGCTCAGAGAAAGATCTGGCTGGGAGCAACAAGGCTTTTCTCTCTGTCCCCTTTTCCACCCAGGGTGTTCTGTACTGACGCTTCAATCTGTGAATGTGCTGCGCAAATACCTCTCCCTTCTGGATCTGCCCTGGTCTCTGCTGCATACGCAGGGTGTCCTCTTCGTGCTCACCAGTGAGGAAGTGGCACGGGCCAAGGTGAGCAGTGCGAATTCCTGGGCCTGACTCCTCAAAACCCCGCACAGGCCCCTCTCAAAGAACTTTCACAGGGGCTCAGCATCTGTCCCTGAGTTTAGAACCCGGCCAGCTAGAATGTGGGAAGCATAGACTTAAATGACTTTGACCTTTTATCTGATAAGAATTTTCTTAAAACCCTGCTCATTGTAGAATGACATGCTCACTGTAGAAAACTTAGAAATATATAAAGGCATCCAGAAAGTAAGAAGAAAATGAAAATAAAAATTACTTGCAATCCCACCACTCAGAAGTAACTGTTAATGTTGGGCTATACTCTTCAAATATATATAAGGAGTTAAATGTAACTCTTGCTATATAAAATCTGCTTTAACAAAATACTATGAACACTTTCTCCTGTGTAAATATTCAAAATGTAATGGCTGCCTTATATTTCACTGTACAGATGTACTATAAAATACTTCGGGTATCTTTTCTCTTTGAACATTCAGTTTTACCAGTTTTTTACAGTTATACCTGGAGCAATGCTCCCACAATGAGTCTATAAAGAATTCAGACCTTCCAGGACCTTCTGTAGAGAACTAGTGAGGGTGGCCTGCTATGCCAGTTGAGGAAGAGCAGGCCCACTGAGGCTCTCCTGGTAAAAACTCTTAGCTGGCAGTGGAACAATGAGTTGGGGAGATGCAGGTTGCGAAGAATTGTTCCAGTTTGTCTTCTGGTACAACCTCTAGTAGACCTAAATCCACCACGAAGAGAAAAATAGCAATGAATAAAACCGAACTGCTTTGTTAGAAACTCAAACATTGGTCTGGGGATTTAGCTCAGTGGTACCGCTGCCTGCCTTGCAAGTGCAAGGTCCTGAATTCGATCCCTGGTACCAAAAAGAAAAAAAAAACAAAACTCAAAGATAATTTTCCACAATAAAATTTATCCCTAAAAGGCACCTTTAGATGCTGAGAATGCATGTTGAGCAGAAACATTAAGCCTCTTTTTTTTTTTTTTTTTTTTTTTTTTTTTTTTTTTTTTTTTTTTTTTATTTTTTTTTTTTTTTTTATTTTTTTTTTTTTTTTTATTTTTTTTTTTTTTTTTATTTTTTTTTTTTTTTTTATTTTTTTTTTTTTTTTTATTTTTTTTTTTTTTTTTATTTTTTTTTTTTTTTTTATTTTTTTTTTTTTTTTTATTTTTTTTTTTTTTTTTATTTTTTTTTTTTTTTTTATTTTTTTTTTTTTTTTTATTTTTTTTTTTTTTTTTATTTTTTTTTTTTTTTTTATTTTTTTTTTTTTTTTTATTTTTTTTTTTTTTTTTATTTTTTTTTTTTTTTTTATTTTTTTTTTTTTTTTTATTTTTTTTTTTTTTTTTATTTTTTTTTTTTTTTTTATTTTTTTTTTTTTTTTTATTTTTTTTTTTTTTTTTATTTTTTTTTTTTTTTTTATTTTTTTTTTTTTTTTTATTTTTTTTTTTTTTTTTATTTTTTTTTTTTTTTTTATTTTTTTTTTTTTTTTTATTTTTTTTTTTTTTTTTATTTTTTTTTTTTTTTTTATTTTTTTTTTTTTTTTTATTTTTTTTTTTTTTTTTATTTTTTTTTTTTTTTTTATTTTTTTTTTTTTTTTTATTTTTTTTTTTTTTTTTATTTTTTTTTTTTTTTTTATTTTTTTTTTTTTTTTTATTTTTTTTTTTTTTTTTATTTTTTTTTTTTTTTTTATTTTTTTTTTTTTTTTTATTTTTTTTTTTTTTTTTATTTTTTTTTTTTTTTTTATTTTTTTTTTTTTTTTTATTTTTTTTTTTTTTTTTATTTTTTTTTTTTTTTTTATTTTTTTTTTTTTTTTTATTTTTTTTTTTTTTTTTATTTTTTTTTTTTTTTTTATTTTTTTTTTTTTTTTTATTTTTTTTTTTTTTTTTATTTTTTTTTTTTTTTTTATTTTTTTTTTTTTTTTTATTTTTTTTTTTTTTTTTGCTTTGATATTTATTTTTTTCTTTTTTGAGACAGGGTCTCACTATGTAGTTCTGACTGGCTTTGAACTCACTACGTAGCCCAGGCTGGCCTTGAACTTGTGGTGATCCTCCTGCCTCAGCCTGCCAAGTAGTGGGATTACAGGTGTGTGTCACCATGCCTAGCCAACAGTTCATTAATTTTTGTCCTTTATTATTGTATTTCTCTTCTACTTTATTCATTTCTTATTCTGTTCTTTTTAAATCACATATACTTGAAAGAATAGCTTTCTTCATTTTCAGACATTTAAAACATATACTATAATTTCCTTTGAAGTATTCCTTTATAGCTTACATTTTGAATTTATTTTCAATCCATAAGGTCTTGGGGTGTGTGTTAGAATTTACAAACATGTATGTTGGTCCTTATTATTTATAATATTTGTAAATGCACTTTCAAAAATTTATTTGTGGGGGCCAGGAATTTAGCTTAGTTTGCACCGTGCCTGCCTTGCAAGTGCAAGGTCCTGAGTTCAATCCCCAGTACTGGGAAAAAAAAAATTTGTGGGCTGGGAATGTAGCTCAGTGGTACAGTGCTTGCCTAGCATGCACCAGGCCCTAGGTTCTATCCCCAGTACCTTATAAAGACACACACACTCACACAGTTAGCCAAGCATGGTGGTGCACATCTGTCATCCCAGCACTCTGGGAGGCTGAGACAGGATTCCAAGTTTGAGCACAGCTTGGGCAAATTTGCACCCTAGTGAAACATTATTTCTAAATTGAAAAATTAAAAATGGCTGGGGACATAGCTCAGTGAAAAGGCCCTGGTTTCAGCCCCAGTACCATCATCGTTGTCATAATTTTAAAATAATTATAGTTATTTTTTAATTAATTTGTTACTTCAAGATCAATATTAGCTTTGCATTTTTGGTCATTCACAGGCATGTGCACTCACAAGGCAGTGAAAACTTTGAACCACCTGAGTACACATGCATGTTTCCAGAGATTTAGCAAGGCAGCACTGCTCTCTTGTTTCAGCTTTCACAAAAAAAAAAAAAAAAAGTCATTTTTGTGGTATATTTAGTGTCACATTTTTCTCATTGGCACATTTTTTGTGATTTTGCTATTTTAAATGGCTGAACTGTGCTGCTGAAGCCGACTAGTGTCCCTAAGCATAAGACACTATGATGTACCTTATGGAGAAAACTTGTATTAGGTAAACTTCATTTAGGCATGAGGTATAGCGCTGTAACCAAGAGTGCAGTCCTAATAAATAAACAGTATATATTAACTGTCTTTAAACAGAAACACATGTAAAACAGGGTGATATATTAATGAATTTAGGAAAAGGCTGTGACCAGAAGTTCACAGGAACCTAATCCCAGGTATTCACTAGAAGCAATGGCCTGGTATTCACAAATTCAGAATTCCCAGTGACTTTATCGACTGTAACTACCATAAATATTGCAAATTGACTGGATATATGTATATACGTAGTCCTATTGTTGATTTATAATTTACTTGCTTTGTAGTCAGTAAATGTGTTACACTAATTTTTTAAAATGTATTGAGATTTCCTTAGTGACCTAGATTATAAACTTTATAATCAATTTTTATAAATGCTAAATCAACATGTATACCTTTCAATAACATGTATTCTCTACTTCTTGCATTCAGGGCTCTAGACAGAGCTAATAGGTCAAGTTTAGTATTTATGTTAAAACTTTTATATCTTTACTAATTTTTTTATTTTGGCTTATTATTTTTTGATAAAACTATAGAAAGATTTCCCACTCTGCACCTGTATTTGTCCATTTACTTGTTTCACCTCTCACACTGGAAAAGTGTGTCCTTTTTGTAGTACATTTAGTGCCATATTTTTCTCATTATCAGCTTTTTGTCAATTTTTGCTTTATTTGCTTTTAGGTAGATAAAAGATCAAAGCTATATTCCTTTTGTTTTTCTGTAGTATCCCTGTTTAGGCTAGTCTCTGTGTGGCTTATCTTTTTTTTTCCTTCAATCCTTTTATTTTTAGCTTTCTATTGTGATTTTTAGTTGTGTTTTCTGTAAACTGCTATGAAATATCTGATAGCAGACATATTTGTTCCATTTTTATTTGTAGCTAATGATATATTTAGACTTATTTTTCTAATCAATCTTGTTTTCTGTTTACTGTTCCCTTTTTCTTGAGTTCTGTGGAATTGGTCAAGTTTTCCGTAGTCCTTTCCCCCTTTTTGCTTTTTTTTGGGGGGAGGGGTTGTGTGTTTGGTTTTGTTTTGTTTTATTTTGTGTCTTTTGGGGGGGTACCGGGGATTGAACTCAGGACCTCGTACTTGCCAGCCAAGTACTGTGCCACTGAGCTATATCCCCAGTCCTGTTTTTGTTTTGTTTTGTTTTGTTTTTTGAGACAGGGTCTCAATATTTACTTCATGCTAACCTTAAACTCTCTATGCAGCCCAGGCTAGCCTCAAACTCTAGCTTCCTGAGTGCTGAGATTACAGGTGTGCACCACCATGGCTGGCTCTCCCTCTTTTTTTTACCAGCTACAGATGGTATTTGTGTGGTGACTTCTAAAATTTTAATGTCACCCTTAACTATAAAGTTTATTTTGTTTTGTATTTTGAGACAAAGTCTTGCTTTGTAGTTCAGGCTGTCCCTGAATTTACTATGTAGTCCAGGCTGACCTAGAACTCATGGCAATCATCCTGCCTCAGCCTCCTGAGTACTGGGATTTCAGGCATGTTTGTTCCACTACCACATCCAGCTCCATAACTATAAAATTCAAATAAGTGAGTTATTCAGTAATTTGTGATCCTTAGCACAAGAACTTTGCACATTTAACTGCACATGATCAGTTCTGCTCTACTCTCTCCTTACTGTAGCTTAGTCTACAACTGGTATATGCTTGATTCTTGGCCCCATCATTCTTACACATTTCTTCTTGGTTCCTCTTTTGCTGCTGCACATTCTTTAGTAATTTTGCTGCTGGCGTTTTGTTTTGCAGTGCTGTGGGTTAAACCCAGGGCCTTGGGCATGCCAGACAAGTGTTCTTCCACTGAGCTAAATGCCCTAACAATTCTTCAGTAATTGTTTTAGTGAGAGTCTAAAGGCAAATTCTCTTAGCCTTTGAATGTTTAAATGTTCTATCTTTTCAGTGAGTTTAGCTGGAAAGGATAGTTTATTTCCCCTTCGCTTTTTTTTTTTTTTTTACTAGATATTGAAGCCAGGGCCTTTACACTGAGATATATCCCCAGCCCTTTATTTTTATGTTTATTTATTTATTTACTTACTTATTTTTTGAGACAGGGTCTCACTATGTAATTGAGACTGACCTGGAACTCACTATGTAGCCCAAGCTGGTCAACTCACAGCAATCCTCCTGTGTCAGCCTCCTGAGAGCTGGGATTAAAGGCGTGAGCCACCACGCCCGGCAAAATAGGTGCCGGTTCACTCAATTTCTAGTCAGGAAACTTGAGTACAGGCTGGTTCTAATGCATTGAGTTCTTTGGTGACTTTTTTGTTGTTGTTGTTACCGGGGATTGAACTTGGGTCCTTGCTTTGCAAGGCAGGTGGCAGAACCACTGAACTAAATCCCCAGCCCTCCTTTATTTTTATTTTTGAGACAAGTGTTTCACTAAATTGCCCAGGCTGGACTTGAACTTCAGATCCTCCTACCTCAGCCTCACAGAATGCTGGGATTACAGGTGTGTACTAGCATGCCTCACTTTTGGAGGATGACTCTCTGTATTTGCCTTTATCTTTGGCAGCATCTATGCTCCTGAAAGCCTGGTGTTATATAATCTTTCTGTATGTGAAAATCACTTATTTCTGGGCCCTTCTGTTTTATTGTAGTGTGGCTATGGAAGATCTTGTTCACCTGATTCTGCTTAGAATTCTCAAACTGAGCACCCACACTTAGCACTTCACCTGATTCCTCTTCACTTGCCTCTAGTGTGGCCTTCCTTTCATTCTCTCTCCAGGACTCCTAGTAAACACCTAACAGGTCCTACTAATCTCAGCTTTGTATCTTTTTATTTTTTTATTGTTTTCAACGCTAAGGTTGGAACCCAGGGCCTCTTACTAAGCAAGTGCTCTATCACTGAGCTGAGCCACACTCTAGCCCATTTTGTGGGGGTTTTTTCTGCCCTTTTCGTTTTATTTTTTATTTTGAGACAGGGTGTTGGTAAGATGCCCAGGCTGGCCTCAAACTTGCAATTCTCTTTCCTCGGCCTCCCAAGTAACTGGGATTACAGTTATAGGCTATCATGCCTGGCTGTTTCTTAATTTTCCCTCTAAATTTTTCTCTATTTCATAGGTTTTCCAAAATTTGTCATTTTAAAATCTCCTGTGTACCACTGTTGCATGTTTTTCTCATAATTTCTTTTTCTCTTAGTTTTATCTTTTTTTTTTTTTTTTTTTTTTTTTTACTGGGGATCGAACTATTTCGTTTTTTTTTTTTTTTTTTTTTTTTTTTTTTTATACTGGGGATCGAACTTAGATCAGGCAGAACCACTGAGCTAAATCCCTGGCCCAGTTTTTCTTCCTTTATTTAGCTATTTGAACATCCTAGATTTAATTATTTTAGTGTAGATAAACTGTTCTATAAGCCTGTTTTCATCTAGAATATATTTATGGTTCAAATGCTGATTTTGTTAGCATTTCTGTCTTTGTATTAGGTTACTTTGTGTCAAAGTCCATTCATTAACTTGGGGAAAAGTACTGTAAGTTGTTGAGTATGGGGATTTTATCCTCCTCTTCCTCTGTGACCCTCCCCATCTAGGAACTTTGCAGTTGCTGAATGGCCAGAATCAGGTCCCTCGCTGATTCAGCAGTTACCAAGGCTCAGTGCTGCTGTCCCTGCATTCTGCTATCTGCACTACAGCAGGCACTGTTTTCCCCCAGTGCTATTCCACACGTGAAGGAGACCCTTCCCCCTCCAATCTCTGACCTCTAAGTAGGGGGTCTCCTGTCTAGCAAAGTCCCTAATTGGCAAACCTCCACCTCAGTACTCACTCCTGTGTTTACATTCTGTCTGTTCATGGTGCTGTTGATCTTAATTTTCACCCATTAATGTCTTTTTTTTTTTTTTTTTTGTATTCTCTTTATGTTTTTCTGTCATGGCTATGTGTACCAAATAGGAAGCATCAATTTCCTGCATTCACCATGTCAGAACAATGGAATTATTTTTTGAAAAGTAACTTTTGCTAGCAAAGTGGTTAAGGATCAAATTACAAATCACAGTTAAAGCTTTTTTTTTTTTTTCTTTTTTTTTTTCTTTTTTTGGTACTGGGGATCGAACTTGGGACCTTGCACTTGCGAGGCAGGTGGCAGAACCACTGAGCTAAATCCCCGGCTCCAAATGATGAGCTTTAAGGTATGTTTCATTTTTTCTTTTAAAATATTAAATATTTTTATAATCATGTATTACTTGTATAATCCATACTGTGGCCCAATAATTTACATTTCTCTAGAATTTAAAGGAAATGAACAAAAATGAGTCTATAAATTTATGTGTAAGAATGTTCATTAGTAATTTCGAGTAGCAAAAATAGGGACTAATATTTAGTAGATAAATGATATAGTACTATATCACCAGTAAAATCAGCATTTTGAAAGACAGGTAGTGAAAATGCTCCAGAAGAGGGAGAAAAACAAAAATATAAACTGTGCACATAATTTTGATATTTTTTTCAGTATTCCCTTAGAAACTTTGAACAAAACCAACAAAAAATATATAGTTAATGAAAAACTAAACTGACAATAAATAAATAATTTCTCTTTAAGTGCCCATCTTACTGAATGGGTGCTAAGTCACTGGAAGATTAGATAGGCCACTTGGGTGTCATGATGTAAGAAATCCTTATAACATGATGAGTATTCCAAGGAGAGAGAACTAGTAGTTTGAACTGTATAAAGGTCATCCCTTCTCCCATTGGTATCGTTAACATATTTTTTATTATGTTAGTCAAAATTCTAATTCTATTGTGAGTTCACATATCCTTTTTTGCTTCTGATAATAAAATCTACTTAATGTTTACTTGTTTCCTGTGGAAAAGATGATATATAGTATATTGCCTGAATATACTCTATGGTGATAATTCTGCTCCAATTCCTTGTATCATCTAAAGCTTGACTATCACAGGTATGCTCACCCTTCTAAAGTCATGTATGTTCTGATAATTAATGAGTTCCTTAAAGTTTTGCAACAATATTAACTTAAGCAGTTATAGTACTTAGAGAAAAATGAAAATCTTTTGTATATGTCATATATAGTTAAATTAGTTGCTGTATGTGTCTAAAAACTGAACTAGAGCTATGTATGATGGTGCACAGCTATAATCCTAGCTATTTAGGAGGCTGGGACCACAGGAGTGCAAGTTAAACACCAGCCTAGTGAGATCCCACCTCAAAATAAAAAGGAAGAGGGAAAAGGCAAAGATATAGCTCAGTGATTGATAGTGTTTACCCAGTATCCACAAGGCTCTGGGTTCAATCCCAGCACCATGGAGATTAAAAAAAATAAAACAAAACAAAAAAAACTGAACTAAAATAACAAGATAATATATATTCCCCTGCTGGAGGGTGGGGAAGGACAACATATACTGTCCCCCAAGAACTTCACATATCACGGGCAAGGACCCTACCACTGAGCTACATCCCCAAGCCCGTCTCTTCCTCTTATATAACATCCCTGTTTGTATTGTATAAGTGAGGTAGTAGAGCAAGTGATTAAGAATATAGGCTATAGAGTCAATCAGATGGCCCTGGGTTTGAATCTCAACTCCAACACCTACTAGCTATTTGAGATTGCTGAGTGTCTTCATCTATCTTAAAGAAGGAGGGGGAAAAAAAGCGTTAGCTAAGGGCCGGGGATTTGGCTCAATCGGGCACATGCCTGCCTCACCAATGCAAGGCCCTGAGTTCAATCTCCAGTACCAAAAACAAGTGATAGCTAAGGATGGTGGTGTATGCCTATAATTCCAGAATTCTGAGAGGCCAAGGCAGGAGGATCACAAACTCAAGCCCAGCGTGGGCAACTTAGCAACCAAGCAAAACCCTGTCTCAAAATAAAAACTAAAAAAGGAGTAGGGATGTGACTCAATGGGAAGGCCCTGGGTTGAATTCCCAATACCAAAAAGACAAAAATTAACACACAAAAATACCTAATAATAATAGCATTTAACTCCCAGCATTGTTCACTTTGAGTTGATGGTTGCAGACCACCAGTGGTATTGTGCTGGCAACAAGTGCCCTGCGTGTTCTTAGGAGCATCTGCTGTAACCACAGGGGAGTAAGGAGATGGGAAGCAAGGCAGTGCTGGAGACCAGTCTACATGCTACAGGAAGATGCCAGATAAGCTACAGCGTGCAGTGGGTTAGAGGGAGGAAAGATTTCAGAGTGAGAAAGCAGATCTGAAAGTAATGGAAATAAAGTGTCCGTAACTGGTACTCTGTTTTTTTCTAGAAAGCCATGTCCTGCCATCGTAGCCAGCTCTTGTGGTTCCGTCGTCTCTACATTTTCTTCTCCAGGTACATGAGAATCAACTCACTGCACTTCCTCTCAAGCCTTGAAGTGTTTTCAGATCTAAGGAATAAAGGAGAACAATAGACCAGGAACCCCTGGGACCTGGCCCGAAGCTGACTTAATTCTCTGAGCCAAAGGAGATCACAGCTAAAGAGAGGCCATGTAGACCAACATTCTACCCAGTCTTCCTTAGGCTGGGGGAAAACTCTGAAAAAAACAAAATAAACCAACTGTGGATAGTAATAGCTACCTACTAGCTTCACAAGTTTTTGTGAAAAACATGTGCATGACATAGTGTATGTCAAATATCTAGCACAGAGCTCGGCAGGTTACTGCCATAAATGAATGTCAAAGTGCTCTAAAACACTTCACAGTTGGGGAATCAGCTCAGTGGTGCAACTGCCTGCCTTGCAAGGGCAAGGTCTAGAGTTTGATCCCTGGTACAATTAATTACAAATTACAATTAATTAAAAATGAATTAAATGAAAAATAAATAAAACACTCCATGGATGAGATTTTTACAATGATTCTAAAGCAGGGTGTCTTGGTTCATTTTCTGCTGCTATAACTGAATACCACAAACCCAGTAAGTATAAAAAAATAAAGAGATTTATGTAGCTCACAATTCTGGAGGCTGGGAAATCCAAGAGCATGGTGCCAACATCTGCTTGGCATCTGGTGAGGGGCTTCTTGCTGTATCCTAACAAGGCAGAGGATGTGACATTGTGTGAGACAGAGTAAGCAAGTGATGGAGTGCTCAATTTTATAGCAAAGTCACTCCCACAGTAATTTAGTAATCCACTAATCCATGCATGACCCAGTTACAGTGGACCCTCAAGTTATGACTGGCCTGACATACAAACAACATCGGATAGGTCTGGAATTTTAGTTTTAACTTACAACTAAAGTCTTGAGTTACAACCTGAATGCCAGCCACTTATGTTTCCAGATAGTCTCAGATACAGATTTAATCCTTACAGAGTTCTGGAAGGAACACTGCAACATCCTTTGCTGTATGGGGTTAGTTGAGAAATTCTGGGCCAATGTCTCTCTAAGGACACTGAAATCAGCATGTATACAGGAGAGAGACTGAAGGCTATGTAGAGGAGCCTGAGCCTTCAACTGACCAACCTGAGTTACAACCAGCTCTCATGATGAAATGAGTTCATAAGTCAAGGGTCCACAGTACCTCCCAAAGAGTCCAGGCTGGTCTCAAACTCACAGCGATCCTCCTGCCTCCGCCTCCTGAATGCTGGAATTACAGGCGTGCACCACCACGCCCAGCCTTCCCCTTTTAAATTTTGAGACAGGGTTGCTAAGTTGCTGAGACTGGGCTCAATCTTGTGATCCTCTTGCCTCAGCCTCTCAGAGTGCTGACATTACATGAAACTAAAACAAAAAAAAAATTAAGGGCTGGGGATCTAGCTCAGTGGTTGTGCTGTCTGCCTTAGAAAAAAAAAAAAATTACGAACCTAATGTCTTCCAAAGAAAAGCTTGTCTGGCTTGGAAGTTACTATCCTGAGGCAGGGAAGCTCAGTTGTGCTGACCTTGAGCTAGAAGCCAGAATAACTGACAGAATTACAAGCAAGGGACCAAACTTTTTTCTGCTTCAATTCTTTTATCTGCTAAATGGGAAATATTAATGGTCCACTCTTAGAACTGAACAAGAAGATGCATTAAGAGGCACAGCGGAATATGGTTTACAACACCAAGAAAGATTAATTGCTATTGTTCTGAGAATGAATAAGTTGGCACTAAGCAGAGGTACTGGCATACACAACCTCTATGGAAGACAATTTGGAAATTTCTAGAAAAAAATTACATTTTGATCCAGCATTTTTACTTAAACTAATTTATACTTTAGATTTACTCCACAAGCCTAAAGAGGTATGTTAACTATAGACACTGAAACACTGATTCTAACAGTTAACTAGTCACACAGTCAAAATGTCCCCCAATTAAGGTCTGATGAAATAAACTGAGTTTATTTCAAAAGAAATAGAAAAGACTGCAGGACTTTTTTGAGTTAAGGCAGTACATCAAAATGGAAAGATTTCTAAGGCATATTATGTGACAAAAGCAAGATGTAGAACAGTGTTAAGAGAATGCAACCATTTGTGAGGGGGAAAAGTACATTTCTACACATGCATGTGTGTCAACATACTATCCCAGTAATTGCTTGTCTTTGAAGAAGAGAAGGGTAAGAGGAAGGGAATTTATACCTTCTGAATTTTGTACAATTTGCATATATTACTACCTACTCAAAAATATTTTCAAATCTTTTTTTTTTTTTTTTTTTTTGGTACCAGGGATCAAACTCGGGTCCTTGTGCTTGCAAGGCAGGCAGCAGAACCACTGAGCTAAATCCCTGGCCGCAAAAATATTTTCAAATCTTAAGAGGTTAGAAAGATGTATAAAATTTCATTGCTCCTGGTTGAGAACTGAGATTTTCTGCCTTTTTACTTTTGTTTTACTGTACATTCCAAGTTTTTAAAATAAATTAAAATCTAGAAAGGAAATTGGAGTGTTTTTATTTGCTGACTGCCTCGATGATGCCGCCTGAAGCTAAGGTCTCCCTCCCTTGTCTCCTTCCCAGCACCCAGGTGTGTGTACATGCAATGGCAGTTTCTAGTTTGGGTTCCTGGAAGAGGACACCACCAGAATTGGGCTTTCCTTAGTTCTAGGACAGCACCAAGGAACACACAACTAGGCAAGAAGGCCTTTGGAGGCCAAAAGGTAGCTACGAGCAGTCCCTTGGTACCCTCCAGGTGGAATGCAGCCCTGCAGTCACCCCTGTGGCAAGGGGAGGGTGTCTCTGTGCAGATTACCCAAAAGCAACATTTCCAACTACTGGACATGTTCCCTCCTTCATTCTGTCCCTTCCCTTCCTTGGTGTCAGATACCCTTTTGAAGTTAACACCCAGATGCTAAATTGGGCAGCAGCTCTAAAGCCTGGAACAAAGGAAATTTCATAATTCCTGAAGGAACCTAGAAAAAAAGAGAAGTCAGGTGTGGTAGCATACACCTGTAATCACAGCAACTCCCAAGGCTGAGGCACGAGGATCCTGAGTTCAAGGCCTGCTTGGGCAATAGGTGAAATTACTGAGGAGGAACAGGAGAGAGAACAATCTCCCACCTGTGTGTGGGTTGGGGGAGAAATTCAACTAAGAATCCCCTAGGGAAGTGGGGAGAATAGGGGAAAGGAAATAAGGGACAAGAAAAAATATGAGAAAAGGAAAAAATGGAAACAAAGTGTTTGTAAATAGGGGAGGGTAGAGGGGGTGGAGGGAAGGGATAAAGGGAAAAATGAGAACCAAGACCTGTCGTGTAAAGGTACAAGATCCCAATGATGGTTGTAACTGTACTGCATACCTAAAAAGTACCAATAAACTCAATAAGATTAAAAAATAAAATAAAAAAGAATCCCCTAGAGAAGTGCTGCATCCAATTGCTCAGACCTAGGAGGGACACCAGGCTGGAGCTGGAGCTGGAGCTGGAGCTGGAGGGGGTTACCTTCATGTCAGAGAGACCTGCCCTCAGCCCACACACACACCCTCAGGAAAGGGCTGATGGTTTGTCAGTTCTTGTTCCTGGGCAAGAAGAGAAAGTTCTGGGGCTCCCAGCCCTCCTGCTTTGACCACTACTCAGGAACACTGATCTGTGAAGAAAATAAAAACCAGGAACAAACAAACCAAATACAAAAGAGGAATCCCTGGCCTGAGAAGGCTCAGAGATGGGGCAGGAGGTGGGGAGGGTTCTATTCTCTGGAGGAAAGAGATCTCACTGAAGGAACAGTTACCAGGGACTGTCGAACACCATAATGAAAGTTCTAGCTCTGGGCCAGACAAAAAGGGTGTTCTCAACAGTGGTCAAACTAGCAATCTGCAATATAAAGTAAAAGGTATACCTGAAAACAGAGGGAGAAAAACAAGAAATGGAGATCATGGCAGGGATGTAAACCGAAAATACAGGGCAGGGGATTTAGCCCAGTTTCACAATGCCTGCCTCACAAGTGCAAGGTTCTGAGTTTGATCCCTGGTATGCTGGACACACACACACACACACACACACACACACACATGACACGGACACAACAACATCCGGGTGCCATGATATAAATCTCTGGGCATGGTGGTGCTAACCTGTAATCCCAGCACTCAGGAGGCTGAAGCAGGAGAACTGCTTTGAGTTCAAGACCAGCCTGGGCTACATAATGAGTTCAAAGTCAGGATGAACTACATAGTGAAATCCTGTCTCAAAAACAAAAGAAAACAGAAATTCCAGAAGGAGAAAAGGCCACAGATGGACAAGCAGTTAATAATCTGAATAAGACTTGAGTCAGCACATTAATAGAGGCCACTAAATCCCAAAAAGCTTTGATTTGTTAAAAAAGAAAATTTCACCAATGTGTTGTGAAATTCCTAATTGAATTCAAAGTAAAGAGGGTCAAGGGGATGCTATGAACATCAAGTATCATTGCATAGGGTGACAAATGGTAGACAGAAATGGGGTTCACTTGAGATTGTTAGGAAAGGAAAGGTAACCACTTACAGAATGGAAAAGCATTTTACCCAAACTCACAAAGAGACAGCAGAAATTAAGAGAAACTTTAAAAGGCTACAAAATAAAGTAAAAAATAGAAAAGAGGAAATAGGCATAAATGCAATAAACTTAATGACAGACTACAAGTAGAATAAAATCAGCTAAAATTTAAAAAAAGAATAAAATTAGCTCTCAGTTACTTCCAGAAAATACAAATGGGCTGAGTTTGCCTAGCAAAATACACTAATGCCAGGGATTTAGCTCGGTGGTTTTGCCGCCTGCCTCTCAAGCACAAGGACTGGAGTTCGATCCTAGAACCAAGGTAAAAAGAAAGAAAAGACACTAATATCCCAGCATCCAAGTAGTTCCAGCTACTCAGGAGACTGAAGCAGGAGGATCCTACATTGGGGCAAATTAGTGAGACCCTATCTCAAAATAAAATAAAAAGGGCTGGCAATATAGCTCAGCATTCCATGGGGTTCAAACTGCACTACTGGAAAAAAAACTATCAAGTTAGATGACAAAATATAGGTACATATTTAGGTGACAAAGGCCAAAAATAAAGGATGCATCATATACTATAGTCCAGGTAAATGGAGTGGCACAGCAACATTATAAATTGAGGCCAATATGACTCAAAAAGCATTAAACTCAACAAAAATGGTTTTTCAGAGCAGATTCACTCCATGAGCCAGATACCTGAAACAAAATCACCTAGAAGTATAAATCTTTATTTTTAAAAAAACAAAATGTTTTTCCAGAATTCTGACAAATCAAGTTGGCAAACAGTAAAACCAAAACATTTCTAAAAATCAAGATTTGCTTTTTTTCTTTGTGGTACTAGGGACTGAAATAAGAGTGCTTAGCTACATCCTCTGGTTTTATTATTTAATTCTGAGACAAAGTCTTGCTTAGTTGCCCAGTCTGGCCTCAAATTTGAGATGCTCCCTTTTCAGCCTTCTGAAAAGGTGGGGTTTCAAGCAAGTATTACCACACCGAGCAACATTCACTTCTTATGTGATAGAATATATACAAAAGTAAATTAGTTATGGCCACTGAGAAATTCTTTTTTTTTGTTGTTTTTTGAGACAGGGTTTCACTATGTAGCTCAGGCTTGTCCTGAACTCACAGCAATCCTCCTGCCTCAGCCTCCCGAGTGCTGGGATTACAGGTGTGCACCACCACACGGGCAAGAAATTCTTAATTCTTAAATGTAATTCTTAATTTCCCAACACAAAGATTTTATACCCCATATGCCTTGATCTTAATCAAATAACATAAATAAATAACAAAATTATCACTTCTCGGCCTTTTGGTGACATCAAGTGTAATAAATTTAAAAATTACCTAATTTTGGGGGGGCAACTTGCTTGGAAATCAAGAAAATCCCTTTGAGATACCCCACATATTAAAGAGGAAATCCAAACTGATAAGTATTACCTAGAAAGCAATAATGATACATTACGTGGAATCTAAACTACAGTCTTAAATGCTTTTATGTGTCTTAATAGAGATTAAATGCAGGGTCTTCAAACTGAGCTATATCCCCAGCCCTTTTTTATTTTTTATTTTGAGGCAGTGTCTCACTAAATTTCCCAGTCTGCCTCCCAAACTGCAGTCCTCCTACCTCAGCCTCTGGGATTACAGGCATGTACCATTGTAGCTGACCAGGTGTAGTAATATTCTTAAACATGCCCAAAGAAAAGTGCATTCATGATAGACAAATCACAAAAGAGGAAACCCAATAGTCAAAAACAACAAAAAATTATTCAACTTCAATGGCAGCCAGGAAATGAAAATTAAAGCAAAAATAAAAATCCATTTTTCATGCTTGGGTAAAACCACCCTGCTAAAGTTTGGGATTGGATCAGTGGGAGACATTTGTAGATCTCAGCAATAAGCCAAGTGAGGACCCCAGAGGACATGAAGAGGTATTTCACATATACACAAACACACACCGATGGTCAATGTTAAGAAATAAATCACACCACAAATGAAAGAAACATAAATTAAAAGAAAATGCCATGTTCACTTACCTAATCCACAAAGATTTTTAGAAATAGTCATGTCCAATGTCCTGCAGCTGAGGGAATAGACATATAAACACTGTTGGAAGAAACATGAAATGGTGGCATCTTCTGGAATGCAGTAATTCAAGGTCTCAGTAATATACATATCCTTTGACTCTGCAATTCTACATCTATAAACATCCTTATGAAATAAATAATACAAAAATGCATTATGTGGGTGTTTGACAGCTCCTAACAAGGAACATGAGTCTCAGAATACTGAGCTGTATTAGTACTGACCCAAGGGGAACAAGCTACAGCCATAGTCATATGTTTTCTAAGTGTTAATATATATATATACATACACTAGCACAACATTTTAGAAGGAGAAAGATACATTTTAATAATTTTTCCCTGAGCATTTCCTGAAGGATGCATAGTGCACCTGGAGACCACCAAAGTATCAAGTTAGTTCATGCAAAAAGAACAAGTTAGGGAATTATATGAAAAGTCAGCAAGTCAAAACTGATGCAGAGGCAAAGAAAAGGATGAAAGAGCTGCTAGAAGTGCAGAATGCGTATATCCTTGGGACAAGAGAGAGGAAAATAAAGTTCTAATTTGATCAGAGCCTCATGGCCTTGGTCAAAGCCGACCCTTGCATCTACCAAGAGCATTTTTTTTTTTTTTAAATAGGGTATGTAGTCCAGGCTGGCCTTGAATTCAGAGATTCTCCTGCTTCAGCCTCCTGAGTGCTGGGATTACAAGTGTGTACCTCCACTCCCAGCTCTCATCACCCTTCTTTCCCCTGCCAGTGGGACTCCTGTCCTATGTGAAAGTATAATGGTTTTGGAAATGAAGTTAGCTGCAACTAAAAGCTAAATGACACCTGTCTAAGTTTCACCTGGGGGAAAGTTGAGCAATCTGGGAAAAGCGACATCATAAGAAATTCTAGTTATCTATAAAGAGTCAATCAGAGCCAGGTGTGGTGGTACCTTATAACCAGCCACTTGGGAGCTTGAGGCAGGAGGATCACAAATATGAGCCCAGCCTGGGCAACTTGTAGTATCCTATTTTAAAATCTTAAAAAGGCTGAGGGTATAGCTCAGTGTTCCCAAGATTTAATTCCACTATTTTTTAAAAAAAGTGTGACTCAGAGCCTATGAGCTCCAAATGATTAGTGATATTTCTTCTCAGTGGTGGTATCAAGGCCTAGAAGGAAACCACCAAAGCAAAGCTCTTGGAACCTCTAAGTTAGCCTGAAACTGGGGCCACCATACTGTGCTGTGATTTGCACTGCTCTCCCTGCCCAAGAGGAGCAGTGGCAGATCAGGAAGTTCAGAAGATCCTGAGGTTTTTCAGTCACAACTATAAGCTGTAGTTCTTATACCTTCAAGTTTAAAGAAGTGAAGTTTGATTTCAGGAAAGGGGACTGAAAGAACCCCAGCACCTGGATTTCCACTAAATGCAGCTAGTTGAAGTTCACTTTGGAAGTTCTTGAAGCCCTTGTTTCCTTCATGAGTTCAAATGATAAAAAACGAAGTTGGAACAATGCCTCTCCAAATCCCTCAGTGGGGTATATACACAGATGTGGTAGGAAAGACCAGCAGGCCAAGACCTGGCCAAGACCAGTAGGCAAAGGGGCACCAAGTGGGGCCTCCATCTTGTCTGCCCTCCAGGTGATGCCTCCCTGCAGGTGTGCTACTTACTGCTGATGACATCTGACATCCCGAGTCACTTCTGTTTAGCTGGAGCACTTCCTGGCCAGTATCAACTCCTACTTCCTGCCAGCCCCAAGTAGGGAAAATACCTACTTAATTAAGATGGTGGTTCAAAAGGCTTAAAAAAGGACAGTTCCCCACTCACAGGATCATTAGCAGTGTCTAACCAGTTACTTCACTGCTGGGAACACTCTGAGTAGGCTAACTTAGAAATCCATCGGGATGGCCTAGTCACTTTACCATATCAAGAACAGTGGCATTCCTTCCCACCAGTAATAAACAACTGCAAGCTGTAAATACAAGATCCCACTCAAACAAAAAACCATAAAAGAGGTAGGAATAAACCTAACACAAAATGTGTCAGCTAGATGGAGAAAAGTGTAAAGCCAGACTGAAGAGTACAGCAGAATAAATCAACTGGTGAGACTTGCCAATTTCCTAAAGATAAAACTAGAACTAGTGGTTGGGAAGGAAAAAAGTTAAAAAATAAAAATTAAAAATTAGATAAAGCTAGGTGTGGTAGTGTACATCTGTAATCCCAATACTCTGGGAGACTGAAGCAAAAGGATGGCAAATCTGAGGCCAGCCTGGACTGCATAATGAGACTGTCTCATAATCCCAGCACTCAGGAGGCTGAGGCAGAAGGATCTGTGTCCAAGGCTAGCCCACCACACTATGAGTTTAAGGCTGGCCTGAACTACATACCAAGACCAAAAAAAGGAATAAATTCTAGTATTCTGTTTATCAGGTAGGGTGCCTACAATTAACAATAATGTATTCTATATACCAAAATGGTATAATTGACATTGTGAAATAGGAAGAAAAGGGCTAAAGGTGTAGAGGAAGTGGGAAGGGTAGGGGAAAGGAAATAAGGGAAAAGAAAAAATATGAGAAAATGGAAATAAAGTTTTTGTAAATAGGGAAGGGAGGAGGGGGTGAAGGGAGGGCAGGGGTATAGGGAGAAAATGAGAACCAAGACCTGTCATATAAAGGTACAAGACCCCAATGATGAATGTAACTGTACTGTATACCTAAAATGTACCAATAGACTCAATGAAAAAAAAAATTCATGGTTGACATGATAGGTGTCAATTTCCCATTTGACACGTTTCTGTAAATATATCAAAATATCACACTGTACACCATAAATACATAAATTGTTGTCAGTTAAAAAAGACAAAAGCAGGCCCGGGATATAGCTCAGTGGCACAGCACCTGCCTAGCAAGCACAAGTTCCTGAGTTCAAAAATCCCCAGTACCCCTCCCCACCAAAAGAGAGAAAGAGAGAGAGAGAGAGAGAGAGAGAGAGAGAAAGCCAGGCATGATAGTGCACACCTATAACTCCAGCACTTGGGAGGCTGAGGTAAGAGGATTGCTGTGAGTTCAAGGTCAGCCTGGGCTGCATAGGTGAGCTCAATTCCAGGCTGAACTACATACCAAGACCCTATCTCACAGGAAAAGTGGGGGAAGCTAGGTGTGGTGACACATACCTGTAATCCCAGTACTCCCAGTACTCTAGGAGGTTAAAGCAGGAAGATCCCAAATCCAATCCCCGCCTTGGCAATTTGATAATTTAGCAAAACTCTGTCTTACAAACTAGGCTGGGAATGTAGTTCAAGGTGAAGGCCCTGGGTTCTATCCCCAGAACTGCAAAAAAGCAAAACAAATAAAAAAACCACCAAGAAACAAATGAAGAAAAGTATGTACAAAAGTAACCAGGAAAATACAAGTAAACATGTTTATAGGTTTTATTAAGGAAGATATTCTTGAATAAGAAATATCACTCAAAAGGCTAAGACAGGAAGATCACAAGTTCAAGGCCAGTCTAAGCAATTTAGAGAGACCCTGTCCCCAAAATAAAAAGGGGTGGGGATGTAGCTCAGTGCTCCATGGGTTCAATGCCCAGTACCAGAAAACAAACAAGTAAATAAATCATAAAAAGCCAAAAAATATAAGTTAGAAAGACAGAGGAAAAAAAAAAGATATAAATTTGGTTCCATCAAAAATTAAAATCCTTGGGCTGGGGATTTAGCTCAGTGGTGCCACCACCTGCCTCGCAAGCTCAAGGTCCCAAGTTCAATCCCTGGTACCAAAAAAAAAAATTAAAATTCTAAAAAAAAGTTAATTTAAAAAATAATAGAGGCTGAGGCAGGAGGATCATTGCAAATTAGAGGCCAACCTGGACTACAAAGAATTCAAGACCAGCCTGAACTGCATAGTGAGAGCCTTTCTCAAAACAAAACAAAACAAAACAAAAATTTAAAAATAAAAACAATAAATATGAGCCAGGCATGAAGGTTCATGTCTGTAATCCCTGCACACTGAGAGGCTGAGGCAGGAGGAATGCAAGTCTGAGTCTTATCTGGGCAACTCAGTGACTCATAAAAAGCGTTGCATACAGCTCAGTAGAAAGACCTAGAATTCAAACCCCAGTAATACAAAAATAAAATAAAACCACACTTAAAAGTACACTATTTCAGGGCCAGGGATTTAGCTCAGTAGTTCTGCTGCCTGCCTTACAAGTGCAAGGTCCCTAGTACAATCCCTGGTATGAAAAAAAAAAAAAAAAGTATACTATTTCAAAGGCAAATAATGGAAAAATTTTAAATGAAACTTTTTAATAAAGAATGATCATGGGCCGGGGATTTAGCTCAGTGGTTCCGCCGCTTGCTTTGCAAGCACAAGGTCTCAAGTTCAATCCCCGATATCAAAAAAAAAAAAAAAAAAAAAAAAGAGTGGTCACATTAAAAAACTGGTGATAAGGGCCAGGGACTTAGCTCAGTGGCAGTGCGTCTGCCTTGCAAGTGCAATGTCCTGAGTTCAATCCTTGGTACCCAGAAAAACAAAAAACAAAAAAACTGGTACTATGAGGTGTTGGTGCAACCACTCTGCTGTATACAGGGTTGATGGCTGTTTGGTCAACACATTCGAAGGGCAACTTACCAGTTTTTAAAACTTAAAATACACTTACCTTTACACCCAGCAATTCCATTTCTCAAATAATACTCACGTGTATAAGGTACATAAAAGGCTATTATCAACACTTTGTGTCACAGCAAAATTATAAACAAACTCATTTGCATAGGAAAAGGTTAGACTATACTTATGCTACACGGTTTTATCTAACAGCTAATACCGAGGATATGCATATTGATGTGAAATGATCAGTGCTATTAAATAAAAATGCAAATGTCAAAACAAAGAATACAGTACGACATTTGTTTTTTAAATGTTTTTTAGGTTATTTTTTGTACCGGAGATGGAACTCAGGACCTGTGTTTGAAAGGCAGGCGGTGGAAACATTGAGCTGAATCCCTGGCTCTTTTCTTAGTTTTTAATAGTGGGGATTAAACCCAGGCCTGATGCTTACTAAGAACATGCTTTGCTATTGAGATATCTTTCGCAGCCCTGCCATATGGCTTTAAAAGACACACAAAACTATATTTTTATGTAATACTCTAATAGGAAAGGTAGATCAAAAGAGATTACTGCCTGAGAATATAATTCATGCTTTGTCTGTGATTTCTTTTTTGGGGGGGTACTGGGGATTGAACTCAGGGCCTGATGCTTGCAAGGCAGGTGTGGGTGCCCCAAATGAATCTCCAACCCCTTATCTGCATAATTTTAAATTTTAGAAAATCTTAAGGAATACTTTGAGTTCTAACCTGAAAACTCAGTTCCTGTACTTGTCCAGCTCCTCCCAAGCTCAGTGTGAACACGGCTGTCAGCCAAAGGCGATTCGTAGCTGACCAGGTAATAACCACACAGAAACAAAGAATTGGCCATCTTATTTCCTCTAGTGTCCTTATCTCTTTTTCTTTCTGTCTCTCATCTAATCTACATTACAGATCACTTCATTAATTCTCCTAAAGCAAACAGCAAATATTTACTGACACCATGTACATATTCTGTACTTGCTAACAAAAAGAATGTTTTAGGAAAGTTGACCTGATCAAAATATGAACCATGGGAAGAGAGGGATATGAGAACCAACCCTAACACTGCATAGTGGGCAAGGCATTATTTTACTCTGTTCAAAGTTGTTGTTCAAAAGCTAAACTGGATGTGGTGATGCACATCTATGATCCAAGCACTTGGGAGGCTGAGGTAGGAAGACTGTAGCAAATCTGAGGCTAGCCTGGTCGACATAGTGAGTTCAAGGCCAGCCTAAACTACAAAGTAAGACCCTGTCTCAAAAAAACAAAAAAAAAAGAAAAAGAAAAAAAGACTCAAAGTTGTTGGGGTTTTTAATTTTTTTTTTGGTGGTAATGGAAATTAAACCTAGGGAGCACTGAGCTATATGCCTGTAATTCTAGCTACTTGGGAGGCTAAGGCCTGAGGGTGCCAAGGTGGAGTCTAGTGTGGTCAATTTAACAAGACTGTCTCAAAATAAAAACAAAGAGGCAGAGGCAGGACCATCACTGCTAGTTCAAGGCCAGACTGAGCTACATAGTGAGTTCAAGCCCAGCCCTCACTAGAGTGAAACTCTCTCAAAAATCGAAAAAAGAAAAAGAAAGGGCTAAGAATTCAGCTAAATTTCAATCTAGCCTGGGCAACTTGGAGACTCATTAAAGCCCCATTTGAAAATAAAAAACTAGAGCTGGGCATAGTGGCAAAAGCCTACAATCCCAGCCCTCAGGAGAGGCTGAGGCTGATGCTGAAAGATCAAAAGTTTGAGCTCAACCTGGGGCGCTTAGCAACTGACTTGAGAAACTCTCAAAATTAAAAATCAAAAAGGGGCTGGGATATAGCTCAGTGGAAAGGTTCTAAGTTCAAATCTCATTACTACTCACAAAAAAAGTAATCATGCCCCAGAATGTAGTTTAGAGCCCCTAGTACTAAGCCCAGTTATCAAAAAAAAAAAAAAAAAAAAAAAAGGCTGGGGACAGCTCAGTGACAGAGCCATTTACCTAGTATATGTGTCAAGGCCCTGGGTTCAAGCATTGGGAAAAAAAAGGTTCTGGAGATGGATGGTGGTGATAGTACAATATCAATGTATTTAACATGACTGAACTGAACATTTTATATGTATTTTACCACAGCCTGCTAAGCTCACTAAAAAGAAAAAAAATAGTAACTAAATTACCTTTAAAAACAATGACTCACACCATACCTTACCCAAATCTTCCTGGACTAGACCCTCTCTCCTATGTCCTTTCTTCACAATTGAAATAGACTGTCATCAGTTACAATCTCCTAGTTATAATCACTTTCTACTTACTTCTTACCTCTTGTCAACTTGATTATAAGCATCTTGATAGTGACCAACAAATATCTGCTGTTCAATGATTGGCCTCAGAGGCAAAATCAAGGTGCAAAGGAAATGAGGAACCATAGTAACTGCATTAATGTTAAAAATATTTATTTTCTAAAAGATCACACAAAAGTTGGGGAAAAGAAGGAAGAGGGTGAACTAGCCTACATCAAAATCTGGGCTGAGGAAGGACAAAGAGCTGCCTAAAGAAATTGGTAGCTGGAGCAAACTCATAGAGACTAAGGTAGCTGCTGGCCAGCAGCACCAGCAACCTGGTCAGCCATACCAAAGGCACCAGAGATGCTATAAGGACCACAGAGGTCCCCACTCATTCCTCCTTTTCAGGAAGGGAGAAGCAGGAGCTCACTCTTTAGACATGTTCTTGATGGTCTTGTGCTCCTTCATGGCCTGCTCCCAATGGCTACCATTGAATTCCTCAGTGACCACACTCCGCACGGTGCCTTCATCCAAACAGTGTGGGGCAATTCCTAGGAGAAAGTGACACAGAGAAAGATATGTCCCAAATATGGGTAGAATAGAGAATATACTGGCTTTTGGACAAACCCCCACCTGCAAACATCCTCATCTTACACATCAGAGTCCTGAGAAATATGGTCCAGCTCAAGACCTCAGCTTATGATTCTGACACAGCCTGCTAAGCTCAGGCAGCACTGGTCACAGCTTATGATTCAGCCTTCTGGATCATGGTCTTCACCTGCCACTTGGAGATCAGACTCCTTGAACCAAGGATAGCAAAGACTTGGCATCATTCAAAACCAAGTTGAGTAGAAAAAGTAAAAAAGCTTAGGGCTAGTGCAATCTCTGAAGAATTCTCAGGCCTTTCCTCAGTTTAGATAAAATTTCAAACAATTAAATAGCTCCCCATTTGTATAAAATGTGTGTGTGTGGTACTGGGATGGAACTAAGGGCACTGAGCTTGTGAGGAAGATATGGTGCCACTGAGCTAAATCCCCAGCCCTGTGTAGGATTTTATACTCTTCATTTCCTGGCCCAAAAGATGGGCAGAAAGGAGTCTCCACATGGCAGATGAGGAACCAGTAGGGGCTGCTGAAGAAAAAGGATGGGAAAGGCTGGTATGATATCATGCCATTCCCCTCCTTCTGCCACAAAGCAGATGTTGTTGTCACACCTGCCTCACAGCTCTAAACATCTTCAAACTCTAGTTTCCCCTCAATTTATCTATAACTGGTGAAACAACTGGTTAAGGGCTGGTTTTACATCTCCCAGATCCAAGCAGGAAGTCAAAAGGACCTTGAAGGTTCTCCAGGTTGTATTCTGAACAAAATTTATTTTTCATTTTTGGTGGTACTGGGGATCAAACCCAGAGCCTTGTGCATGCCACACAAGTACTCTACTGCTGAGCTTCACCCCCAGCCCTCTATTTTTATTTATTTATTTATTTATTTTTGGTTCCAGTTATTGAACTCGGGTCCTTGCGCTTGCAAGGCAGGCATCAGAACCACTGAGCTAAATCTCTGACCCTTTATTTTTAAAAGTGATCATCTTCTTTCTAACCTTCAGTGTCAGCACCAGTGACACAACTCTGAAGCACCAATGAATACAATCTGGCTGGACCTGAGAAAGGCATCGCCCTATGGGACTGAGACACTTGATCAGTCTCACACCCACTACTGGAAAGGAGTTCTGATGAAGATCCCTGTTGCTGTTACACATGCCTGCAAAAGCACCTACCCAGGCAGGAAGCAAGCCAAATACACCAGCAACCACCTATCCATTCAGCACCTACACCCCAAGCACCCGGGCCTCTCAGCATCCCTGAGCTTATAGCCCATCCCCTTTTACTCACCAAAGCCTCCAGGGTTGGAGCGGGGGGTATAGAAACTCTGAACACCACATCTCTTACAGAAGGTATGCTGGGCTTTGTGCGTATTGAATGTATAAGTGGTTATGCTCTCGGCTCCCTAGGTAAACACAAACAAATATGCTTTCTCTTTTTACAGAAAGATTATTTTTATGTCATTTAACAAGTAAATCTTGGATGGTGTGGTGACACAAACTTGTAATGCTATTATTCAGGAAGCTGAGGCGGGAGGATAGTAAGTTTGAACCAGGGCTGAGGATTTAGCTCAGTGTTGCCGATACCCACCTTGCAAGCGTAAGGACCCGAGTTTGTTTTTTGTTTTTGTTTTTTTTTTTGGTACCGGGGATTGAACTCGGGTCCTTGCGCTTGCAAGGCAGGCCACCAAACTGCTGAGCTAAATCCCTGGCCCATAAGGACCCGAGTTTGGAAAAAAAAAAAATCGAACCCAGCCTGAGGTTCACAGGAAGTTCAAGACCAGCCTGCACTGGAATACATCACGCAACTTTGTCCAAAAAAAACAAAAACTAAAATTCTTGACCTTGGGAGTGGCTCTGGGGTACAGCACTTCACTGCCATACATGAAGCTCTGGGTTTGACTGCCAGCACCATAATACAGAATCTGTTAAAAGGCTTCTTGGAGGACTCCTTTTGTAAGGCTCTCAGGATTGTGAAGGCAGGTTCCATTTCCCATAAAAGACTAAAAAGCTTCTTGGGGACAGGGACCCATTCATACTTGAGCGTGACAACCCAGGGCTTTTCATAGGGTAACTGCACACAAACCAATCCAACATAGGTCTCTTCTATAGATCTCAGGAAACAATGTCCTGCCAAGGCCAAAGAGTGAAAAATGCCCATTTTCCAGGCCCTAAGGGGAGAGCAGCTCACTAGAGGTAATGGCTTCCCATATTCCCAAACAGTACTGCTCAAGGTCTTAACAGAACTGTTGACTGTATTTGAATTAATCTATAAAGGACAAACTAGAAAAATTTTTGCAAGACAGCATAGAAAAAGTGCAAATTTCCCTACTGTATTAATATGTGTGGCAAAAACCATGAATGGAAAATTTAGAGAAAATGAAAATCAAATCTCTCCTTCACCTATCAAATGATGCCTACACTGATGAACTGCAATGAGATACTTTTCACTGTTGGGTGAAAAATAAAAAATCAAAAAGTTGGTTAACAACACTGACAACTTGTAGAAAAATATACATTCTCACAAGAATACAAAAACTAAAAAAAATTTTTAAATAGAAAATATGCACTCTCACATATCAATCATGGGAATATGAAGTGGTAAAGCATAGCAACATCTACCAAAATATCTTTTTTTTTGTTTTGTTTTTGTTTGTTTTTTTTTTGAGACAGGGTCTCACTATGTAGTTGAGATTGACCTGGAACTCACTATGTAGCCCAGGCTGATCTCGAACTCAGCGATCCTCCTGCCTCAGCCTCCCAAGTACTGGGATTACAGGCGTGAACCACCATTTGGTTCTACCAAAATCTCGTAACAAGCAATTATACTTTTAGAAATTTACCCTACAGATGTATTTGTGTATAGTATTATTCATAAACAAAGACCAGAAAAATTTAAAGTTCTTCAGCTGAGAACTGGTCCAAGCAAAGACAGACCCTAATAAAATGGAATATTCTGCAAGGAATATTCTGTGAAGAGTAAGTGAAAATGCTAAAATAGAGTAATCTCCATGGTTTCAAGATGAAGAAAGCAAGATATAAAAAAATAGGCTGAGTATGTAGCTCAGTGGTACAGCACATGCTCAGCATGCATGAGGCCCTACTAGCTTCAATCCCCACACCACTACAAAAGAAAAAAACAAACAAACAAACAGCTGGGGATTTAGCTCAGTGGTGCCATGCCCACTTCTCAAGCGCAAGGTCCTGAGTTCGATCCCCTGTACAAAAACAAAAACAAAAAATCAACCAAACAAAAAAACCAAATACAACAGGTACAGTTTACCATTTCTATTTTTTAAAAAAGAACACTTAATTGCTTTACTACCTCCTGACTTCCATGAACTACTTCTCCCTTGTGATCCTTGTCTGCCATGCCACCCTGCCTTGGAAACAGCTATGACTGAAACCTCTACAAACCATGAGCCAAATAAACCTTTCCTCCCTTAAAAATATAAATGAATTAATGAATAAATAAATACAAGGATATACACTTATATGTGCTTTTAAATGCATATAAATCTTGAAGAGGTAGCCAAGAAACAGTGATTTTCCCCCAGGAAGAGAAGCTGAGTAGATGAATGGCAGGAGATAGGGTTTCTTATCATTGTTAGGCCTCTTCATACTTCCTTCCTAGTCACCAGACACCACCACAGGAGAGAAAAGCCCTCACCAACTCTGAGTTTAACTGTGTTGTCCAGGCTGGTCTCAAATTCCTGGGCTCAGGCAATCCCTCTGCCTCATCATCCTAACTAGCTGGGGCTACAGGCATGAACCAAGGTGCCCATGAGTTTCCTATAAAAATGGTTCCTTGAGGAGCTATTTCTTACTCCCTATGGAACCAGAAAAGCAGCAAAAGCAACTGCCATGTGATCTCAAATCATCCAGACTTATTATTAGGAAATACCTCACATTTTACTTTACCTCATTGATTAATAAAACCACTTACTGATATCCAGACCCTCATTCCTATATATTTCATGCATCCACTAAACTGACTCCGTGTCCCCTGCTCTCCACAACCTATCACCATCAAAACTTCAACCTCTTTGATTATTTCCCTGACTTTTTGTCCAAGCAGAAATCACCAATGGCCACACTGATAAATCCAGTGGCCACTTCTCTTAATCAATGGATTCTTCTTACCTTGGGACTCTCAGGAACAGTCCTTCCATTTTGAAATATTTGCTCCTGAGGACACCACAGTCTTGCTTTTTTTCCTCCACTGGCCATCCTTCTCAAGCTCTTGTGCTTGCTTCTCTTCCTCTACAAATGCTGCTAGGAGCCAGGGCTGCCCTCATCCCTCTCCCTGTTCTGGCTACATCTCCCCAGCTGACTTTACATATTTCCTACCCCTAAGCAACATCAATATGCCAACAACTTTCAAGTTGGTCGCTACAAATCTGACCTCTCAGTACTCCAGGCTTGTATCTCCAGCTGCCTGCTCCCAATCTCTGTATGAATACTCAAAAGACAAAACACTTCAAAGCAGAACTCTTGATTCCAGTAGCACAGCCATCTTTACCTGCAGGACCTGGTGTCTATTTGACTAAGAGCTCAGGCCCAACATTTTGCATATAACTCCAACTCCTCTTTCTTCCTTATCTTCATATCCAATCCTTTCATAGTTCTATTTACTGTGCTGCTAAAATAGTGGTTCTTCAAGTGCAGTCCATAGACCAGCATCAGTAGTATCACCTGGGAACTTGCAAAACCTGTAGTAGATTCCTGGGCCCATACTCAGACTCTCAGACCTATGGAATCAGGTTAATGTGCCCTGTAAGTGCCTGAGTGCACACTAAGGACTGAGAACCACTGCTCTAGGACATATCTCCAGGTATCTATTTTCCTTCAACTCCATGACTACTCGGCAGATATCTCTCATTTGGCCCACCCAACAACCTCTTGCTTCCCTGCCTCCATACTCACCTTTTTAAACCCATTCCCCACTTCCCAGCCCAATAGAGCTTGAAAACACTGCTTCAGGTCTTATTACCACACTGCTTAAAATCTTCCAGGGTCTGCACACTACAAAGCATAAAACTCTCCCTGTTTATCAGGTCCTGAGTATCTCTCCAACCCTGTCTTAGGCTACTTTCCTCACTCCTGCCCCATGGACTACCATCCACCACACACAGTGCCACTGTTTAGCTCCCAAACATGCCAAGCTCATGCCCCATAAGCCCTTGGCATTTCCCATCCGCTTCATCTAGGCCACATGCTGCCCACCCTACACTGCCTTCACCATTCTGATCTGACTGCCACAGACCTTGCAAATCAATCTAGTAATTCTCTACCATATCACTCAGCCTTAACTCTCTACAAAGCACTTACCCTCTCAGACTTCTAATTTGTCGCCCCATCTACAGAATGTAAATCCAATGAGAACAGGGGCTTTGTCTGTCACACTAACTGCTGTGCTTCAGTGAAACACTGCCTGGCACACAGTAGATACCCAATATTTGAATTAATTTGAATTAATGCTTTGTTTTTTTTTTGGTTTTTTTTTTTTTTGGCTTTTTGAGACAGGGTCTCACTATGTAGCTCAGGCTGGCATTGAACTCACCACGTAGCCCACACTGGCCTCGAACTCATGGCAATCCTCCTGCCTCAGCCTCCCAAGTGCTGGGATTACAGGCGTGTGCCACCACGCCTAGCTTGTATTTACTTTAAAACAAAAAACAGCATGCCAAGGGTGGTGGCGCACACCTGTAATCCCAGCACTTGGGAGGCTGAGGCAGGAGGATCGTTTTGAGTTCGAGGCCAGCCTGGCCTACATAGTGAGTTCTAGGTCAGTCTCAACCACATAGTGAGACCCTGTCTCAAAAAACCAAAAAAAAAGCAAATTGCTCCTTCAATAGGGTGGGACCAAAGAATAAAATAGGGTCCTAGACCAATGACGAATGTAAATGTGCTGCATACCTAAAATGTACCAATAAAAGAATTTAAGAGAAAAATAAAAAGGAAAGAAAACAGGGTCCTAGAACACCAGGAAGACACATAGACAAGCAAATGTGGGGAAGAAGAAAGTTCCTAAAGCACCAAGTCCTGACCCACAAGCCCAGGGCTTCACCTTGTGATGCCTCAGGAACCGCCTGTCACCACCAGTGATGGATATAAAGCTGAAGGAGTGTAGCCTCAGCAGACAGTGGAGAACACTCATTGGCATTCTTCTGGGCTTACAGGAAAGACAAAGGACAGGTATTCTGCCCTCCTGGGGAATGGCATAATTCTACCCACCCTTACCAGGTAAAGTGTTTAAGGGTCAACAGCAAGAAAAGAAAAGGAGATAAAACTGGACATTGTGGCACAACCTACAGTCCCAGATACTTGGAAAAATGAAGCAGTAGGCTCAGACAGGAAGATTGCTTGAGCCTGCCAGTTCAAGGTTAGCCTGGTCAACACAGTGAGATTCTGAGAGAGAGATGGGGGTGGAGAGGAAGGGAGAGAAATAAACTAGCCTGGCCCATCTGGGATTAAACCTTACTAACTCAGAAAAGACTAGGACTCCTATAATCGTCCACTTGTACAGACATTCCTCCCAGGAACTCATTGAGCCCAATTATTCAGTGCAGGGCCCTACTACGCCAGGAATTAGGTCAGCTGTCAAACTTAAAAGTGGTACTTGCCTTGGACACACTCTGTTATAGTGTACATCAAGATATGTCCCCAAAGCCTTACATCTGGGGCTTTTTTGAGATAAGTGTCTCACTGTGTAGTTCAGGCTGGCCTTGGACTATGTAGCCCTTAAACTCAGTGATCCTGTTTCAGCCACTGCTGAGATTACGGGCATGCGCCACCACACCTGCCTATACCTGGGGCTTTTGGAAGGTGACTGGATGGAGGTAGATACTCACTATGCTTATCAGTGATTAGTCCACTAATGAGTTTATAGCTAAATGTGTTGTCAGGAAGTGAAGCCTGGTAAGAAAAGATGGTCAATGGGGACATGTCCTGGAATGGTACTGTATTTCACAGAAAGCCGAGTTTTGTATTAATTTTTGCTTCAAAAGATGTAATTGGGCTTATTTTCCAAGGATGTCTTATTTTTTCATGTATAACATTTGTTCATTTTTTTTTTCAGTACCGGGGATGAAACTCAAGACCCTATTGGCAGCTCTACTGACCTACAACTCTAGCCCTGTTCAATTATTTATGTACAAAAATCTACATTTATTCAAATACAGTCATCTTCTTCTGGAACATCATCTTAACTCTCCAAATCCCAAATTCTGCCCCTAATTTCTTACAACTCTATTTCCTGCAGAACCATTGGCCCCAATCTCTCATGCCCAACAACAGAGTGCTCCTTAAACAAGTATTTCTTGTCCATGGACGCTGTTCACAGTGCATCATTTCAACACATGACATACTGAATTATGAAGATTCACATTAAACACAGCTACATCTGTCTGTTATCAAATGTGCACATTATTCATGCATGGTGTCTGTACTCTGGGCATTCAGCAATAAATCTCAAGTTTATCTGTTTTCACAGGCATTTACTTCACATCCAAATACCCTCTTGGGTATTTACAAATACTTAATTGTGATTTATACTGTTTAAGAATTAATGTGAATATATATTTTTTAATATACATATTATACTTCAGTACATCCATCATGTGTTACAACAGACAAATTTATGTACATCTGTTTGTCTGACATCTTTTTTTTTCTGGCTGGCAATCTTAACTGCACCTTATTTTGGGGCTACAGGTTGTTATAAACCTTCTGGAAAATCATGGTAGGGCTTTTTTTCCAGTTAGGTCTTATTTTTAGAGAAATACAGTACATCTCCCTCCCTGGGTCCTCCTTTCACTCTCTCTGCTTCCTATCCGCCATGTCTTGCACAGCTCTCACCCGTCATCCCTCTCTGCCATGCCATCCTGCCTTGGAGCCAACTATGGACTAAAATATGAGACAAAATAAACTCTCCTCACTAAAGTTGTGGGTGTCAAGTATTTCGTCCCAGCAATGAGAAAAGTACTTAACACACTCGAAGTCTAGTAAGACATAACTACACCGAGACCTGTGATCCCTGTGATCGGGAAAACAGGAATGGAGGATGGAATTAAGCCACACCTTACTCCACACTATCTAGAATGTGCTAAAAGCCTCTTATTAAAGTCTGTATTTTCTGACCTACAGATTTTTTTTTTTTTTTTGAGACAGCATCTCATTATGTAGTTGAGACTCACCTGGAACTCACTTATGTAGCCCAGGCTGGTCTCAAACTCACAGTGATCCTCCTGCCTCAGCCTCCTGAGTGCTGGGAGTACAGGCGTGCGCCACCACACCTGGCCTTACAGATTTTATTTTTAAGAAAACTGATCTCAAAGAAAAAAATCTTAAATTTTCAGCAATTTATACACAGAAAAATTTAACATAGTGTTTATAACTGGGAAAAAACTAGACCTAGGCTCCAAGTTCACTGCTACAAATACAGAGGCAATAAGATGTCAACCAGGGAAATGGCTACTGGGGAGCAGGAGGCTGGGACTTGAGAGATAGTGAAAGGAGGACTTTTCACTAAGTCTTTATATATTTCCTTATATCTTCAGAATTCTGTGCCAAATACAGAAAGAATTCCCCAAAATAATACCGTTACAGTTTAAACAATTATAAACTGAGCATGGTGGCACACACCCATAATTCCAGCACTCTGAGGGACTGAGGCAGGAGGACTATAAATTCAAACAGCCTGGGCAACTTTGTGAGATCTTGTCTCAATTTTTTAAAAAGGGCTGGGGATACAGCTCAGTGTGAAGTCTAAGGCTCAGTCCCAAGTTCTACAAAAAACAAAAAAGAAAGAAAAAAAAACCAACAACAACCAAAAAGAAAATTATGTGATATTTCACTGGGAAATGACAAAAGTAGTCTACATTCGAAAAGAATGGTAAAACTCTACTTTGACAAAAACATGACTATATATGTATATACATTTATGTAGAAAATAATATGCACAAGGACATATATTAAAATACTAACAGTGGTTACCTTAGATAATTTTATTGATTTATTTTTTAATCCTCAGTATTTTAAAATATTTCCATAAGATCAAATAACTTAAGAAATAAAAAAGAAACAATACAACGTTTAAAAGTAAACATGAAACCAGGGTTAAAAGGGAAACCAACCATGTTCTCTGTCCCTATACCCTGCAGAGGGCAGGCTCAAAGTCCTCATGCATGTACTCCTGACCCTGCACTTAAAACACTAACCTTCAGGAGCTTGAATCGAGAAGCTGGAACAATGAAGTGTTTATTCTGCTTCTTCTTGCAAATGCTGCAGCTATAGAAAGACAGAGCAAATTCCAGATTGTGAACAACCATCTGCATTCAGCCCATTATGTTTGGAGACCCAGCTGACTTCAAAGGAGTGCCCCTTTCAGCACCTTCCAAGAAAGGGGGAGCTGAGTCAGATGGACTAGTACCCTGGTGCCTCTGCTACTGTGAGATCTGGGTCTGAGAGGCAGAAATTGAGGCCATGCCTTGGAGCACTCAAAAATCCAGGACCACCAGTACTTTGTTTCACTGCCCACCTAGTTTGTTACAGTGAAGGTCAACATTGGATTTCTCACTTAGAAAACAAGCCTCAGACACTGCTGCAATCTATGCTTCAGACAATCAAACCCAAAATGGATAAGGAAGCTCACGTTTCCTTCTCTCATCTCCACATCAGAAAAAAAAATCCAGCTCCAAGTAAGATAGATCCCTAGAAACACCACATCAGAGAGATGGTGGAGTAGTGAACAGCAGAGAAACAGCCTTTCCAAAATGTGGTGTCCAGACGCTGGAATATAGCAATACGTTCTTCTTTTGTGTGCCAGGGATCGAACTCAGGTCACTGAGCTTGTGAGGCAGGTACCAGAACCACTGAGCTAAATCCCCAGCACAATATAGCAATGTGAAGAGAAGAAGGGAAGTGGGTCCCCAGGACCCAGCAAGGATCTGAAGTGAGAATTGAAACCCACAGGGAGATTGAGAGAGGCTCATGAAAAAAAAAAAAAAAAAAAAAAAAAAAAAAAAAAAAAAAAAAAAACGGTGGTAAGCAGAGCTTTCTCCCTGAGCCCTGACTCACTGCAGGAAAGGGTGGCATGAACTTGCAGATGCATGGTGACTACTGGCTAACCCAGAGACCTCCACAGAGAAATGCACCAGTGGAACAAAGAAATGGATGCAACAGACTGCAAGTGGCTTGTGAGTTACTCAGGTTCAGATGCCTCTCAGGAGAGGGTGACTGGCCAGTAATCATCTTGGAGAAAGGCCAAATGAACTGGGAACTCAGACCAGCTGTGAGCTGGCTCTATCAGGGTTAAGGCAGAACTGAGTTTAAGTTGGCAGGAGGTCCAGGACCCAGTTTAAGCCTGCTGGAAGCAAATGGATTGTTGCAGGCTAAACTGTATCCCAGCCTCACAGCCAGAAACCAGCCTGACCTTCAGAACTAAAGGTACAGACTGGCTTGTTGGGATGAATCACATAGATCTGGACTCTGCCCACTCTATCAGTGACAGCAGAGATACATGCTGAAGTGGTCATATTTTTTTCCTTATTTTCTTGTTTGTGTTTTACTTTTTTCTGGATTATTTTTTCTTGTTTTTATGAGTATGAGCACTGTTTCTAGTTTTGTTGGTTTTTTTTTCTTCTTTACCTGTCTTCTTCACCAGTTTCTCAACGTTCTCATGATGTTCCTGTGTCCTCCAGACTTGCTTTTAATCTCCTCCTCTTCTTCTATTTCTCTATTCCATCCCCCAGTCCCTTTTAAATATCCTCCCCTGAAGGTAAAATCACCACACAGAGAACATATTTACTGTATACAAATTTCTGGTTTGTTTTAGATTTTGTTATATAACCATAAACCTAGTTTATACAGTTAAAAAAGTGGCAAATTAATAGTTACCACAGTTTGTCATTTTCTAGCTGTTTGACACTATTATTATTGCTGATTGTACTACTTTAGCCAAGGTGACATAATTATTCTAATCAGTTCTTCCTGGTGTGCCAAGACTGAGATTGCCTAAGGGTCATAAACAATACTATGGGCCAAAGAACCAGGGGCTAGGCCAAATAGGCAGTAACGTTTTCATCCACAATAAATTAAGAAGTAGAAGCTTAGAAAAATGATGGAAACTGGGAATACCCAAAATGGGAAAGAAATGGAACCCATGAAACAGATTCAAACAGATATTCATGAGATTAAAAATGCACTGAAAGTACACACAGGAGAAGGAGCTAATCTAAGGACAGACTATCAGATGTAGAAGACAGGGTTGTGGTTAATGATTGTGAAAAGAAAGATTTCTTAAAAATAGCAACAGAGGATTTGACCCAGCTATTCCCCTGCTGGATATCTTCCCAAAAGAACTTTAAAAATCATACCACAGTGATATATGCACACCCATGTTTATAGCAGCACAGTTTGTAATAGCTAAAACTTGGAAACAGCCTAATTGACCATCAACTAGAGAATGGATAAAGAAGGTGTGTTTTTTTTTAATAAAATGGAGTACTACTCAGCCATAAAGAATGAGAAACTAGAGACATTTATAGCTAAATGGATGCATATTGAGGCCACAGTCTTACATGAAATTAATGGAACACATATGTGTAAATATCATACAGTTTCTCTGATGTGATAAACTAAAAGTGTAAATGAGGATCAAAATGTATAACTAGTACTGTGTAATAGGAACATAAGGTCTAAAGGTGTAGGTAAAGTGGGAGGGGTAGGGGAAAGGTAAGAAGGAAAAAGAAAAAAATAAGAGAAAAGAAAAAAATGAAAACAAAGTCTTTGTAAATAGGGAAGAAAGGAGGGAGTAAAAGGAGGTTAGGGGAATGGGGAAAAATATGAACCAAGACACGTCATGTAAAGGTACAAGATCCCAATGATGAATGTAACTGTATTGTTTACCTAAAATGTACCAATTAAAAGATTGACTTATAAATAAATAAATAAATAAATAAATAAATAAATAAATAAATAAATAGCAAGGGAGGGCTGGGGATTTAGCTCAGTGGCCCCATTCCTGCCTTGCAAGTGCAAGGTCCTGTGTTTGATCTCTACTACTGAGAAAAAAGAAATAGCAAGGGACCCCCCCCAAAAAAAAAATCAATCCAACAGTTGCTAGATGATGTAAAGAAGAATAACATAAGATTGATCAGACTCAATTAAAAAGCAGGGGCTAGCACAAACAACATTAAAAAAAAATCTGTTCACAGAAATAATGGCGGAGAACTTCCCAAGCAGGGAAGAAGAATTTGACACAGATAAGTGTTGCATACAGAACTCCAATTAGCCATAATCAAAAATATCTACATCAACACAGAGTAGTCAAGATTTCAGAAATTCAGCATGAGAACAAAGTATTAAAAGTTGTCAGACTTTGTAAATAGGGAAGGGAGGAGGGGGTAAAGGGAAGGCAGGGGAATGGGGAAAAAATAAGAACCAAGATACATCATGTAAAGGTACAAGATCCCAATGATGAATGTAACTGTACTGTATACCTAAAATGTACCAATAAGCTTAATAAAAATAAAATTAAAAAAAGAGAAAAGAAACAAATTACCTATAAAGGAAAGCCCATCACAAAGCAGGGGAATGGAAAAAATAAGAACCAAGATACATCATGTAAAGGTACAAGATCCCAATGATGAATGTAACTGTACTGTATACCTAAAATGTACCAATAAGCTTAATAAAAATAAAATTAAAAAAAGAGAAAAGAAACAAATTACCTATAAAGGAAAGCCCATCACAATGACAACAGACTTCTAAACAAAAACCCTCAAGTCAAGGAAACCATGGAGTGAAATATTTCAAGCCCTAAAAGAAAACAACCTCCAACCCAGATTGCTATATCCTACAAACCTACCTTTCAAAATTGATGGAGTAATAATAAAAATAAAATTAAAAAAAGAGAAAAGAAACAAATTACCTATAAAGGAAAGCCCATCACAATGACAACAGACTTCTAAACAAAAACCCTCAAGTCAAGGAAACCATGGAGTGAAATATTTCAAGCCCTAAAAGAAAACAACCTCCAACCCAGATTGCTATATCCTACAAACCTACCTTTCAAAATTGATGGAGTAATAAGATACAGTGGACTTGACTCATGAACTCAATCAGTTCTCAAGGGCTGGTTGTAACTCAGTCAATAGAGCTGAGATGTGGATGTTTACCTAGGTACATGCTATAAGTAACAAGAAGCAGATGAATCTTCCATTAACCCAATTAACCCAACATGTTCATACATATCAAGCCAGTACCTGGAGCGTCTATTGTACTTCCATGACAAAGGACCCATGAAGAAACTCATGACCATCAAACCAGCACTCCAAAGTGTTCTGAAGGACATTCTAGAAAGTGATAACAAGGACTACAACTCCATGAACCTGAATAGAATGAATCCAACAGGCAAGGAAAGCAATTAAATGGGGACGGGGTAACTAACAACAAAAAAATATGACAAGGATAGGTTAATACATATCAGTTATAATCATCAATATAAACAGTCTCAATTTTCCAATCAAAAGAAGCAGACTGGCAGAATAGATCAAGAAGCAAGAGACAACAATATGTTGTGTACAAGAAACACTTCTGTTTTTCTTTTTGGTACTAGGGATCAAACTCCAGACCTTGTGCTTGTGAGGCAGGCAGCAGCACCACTGAGCTAAAACCCTGGCCCAAGAAATCCTTCTAATTCAAAAGAAATTCACAGACTGAAAGTACAACAATGGAAAACAATATTCTATATGACAGGAAAAAAGCAGGGATAGCTATTCTATTTGCAGACAAAGTGGATTTCAAACCAAGACTCATCAAGAGACACAGAAGAGGGACTGGAGATTTAGCTCAGTGGTTCTACTGCCTGCCTCACAAGAGCAATGGTCCTGAGTTCGATCCCCGGCGCCAATAAATAAAGTTACAACCTCTTAAACAAAAAAAAGACACAGAAGGTCACTATATCCTTGTAAAGGAAGCACTCCAAAGAGTAAGAGATAACAATCATAAATATGTATGTGATGAACACTAGCACACCTAACTACATGAAACAAATATTAACAAACATGAAAAATCAAATAAACACTAGTACAACTGTAATGGGAGACCTCAATACCACACTGTCGCAAACAGATAATAAATCAACTAGACAAAAAACTCAACAAAGAAATATCGGAACTCAACCAAACTTTTTTATTGTACCGGGGATCCAACTCAGGACCTTGAACTTGTGAGGCAGGCACGGTGCCACTGAGCTAAATCCCCAGCCCTTGAACCAAACTTTTTGATCAAATGGACTCAGTAGATGTCTACAGAATATTCCACTCCACAACATCATAATACACATTCTTCTCAATTGCACATGGGACTTTCTCCAAAGTAGGCCATATACTAACTCACAAAACATGCTTAAGTAAATGCAAAGGAATTGAAATTATCCCATACATATTATCAGACCATAGTGCAATGAAACTAGAAATCAATGAAAAAGAAACCACAGGTACATCATAAACACTTGCAAATTAAAATAACACCCTTCTGAAAACCATGTGTCACAGATGAAGTTAAAGAAGAATTTAGACAGTTTCTACAATTAAACAATAATTCCAATACAACATACAAGAACTTATGGGAAGCAAACAAAGCAGTCCTACAAGGAAAATTTACAGCAGTAAATCCCCATATCAGGAAAACAGAGCAACCTAATGGTAAAACACAAGATTCTAGAAAAAAAAAGAGCAAGTCAAGCCCAAAGCTCATACAAGCAAAGAAATTATAAAGATCAGAGCAAAAATTAATGCAATGGAAACTAAGAAAACAATGCAAAGAATCAATGAATTGAAGACTTGGTTCTTGGAAAGATTAAGTAAAACTGACAAACCTTTAGCCAACCTTATCAAAAAAAGGAAAGAAAAGACTCAAATCCATGCAATTAGGAATGAAAAGGGTGAAATCACAACAGACCCTGCAGAAATCCCAAAGATCATCAATACCTACTTCAAGAATCTGTATTCTGGGCCAGGGATTTAGCTCAGTGGCACAGTGCCTGCCTGGTAAGCTTGAGGTTCTAAGTTTAATTCCCAGTACTAGAGGGGTGGGGGGAGACAGAGAGAGAACCTGTACCTGTATTTTGGGGGGGATACCAAGGATCGAACTCGGGAACTTGCACTTACGAGGCAGGTGCAGTGCCATTAAGCTAAATCCCCAGCCTGTAGTACCTGTATTCTTTTAAGACAGAAAACAGAAGAAATGGATTCCTAAATACATCTGAATTACTAAAACTGAATTTAAAAAATATAAAAATTCTAAATGAACCAACTTCAATGAAACTGAAGATGTAATTAAAAATCTACAAAAAAATAAAAGGACCTGACAGATTCACTGAATTCTACAAGAAATTTAGAGAAGACCTAATGCCACTACTCCTCAAAGTCTTTAATGAAATTGAAAGGGAAGCAATACTCCCAAATTCATTTCTGGAAGCAAGCATTAACCTGATTACAAACCAGAGAAGGATCCAACCAAAAAATAAAATTACAAGCCAATATCCCTAATGAACACAGATGCAAGAATCCTTGATAATAACTGGCAAACAGAACACAGGAAATCATCAAGAAGGTCATACATCATGACCGAGTTGGATTCATCTCAGGGATGCAGGGGTGGTTCAACGTATGAGAACTAGTAAGTGTACTATACTATATCAACAGAGCCAAGGACAAAAACCTATAATCATCTCAATAGATGTAGAAAAAGTGTCTGACAGAGTCCAACACTCTTAGTCATTCATGATTAAAAAAAAAAAAAAAAAAAAAAAACTACAGATAATTAGAATAGATGTCTTTATCTCAATCTGCTAAAAGCCAGTGGTGCCATGCCTGTCTGGCAAGCTCCAAGTTCTGAGTTCAATCCCTGGTCAAAAAAAAAAAAGTGTCCAAAACTCTCATAAAAGCCATCTGCGATAAAACAACATCCAACATCATACTAAATGGATAGAAACTGAAAGCTTTCACTCTAAAATCAAGAACAAGCTGGGCCTGGTGGCGCACGCCTGTAATCCCAGCACTCGGGAGGCTGAGGAAGGAAGGTCACTGTGAGTTCAAGACCAGCCTGGGCTACACAGTGAGTTCCAGGTCAGTCTCAACTACACAGTGAGACCCTGTCTCAAAATAAATAAATAAATAAATAAAATGTGAGTACCTCAGAATCAAAGGAAAACTACAGAATTTTACATGGAAAACTACAGAATTCTGAAATAGGAGATTGAAGAGGATATCAGAAAACGGAAAGCTATTCCTTGTTCTTGGATAGGAAAAACCAGTATCATGAAAATGACCATGTTTCCAAAATTGCTATAAGGTTCAATGCAATCCCAATCAAAATACCAACAGCATATCTCACAGAATTAGAGAAAACAAAACTCAAATTCATTTGGAACCAGAAGCGATCTGAAATAGCAAAAACAATTCTGGGCAACAAAAGCAAGGCAGGGAGCATCATAATCCTTGACTTGAAATTATACTACAAAGCTACTGTGATAAAAACAGCATAAGGGTGGCAAAAATAAAAGACCAGAGGAGCAATGGAACACACCAGAATATGAAGAAACAACTTCAAACATACTCAGCCACCTTATCTTTGACAAAAGAGCCAAACACTTTCACTGAAACAAAGAGACTCTTTAATAACTGGTGCTGGTAAGGCTGGGGATTTAGCTCAGTGGTGCTACACCTACCTCCCAAGTATAAGGTTTTGAGTTCAATCCCCTGGTAGCAGGAAAAAAAAAAATGGTCCTGAAAAAACTGGCTTTCCACTTACCAAAGGTTAAAATTAAACCTGTATCCTTTGCCATGCCCTAAACTAAAATATAAATGGATCAATGATCTAAATATTAAAACAGAAACACTAAATCTGCTGGAAGACAATATAGGTAGAACTCTTGAAGAAACTGGTACAGGCAAATACTTTTTGAACAAAGCACTGATCACACAGGAAATATCACAAAAAATCAACTGGGATTTCATCTTATTAAAAAGCTTTTGCAGGGCCGGGGATTTAGCTCAGTGGTTTGGCGGCCTGCCTTGCAAGCGCAAGGGCCCGAGTTCAATCCTCGGTACCAAAAAAAAAAATTATAAAAAGCTTTTGCATAGCAAAAGAAACCACCAACAGAGTGAGGAGACAACCCATAATGTGGGAAAACATTTTTTTCCAGTTGTTCCTTAGACACAAATCTAATATCTAGACTAAAGAACCCCCGCAAAAAATCAGGACCCCACCACCACCAAATGTAAAGACCCAATCCAAAAAATCATCATCTGAAATGAATAGACATTTCTCAAGTGAAGAAGTAGAAATGGCAAATAAACATGAAAAAATGTTCAACATCACTGGTCATTCAAGAGATGCAAATTAAAACAACACTGAGATTCCAGCTCACTCCAGAGAGAATGGCTATTAATAAGAAATAAACCAATAATAAATGCTGGAGGGGCTATGGGGAAAAAGGAATACTTCTCCACTGTTGGTGGAAGCATAGACTGGGGCAACCACTGTGGAATTTCCTCAAAAACCTAAAACTAGGGGTTCCATTTGACCCATTCCTCTTTTTGGTTTCTTCCTAAAAGAATTAAAAGCATCACACTACAGCAATATATGCACACTCATGTTTCTAACATCCTAGTTTGCAATAGCTAAATCTTGGAAAAAGCCCAAATGTCCATCAGCAGATGAGTGGCTAAAGAAGACGTGTTTTTTAAAAATATATATATACAATAGAGTACAACTCTTCCATAAAGAAGGATGAGATACAGACATTTATAGCTAAATGGATGGACCTTGAGACCATACACATAAGTGAAATAAATCACACACACGTTTATATACCACAAGGTTTCTCTGGTGTGAAAAAATGTGGAAATACGGACAAAAATGCATTCAATATTGGAAAATGGGAAGAAAGTGTTCAAATGAGAAGGGGAAAATGGGAGGGGGGAAGGAAAAGGAAAGAAGGGACAAGAGAAAAAGAATAGAAGAAAAAATGAAATACAAAGCTTGTGTAAATCAGGAGGGAAAGAGGAGTCGAAGGGAGGGGAAGGGAATGAGGAAAAAAGAAGCAAGATATAGCACATACAGATAAAAAATTTCCCCTGTGATGAATGTCATCATCGTGTATATTTACAATGTACCAATAAATGTTTTGCTTACTAAAAAAAAGAAAAAGAAAATAAATACCACACTAGATATTATGTCAAAATCTGCTCTTTTCAATCCACATTTTTGTGTGTGTTCAAGTGGTGGGGATGGTAAATCCAAGGCCTCCCAATACTAAGCATGTCTTCCACTTCTGAGTTAATACTCTAGGCCCTTTAACAGATCTAGAAGTTTATAGAACCCTTTAACAGATTATGCAACAGTACTTCTTTCCCTAGCTGGACTCTACTGTTATCAGCCTGGTTGATTCTCCATTTGTGTAATTCCACAGTATTTATTATTCATATATAATTCAGGTATCATTTTAGAGGCAAAAAGGACTAGACACTGTTGAATAATTACATACATGCCAACTACCAGTCCAAAAGTCACAGCCTGTTTTCTTGGTCTTTCACAATGAAAAGGAAGGTGCCAAGAAGCAGATCTTTCACAGATCCTGGCAGTACCACCTGCTCGTGCCAAGAACAGAAGAAGAAAGCCAATGCCTAGGGTGCCTCCAGGTGGATACATCCTCCCCTAATTTATGTCCATCTCTGCTGTCTGGACTCCTACAAAGATCCTGTCCATGGCTTCCTAATCAGTGCCCAATCTGACCCCAGTTCTAAGCTATCCACCCACAATTCATCAGTGGGTCAGTCTAAGCAGTAATTCTGGCAATCACAAGCCCTGAGGAGCCTGCTCTGTCACCAGCAGCTGTTCCATAGCCCTATGGAGTATCTACGCAGGTATCAGCTCCAGAACACACCTATGTATATGTAAATGTATATGCACACACACGGCACGCTATGTGTGTGCCTCACCTCACCTTTTAAAAGTGTTTATTATAAATTTCAAGCCATATACAAAAAGAAAGAATAGAACAATGAACCCTTATGTACCCTCCACCTGACTTCAACAATTATCAGCTCATGGCCAATGTTGTTTCATCCATACCCCAACTCCCTGGGTTATTTTGAAGAATTGAGTTTTAATTCTTCAATTCTTTTAAGCTGATTTAGGAGAAGAAAATACTCACTTGCAGTCAAAGATGTGTAAATCTGCTGAGGCCCAAACTTCAAAACGAACTGCTCCACAGTGGCAGCCTCCTGTGTGCTTCACCAGGCCCTGGTATTCACTAAATGAAACAAAATCAGAACAATAAGAACTTCTGAATAGGCAGGGCCTAGGGCATGGCTCCTGCATTCACTTTGCATAGGAAGAAAGGCAAGATAGGACAAAAGTCTTTTCTATAGGGCACCCAATGCATTTCTGTTTTTAAGGGGCCATAGCCAATTTTACAAAAGAATGGATTAAAATAAATAAATAAATGGATTCAGTGCTGTCTTTGTCTACGAGTTCTCTTGGGGCTCACTTCTTAAATTTTCACAAAAAACATTCCCAGAATTGGGGAAATTAGGAAAGAGGAGGATCCTAATTCTATCACAGAAATGCTTTTACTTATATACCAAATGTTTAACAAATATCTTTGTAAGCTAAGCACCAAAGAGAGAGCAGTACACAAGATACAGCAGACATGGTTGCTGCCCTTACAGACTTTAAGCAGCCATCAAATTAACTGCCCACACAATTTTTAATTATGATTGCGATAAAGGCTGTTATGAAAAACAAGGTAGCTCAGAAAAGCCTCCTGAGGCAGTTGCAAAGGCTCTTATAATTTGGCTCTCTCCTACAGTACATTTTTTGTACATAACTGTGTATGTATATGTATATTTATTACATATAATTTTGAGCCTTTTAAAACTTATGGAAGCCAGGCCCATAGCCGAACATTAAAATTTCATTAATATCGTCAAATTACTTTCCACAATGACTGAATATTCTCACCAATAATGAAAAGATTTCACTGTATCCTTTGAATAATCACTAGAAAAACAGTTCTCCGAAGCTTTGTTATATTTGATTAAGACTGAATGTTATTTCAGGTTTCTTTACAAGTTAATGTATTTAATTTTTATTTACACATACAAATGCTTATTGTGAAAAATCCTAACAGTAACATGTGAAAAATCCTAACAGTAACGTATTTGTTAATATTCAAAGCGAGAGCCTCCTGTAATCTTTACAAGAAGGATCTGGTATTTGCCATATATTCTTCCCAATTTTTCCTACACAACTTTTTGTGTTTGTTTAACACAGGGTCTCACTATGTAGTTCAGGTTGGCCTTAAACGCACTACTAACCCAAACTGTGGTGATTCACCAGCCTTGGCCTCCCAAGTGCTGAGATTACAGGCGTGGCCACCACAACCGGCTCTATACAACATTTTAACAAGAAAATTACAGTTACAGTGTTACACATTTTCTTGCACTGAAGTTAATTTAGTGGTCTCAAGGACACACGCCAATCTGATGGATGAAAAATACCACATCTTCACATTAACATTTTAATCCTTTTCTGAACCATTCTGTTTTATGACAAAAAAATTACCTCAAATTTGAGTTTCACATTTCTAAATAGCTTTATACCCCTTAGACTGTACACCTAGCAGTAGCTGGCACACCTCAGATGCTCAAAAAGTTGTCAATGGATGAGTATTTTTAATGTTCAGTTTGTATTTGAAGATGAAGTGAAGCACACAGAAATCCAAATAAATACTCCACCTCTGAGAAAACATCAAAACTAAGAGAATGTCTTCTGGAACAAGGACAAAGGATCGATTTTTTGTTCAACTAAAGGGGTAATTCTCAAGTAGTTAGGCAACTGTTAGATTATTCTTGTCTTTTCCTCCCTCGTGATTTGAAATAAAAACACAACACTGAAATATATTACTAGGGTATTAAAACATTTATCCGTAGTTTAATGGGGCAGTAATCCACATCACATTTGGAGAACAGAAGGCAGCTCTTGCCAGAGTATATAACAGCTCTTTTCAAAACCATAAACCTGTGGGACGCTCGGCCTTCTAAGAGGCTAGAGGTTCATTCCCTTCAAAAGCAGAGATGAAGGAATGAAAAAGGGAGCAAGCCACCCGGGGCCCCAGTTGTGGAGAACACAAAGCCTCGCCCTCGCATCCCGGCCTAGGCGTCCCAAGCTCGCTTTGCGCGCGCTTCTTCCCTAGATCAATAGCTCCCGCCCCTCCTCCCAGCAGCCTGGAACAATAACGGGACTTCGCTCCTCTCCACGCCTCTAACGTTCCCCCCAAAACACATGTGCAACGGCACAGAAAAAGGGGGGCTTCGGGTACGTGGGAAATCGTGGGAGCCCTGTCCTTTTCACGAGTGAAGGACCCCCGCGCCCTCCCTCAGGCGAGCCCCGCAGCAGGTCCCCGGGCCGCACTCAGAACTGGGACCAAAACCGGTGCTTAGCGGGATCCGCGTCTGCGCAGTTACATGGCAGGCGCGGGGCTGAGAGGAACCCGCAGCCGGTAAACCGCAGGGACACCGGGAAGGCGAAGGCGAGCCCAGCCCGGTCCGGTCCGGTCCGGTCCGGGGCTGTAAACCAGCTCCCAGAGGGGAAAGTGAGGAAAGGCTCCTCGGCACGAGGGAGGGCGGAGGTCGGGAGGCGAATTCCAGCCGTGCTGGGAGCACCCGCCACAGACCATGGCGGCATCGCAGACCC
>NW_022900925.1:2274711-2309757 GCF_012274545.1 Fukomys damarensis
AGTGACTCGGCGCAGGGCTGCCTAGGCCTGCCCGCCACCTGGCTGCAAGCAGGCTGCAGGAGACCCTCCAGGTCCCGCACCTGACCCGCTGCGTCTCGCAGGGCTACTTAGACCTGTCCCCCCGGTTTCCGCTCCCAGGCACCTCGAGCCCATCTGACTCTCGAAGGGTTTCCAAACCCCCGTAATCTAGAGACCTAAATTGTACCCTCCTTACCTGGGGAGCCTGTGTCAGTGCTAAATTCATAGCCACATCCCAGCCAGCAACCCCGGGCAACTTCATCTCCAAGATGTCCACACTTATGTACTTTGTGGGAGTCAGTGTGCTAACGGATATAATCGGCCTGGCAGCTGCTACATGCTGAATAAATACCATCCAAAACCACAGTTTTAAAACTTTTTTTCCCCTGTTACATTAGAAAACAATGTCTGAGGCTGAGGCAGGAGGATCGCTGTGAGTTGGGAGACCAGCCTGGGCTACATAGTTTCAGGTCAGTCTCAGCTACATAGTGAGACCCTGTCTCAAAAAAACAAAAACAAAACAAAACAAAACAAAACAAAAAAAAAGAAAAGAAAACAATGTCTGGCAAACACTGATAGTCAAAAGATGTGTGTACTCTGAATAAATGGATGAACCTTGCACCCACCTCTGTTAGCGTGGTTGCACACAAGTTTTTTAAAAAATCCTGAGAACTACTGATGGAACCCATATATTCTCTACATCTATTGTTGCTCTATTTTATTAACATTTTCAAAGAAATAGCATTTTCTTATACTCGTACATCTTTTTTTCCCCCACATCTTTGATTTCATCCTCATTCCCTGGTTTTATTCACCTGTTAATAGATATTTGCAGTTTTTTTCCAATGTGTGCAAATTATGAGTAAAGCTGCTATTAACACTGACATTTGTGTACACGTTTTTATGGATTCGTTTTCTTCAGTATGTACACAGGATTAGAATTTCTAGGTGACAGGTTTGCATTTCTTTGCCTTGTAGTAAAGTTGAGCACCTTTTGTGTACTTACCGATCATTTAGAGTTCTTCTATGAGGTGTCTATTTACAAAAACTCTTCTGGAAGTTAGTCCATTTTTTAAATTGGGTTGTTTGATGTGTAGGAGTTCTTTATGTCTTCTGGAAACTAGTTGTTTTGTTTTGTTTGTACCAGGGATTAAACGAAAACTAGTTTTTTGACAGATTTATCTATTGAAAATATAAACTCCCACCAGCACTTGGGAGGCTGAGGCAGAAGGATCATTGCAAGTTCGAAGTCAGCCTAGGCTACATAGTGAGTTCAAGGCCACCTTGTCTCAAAAACAAAAACAAAAGAAAGAAAAATAAAAGAAAATATAATCTCCCAGTGGCAGCTTTTTCACTTCCTTCCTAGTCTTTTGATTAATGGAAATTTTTTACTTTGATGGAGTTCAATTGCTGAATTATTTTACAATATTTTTAATATCACATTGAAAAATCCTTGCCTGCTCCAAAGGTCATAACATTTTTCTGTATTTTCTTTTAGATATTTTAAAATTTTAATTCTCACTCTTAGCTCTACCATCCATCTCAAATTAGTTTTTGTATTTTAGGTAAGGTAGAGTTCAGGTTCATTTTTCCCCCCATATGGGTATCTGATCACTTCATCTCCATGTATTGAAAAGTTCTTTGTTTCGCCTACTAACTTGTATTGTCACCTTTGTCAAAAATCATGGGATCAAAGCTGGACATGATGGCACATACCTGTAATCCCAGCACTTGGAAACATGAGTTCGAGGCCATCATAAACTACAATAGTGAGTTCAAGGACAGCCTGAGGACTGGGGATTTAGCTTAGTGGTTCTGCCACCTGCCTCCCAAGCACAAGATCCTGAGTTCGATCGCTAGTACCCCCTCCCCCAAAAAAGGACAGCCTGAACTGTATAGTGAGACTCTGTGTCAAAAAAAAAAATCATGTGATCAGACAGGCATGTGGCATACATGTATGATCTCAACACACTGGGAGGCTGAAGCAGAGAATTACAAAATAAAGTCTAGCCTGGTCAACTTTGTGAGACCCTATCTCAAAATAAAAAATAAAAAAGGGAACACAGCTCAAGAAGAAAGCCTTGGGTTGAATCCTCAGTACTGTTAAAAATAAAAATCCAAGTTATCCATTACATGTGAGACTGTGTCTCAACCCTCTATTTTGTTCACCATCATTCTGTTTTATCTACAGTACTTAGCTTAATTACTTAGTTCTGAAGTCAGACAAAGCCCTCCAGCCTTGCTGTTCTTCAAGGTTGTCTTGGCCCTTCCAAGTTTTAGTCACTTATAAAAATTCCATGCTTCCTATAGTAGTGCTAATTTCATTCCTTTCATTTTCAATTTTTCATCTTATTTTAGTGTTTCATTGACTCAATCAATTTCATTCTTCATGTTGGACTATTCCAACCACACACCTTAATCACCTTCTTTAAAGGGCCTTCACTTGGGACTTCTGGGAAGATGGCAGAATGGCGAGCAGCAGAGAAAGAGCCACTCTGAGATTTGGTGTCCTGACACTGGAATATAGTAGCATGAAGAGGAAAAGAAGGAGGGAAATGGGTCCCCAGGAAACAGGAAGGATCTGAGGTATGAAATGAAGTCTATAGAGAGTGAAGAGAGAGACTTTAACAAAGAGGAGGGAGGTCCTAGCAGTGTTCTCTCCCAGAGCTTGGACTCTTGGTGAGGAAACAGCAGGCCAAACCTGCAGAGTCACAGTGACTGCTGGCAACCCCAGTGGCCTACATAGAGAAAAGCACCAGTGAAACAGCAGTGGATGTACTAGACTGCAGCAGCTGGTAAGTTATCCAGGCTCAGACCTCACCCAGGAGAGGGTAATTAGCTGGTAGCCATCTCGGAAAGAAGCCAACTGAGCTTGGAACTCAGAACAGCTGTGGGTGAACTCCATCTAGTGGATCCTGGTTCCTTGGTGTGGGTGATGAGTTCAAGTGACCAGGAGGTCAGAGAGCAGAGTTCAAGCTGGCAGGAGATACACAGACTATTGTAGGCTCAAGGAATCTGATTCCAGCCTTGTAGCCTGAAACTAGCCTGAACTTCTGAGAAACTAAAGGGGCAGGCTGGCTGGGATTACCCACTACCCCACCATTAAGCTGTAGCTAGCTTGCTGGGATTAATCAATTTGGCTCTGGACTCTCTTTGGCCACATTCCCTAACAGTGACAGCAGAGAAATACATTGAATTGAACATTTGGGAGGGTCTCTTTTCTTTCTTTTTTCTTCCCCTCTAGTTCTTGTTTTGTTTTCTTTTTTTTTCTTCATTGTTTGAACAGTTTCTAATTTTGTTGTTGTTCTGTTCTTTTGTTTTTATTTTTTCCTCTTCTATTTCCCATCTGTCTTCTTCATCAGTTTCCTAAAGTTTGTCCTTAAGCTTTACTTTTGATCTCTTCCTCTTCTTCTATTTCTGTTTTTTATTCCCTAACCACTATTAAATCTTCTCCTCTAAGGGTAAAACTGCCATGTTAAGGAATATAGTTTGTCGTTTTCTAGGCTCTATTTGATGCTATTCTTATTGTCAATTGTGTTACTTTAGTCATTGGGCTAATATGTTGTTCCTCCTGGTAAGATTGAGATTGCCTAAGGATCTTTAAAAAAATAAAACCTATAGACCAGTGCCAAAGAACTGGCACCTGGGCCAAGTAGGCAGAAATTTCTCATCCCCAATAAATTGAAAAGGTAGGATCCTGCAACAGACTCTAACCCCAAAAGCCAGCTACCCCTGGAAGACACTTCTGAGAAGTAGTCATTTCCTAAGGGTTCTGAATACTGGCAAGAAAGCTACTTGCCATAAGCAATTTACAAGCATCAAATCGGGAATCAAACTAAAAAAAAAACAAAAAACAAAAAACAGAAAATGAGAAGATACTTAAACAAGATGCAACCACCCAGACTTTCAGCTCACCAAAGGCAAACCCTGGGCAATGAGGTGGAACAATCTGAAAGCCAACCACCTGGACTCTCTGAAGTGGTAACGTAGAAGTAACAAAGCAGATGACCAAGGCTCTAGAAAAAAAATCAAAGCAGAAATAATTTCCCAGATAACTACAGAGATGGTGACTAAAATGAAAGACTTCTTAGTGACTCTAGAACAGAAACAAATAAAAAAAAATAGAGGAGCTCAAGAACATGATGGAAACCAAGAACACCCAACATAGGAAAGAAATAGAAACCATGAACGCCCAGCATAGGAGAGAAATGGAATCGATGAAACGCATTCAAACAGGTATCCAGGAGATTAAAAACTCCATGGAAAGTATATGCATCAGAATGAGTCAATGTGAGGACAGAACATCAGGTATACCTGACAGGAGAAAAGAGAGATCTCTTAAAAATAGCAAGGGACCATAAGAAATCAGTCCAAAAGCTGCTAGATGATGCAAAGAATACAGATAAATTGGAGTCAATGAAAAGCAGGAGATAGCACAAATGACATAAAAACTCTATTCTCAGAAATAATGGCAACATATTTCCCAAACAGGGAAAAAGAATTTGACATACAGGACTAGGAATTTAGCTCAGTGGTTCCGCTGCCTGCCTCGCAAGCACAGGGGACCGAGTTTGATCCCCAGTACCAAACAAACAAAGAATTTGACATACAGATAAATGAGGCATACAAGACTCATTTTAAGATTAAAAAAACCTTCCCCTATTATTAGTCAAGATTCCAGAAGTTCACCACAAGGACAAATACTAAAACCTATTAGAGAAAAGAAACATCACCTATAAAAGTCCATCAGAATCACAGCAGACTTCTCAACACAAACTCTCAAGTCAAGGAAATCTTGGAGAGATGTTTCAAGCCTTAAAAGAAAACAATCTTGGGCTGGGGATTTAGTTCAGTGGTTCTGCCACCTGCCTCGCAAGCACAAGGTCCAGAGTTTGATCCCCATATATCAAAAGAAAAGAATAGAATCTCCAACCCAGGTTGATGTACCCTGCAAAACTATCCTTCAAAACTGATGGAGAGCTAAGTTGTTCCACCAGATCCCAAGTTCGATCCCCGGTACCAAAAAGAAAAAGAAAGCAAAATTGATAGAGAGGGGACAGGGACTACCTCACAAGGGCAAGGTCCTGAGTTTGAACCTTGATACCAAAAAAAAAAAAAAAAAAAGAAATAAGATACTTCCATGACAAAGAACACCTGAAGAAATTCATGACCATGATGCCAGCACTCCTGAATGTTCTGAAGGATATTCTACAGACAATAAGGATTACAACTCCATGAACCCCAGCAGAATGAATCTACCAGACAAGGCAAGAAATTAAACAGAAAGAAGGAAGCCAACAGCAGGAAAATAATATGACAGACATAAGATAATATATATCAGTTGTAACCACCAACGTTATTGGTTTCAATTCACCAATCAAAAGAAACAGACTAGCTGTGGTGGATTGACTAATGGTCACCTTGTAATGCCCAGCTGAACTGAATCAGCATGGTCTGGGAGAGGAAGATCCACCTGAGGATTGTTACCAATATCCACAAATAGAGAACTGAAGGAGAAGATTGTGACCTGTTGATTTTTTTCCAAATTGACCCTTTTAATAAAAGGTATCAATACTCAAATGCTTTAATAAACACATATGTGACAGAAGTGGCAAAAGTAAAAGTAACTATAAGGGAGATGAGGTTCTTCCAAAAAATTCTGTCTTGTCAACCATTCTAGGAGTCTGAGCCAGAGAAACAGCTGCCATCTTGTTCACTGCTCCATTGGCCCACTAACACTTTGTCAACCCACCTCACACCCCACTAGCTTCAGCGCTGCCTCCAGCAAGGGCTCCATTTTAGCCCTGGAGCTCACCAGTGCCTCAATAAACAGACCAAATATGTTTTTTAAAAAAATCAAGCTGGGCCAAGGATTTAGCTCAGTGGTTCCGCTGCCTGCCTTGCAAGTACAAGGTCCTGAGTTAGATCTCTGGTACCAAAAAAAAAAAATCAAGCTGATGGGGTGGCTGTTGTAAAGGTGCAGTGCTTCCACTGCTCCTGATATGGAAGGACAGTGGTGCTGACTAGCTAAGGAGAGATGTGCCAGAGGCAGTTAATGTGGTGTCTCAGCCCCAGGACCACAGACTGCAAGACATCAGCAGGATTGGAAAGGCAGCTTGAAAAGCTTAGCAGTCCCAGGTACGGGATAAATACAACTCACAGGACCTTACAGAAGAAAAGCATCGCTAAAATTAACAGCATTGAGATTTTCTTCCTGAAACTTGGTTTTGGTAAAAAGACAAGAGTGATTTTTTACTGTCCACAGAAACTTCTTCCTCTTGGCTTTGCCTGCCCTGAGCTCCATAATGTCTTAGCCCCTGGAATTCTATGGCTAGGTCAGCACAGCCCGTCGTGCACCACGCACAGCTTCTCTTCAACCTGCTATATGTGGAGGATGATTTTTAATATCAAGTTTACTCACTTTTAAACATTTTTCCTTTCACAAATTTAAAGCTATAGTTGCAGCCCTAAACAGGTATACAGCTATCTACTCAATTCTTCTGTCGTTCTGTCAGATAAACTAAAAATGTGTAGCAATGCTTCCAGGGACAAGTTAAAGTAATGGATTGAAAGAAGAACCTTGAAGTTTCATAAACACTCAAAGTAAACTGTGACATTCCCTGGAAATGTCTTTCTAATTTAGCCAGACATAAGAAGTGGCATAGCATTCACCCAAATCCTCACATTAGCAACTGTTATTCATATAAATCTTATGACAACCTGACTTCAATTCACTCTACCTCAGACCAAAATAAAACCAACACTAGTGCTGCATGTAAAACAAGAGGAGGTAACACAGCCAGACCATTGAGACTCGGATAACATTAGTGGTCTGCTGGAAAAGGAGTTCTGCGGAGAAACTGGGCAATAACACTTTGAACAATGTCTCCTACTTGAATTAGTACCATGGTTCTTTAAGTTACTCTCTTGATTGATATAATAAAATATATCCAGATCCTGAATTTTGTGATATATCTGACGTCAGGTTATAGAATTCTTCAATAGCTTGAGCATCTATTTTCTCTTCAGTGTCATCAAACAGAAGCCAGAAATCATGACTTTTCACAATAGTGACATAATGGGCCACTGGTTCTGGCCCACCTTTACCTGCTGCAGTGAACAACCACCACAACCAAGTCATACATGTGATCCAGGTTCACAACACTCCTGGAGGTATTAAAGAACCGGAGCTCCAGAGCGAAGGCCACTCAGTGAGACAGCTTGGGGTACCTGTGGAGTTGCTCCATGTACTTGAACTGCTTTAGGTGCAGGGTCAAAATCATGGGGAGCTTTTTTTGTTTGTTTGGTTTTGTTTTTTAAGACAGGGTCTCACTATGTAGTGAAACTGACCTGGAACTATGTAGCTCAGGCTGGTCTTGAACTCACAGCGATCCTCCTGCCTCAGCCTCCCGAGTGCTCAGATTACAGGTGTGTGGCACCACACCCGGCCATGGGGAGCTTTTTTAACCCTCATCCTTTTCTAGCCTCCTGCTTGCTGCAGCATGTTACCCAATAATATTTTTGTTCCGTACACAGTGTTTCTGTGTTACTGAAGTTTCTCAGACAGTGTGTAATGGAGTGTTTCTGCTCCATATCAACAGAAAGGTCAAGAAAATCTTCATCTTTGTTTATAACAGTTTCACAGTTCAAGCATCAGGTTTCATTGGTGAGCATTCCCCGAAAAAAATCTCACGGACCGAGGTGAGTTCTGGTTTATTATTCTCTGTAGGTTCCTTCATGTTGCCATTTTTTAATTTTTCATTTTGCTTTTCCTGTATCTTCCCTTCCTGCAGGATGTCCACAATAGTGTTTAGCAAATTTAAAACTTTGTGAGCATCCTGCTTCATGTAGTTATCAAAGACATCATTCTCTTTTCTCAGCTTTGAAATGAATTTCTTTGGTGAGATGACGCCAACCTTCTTCTGTGTGGCAATGCTGTGAAAAGGTCTGTGAGGCATGTCAACAAGTTTTCTTTCTTTTTTTGCTGGGCGCTGTATGCCAACACGTTCTCACAGAATGGCCAGCAGAAGTACAACGCCTGAAGCACGGAGTAGCGCACATGTTCCCAAAACTGACCAATCCTAAGTAGTGTTCATTGATTGGAAAGTGCTCTAGACCAATGTTTTTTCCAGAGCAGAGGCATCAGTGCCCGTTCATAGAGGTTTCAGTCCATAATTGGCCAATTCCAAGGAGGGATGATATATGGGCGTGACAGAACAGACACAACAATGGCAGCAAAGGTAACAAGAGCTGGCCTGTTGACTTTCTAGGAGAAGCTTGCTGCAGATGTTTTCCTGATGCAAACTAGGCTGTTCTTGTTGGAAAAGGAGCTCTGGGCCTGTTGCTGATAATGGCTGCTTTCATCAGGGGAGCTCTGATCTTCACTGTGAGCATCTCTTCCTGGCTCCAATGGATCCTTCAGCTTGGTGGCACAAATCCTTCATCTCACCGGCATAGGTTTTCTGGCTTCCACCACCGGCCTTTGAGCCTTCTAGGTGCAGATTCTCAATACGGACATGCAGGAGACATTGCTTTGGGCTGCAAGCCACTGGCTGGACTTGAGGAGGACACTGCCTTGGACTCTAAACCTTTAGCTGGACTTGTGTGGGAAATTGCTGGTATCCAGGCCCTCAGTTGGATCCTTTGGGCCTCTAGTGTGTGGTTAATCTCTCTTGCACTCCTATGCATTTGACTTTTTTGGTAATTATCATAAAATAATCCTGTAAATTATGTGTCCTGTATTTAATGTATTCCCTTGTTAAAATCCTGACTACAACACTGGTAGAATGGATCAAGCAGCAGGATCCAACAATATGCTGTATATATGGAATACATTTAATTAAAAAACAAAGTCACAGACTGAAAATCAAGGGATGGAAAAAAGTATCACACATGACCAAAAAAAGTAATGTATCACATATTCAGAAGCAAGGACAAAAAAAAACCACTCCATATGACAAGAAAAAGGCAGGGGTAGCTATTCTATTCTACTTGCAGAAGAAGTAGATTTCAAGCCAAGACTCGTTAAGAGAGACAAAAAAGGTCACTACATCCTTGTAAAGGGAACAATCCAAAAGGAAGAGATAACAATCCTAAATATATATGCACTAAATACTGGCATACCTAACTACATAAAACAAATATTAATGGACATGAGAATCATATCAGCACTAATGCAGCTGTAACGGGGGACCTCAACACCCCACTGTCACAAATAGATCAACTAGACAAAAATTGAACAATGAAATTTTAGAATTGCACCAAACTTTTTTAACAAATGGACTCAGTAGATGTCTACTGAATATTCCACTCCACAACATCATAATACACATTCTTCTCAATTGCACATGGGACATTCTCCAAAATAGAACACATACTAGCTCACAGAACATGCTTAAGTAAATGCAAAGGAATTGAAATTATTCTATGCATATTGTCAGACCATATAGTGCAATGAAATTGGAAATCAAAGGCAAAAGAAACCTCAAAAATTTCATAAACACATGGAAATTAAATTATACCCTCCTGAACAACCAATGCGTCACAGATGAAATTAAAGAAGAAATCAGACAATTTCTACAATTAAACAATAATGAGGGCCAGGGAATTATCTCAGTGGTTCTGCCACCTGCCTCGTAAGCACAAGGTCTTGAGTTCAATCCCAGTACAAAAAAAAAAAAAAAAAAAAAAAAAAAAAAGAAAAAGAAAAACAATAATGACAATACAACATATTGGAATTTATGGGACTTAATGAAAGCAGTTCTAGGAGGGAAATTTATAGTGGTGAATTCCCACATCAGGAAAACAGGGTCAGCTCAAATAACCTAATGTTGAACCTCAAGCAATTTAAAAAAAAAAAGAGCAAGTCAAGCCCAAAGCTCATGAGGAAGGAAATTATAAAGATCAGTGCAGAAATTAATGCAATGGAGCCAAAGAAAACAATACAAAGAATCAATGAATTGAAGACTTGGTTCTTTGATTTGTGTTGTTGTTTTTATTTTTTATTTTTTTGGTACTGGGGATCAAACTCAGGTCCTTGCACTTGCAAAGCAGGCACTGGAACCACTGAGCTAAATCCCCAGCCCTAGACTTGGTCCTTTGAAAGATTAAATAAAATTGACAAACCCTTAGCCAACCTTATCAAAAAAAAAAGGAAAGAAAAGACTCAAATCCATGCAATTAGGAATGAAAAGGGTGAAATCACAACAGACCCTGAAGAAACTCAGAAGATCATCAATACCTACTTTGAGAACCTGTATTCTAATAAGATGGAAAATACAGAAGAAAAGGACAGATTCCTAGATACACATGATTACCAAAATTTAAGAAATATAAAAAGTCTAAATAAACCAATATCAGCCAATAAAATTGAGTATGTAATTAAAAACCTACCAAAAAACAAAAGTTCTGGCCCTAATGGATACATTACTGAATTCTACAAGAAATTTAGAGAAGACCTAAAGCTGCTATTCCTCAAACTCTTTAATGAAACTAAAAGAGAAGCAATCCTCCCAAATTCATTCCTAGAAGCATTACCTTGATTCCAAAACCAGAGAAGGATCCAACCAAAATATAAAATTATAGGCCAATCTCTATAATGAACATAGATGCAAAAATCCTCAATAAAATATTGGCAAACAAAATGCAGAAAATCATCAAGAAGGTTATATATATCATGACCAAGTTGTATTCATTCTAGGGATGCAGGGATGGTTCAACATACACAAATCAACAAATGTAATATACTATATTAATAGAACCAAGGACAAAAACTACATGATCCTCTGAGGATGAAGAAAAAGTGTTTGACAAAGTCCAACACCTATTAATGATAAAACCCTACAGAAAATTGGTATAGATGGTCTTCATCTAAATCTGATAAAAGCCATCTACAGCAAACCAACATTGAACATCATACTAAATGGACAAAAATTGAAAGCTTTCACTCTAAAATCAGGAACAAGACAAGGAAGTCCACTGTCACCACTCTTGTTCAATATAGTTCTGGAAACACTAGCCAGAGCAATTAGACAAGAGAAAGAAATAAAAAGAATAAGGACAGGAAAGGAAGAAGTTAAATTATCATTATTTGTGAATGACATGATACTCTGCATAGAAGACACCAAAATTCTACCAAAAGACTTTTAGATTTGATAACCAAATTCAGTGGCATAGCCAGACACAAAGTCAACACTCAAAAGTCAATAGCCTTTCTGTACATGAATAACATACACACAGAGAGAAATTAGAGAAACCATCACTTTCCCAATAGCATCCCAAAAAAATGAAATACCTGGGAATCAAACTAGTGAAGGCAGTAAATGACCTCTACACTGAAAACTACAGTACTCTGAAAAAAAGGATTGAAGAGGATATCAGAAAATGGAAAGATATCCCTTGTTCTTTGATAGGAAGAAAAAATATCATGAAAATGGCTATACTTCCAAAATTGTTATAAGATTCAATGCAATCCCAACAGCATATCTCACAGAATTAGAAAAAACAATCCTAAAATTTATTTGGAACAAGAAAGGCATTTCTGGGCAACAAAGGAAAGGGGCCATTACGATCCCTGACTTGAAATTATACTACAAACCTACAATGATAAAAACATCATGGTACTATGCTGGGTGTGGTGGTACACATGTGTAATCCCAGCACTTGGAAGGCTGAGGCAGAAGGATCACTGTGAGTTCAAGACCAGTATGGGCTACATAATGAGTTCCAGGTCAGTCTCAACTACATAGTGAGACCCTGTCTCAAAAAACCAAAAAAAAAAAAAAAAAAAAAAAAAAGGGGGGGTATGGTTCTGGCGCCTCCTTTGCAAGTGCAGGGACCTGAGTTAGATTCTAGATACCAAAAGAAAAAAGCAAAGAAAAATCATGGTACTGGCAATAAAACAGACCCAAGGATCAATGCAACAGATTAGAAGATGTAGAAACAACTCCAGACATACTCAGCCACCTTATCTTTAACAAAGGAGCCAACCACATTCACTGGAAGATAGCTTCTTTAATAAATGGTGCTGGAAAAACTGGCTTTTCCCATGCCAAAGATTAAAGTGATACCATATTTTTCATCATGCACTAACCAAAAGTCAAAATGGATCAAAGATTTAAATATTACAACAGGAACACTAAATCTGTTTTTGTTTTTGTTTTTGTTTTTTGTTACCAGGGATGGAACTCAGGAGGCAAACGGCGCCTGGCACCACTGAGCTAAATCCCCAGCCCAAAAACACTAAATCTGCTGGAAGAGAGAATAGGTAGAATGATTGAGCACAGTGGAGTAGAAAAAGACTTCATGAACAAAACCCAGACCACACAGGAAAATATTAAAAAGAATCAACTGGGACCTCATCTTATTAAAAAGCTTTTGCACAGCAAGAGAAACCACCAATAGAGTAAAGAAACAACCCATAGTGTGTGAAAAAAAATTTACCAGCTATTCATCAGATAAAGCACTATTATCTAGAATATATAAAGAATTCAAAAAAAATCAGACCCCCAAATTTAAAGACTCAAACAAAAAAATGAGCATCTAAAGTGAAAAGACATTTCTCAGATGAAGAATTAGAAATAGCAAATAAATACATGAAAAAGTGTTCAACACCACTTCATGAAATGTAAATTAAAACAACACTGAGATTCCATCTCACTCCAGAAAGAATGGCTGCTATCAATAAGTCACTGAATAACAAATGCTGGAGGGGTGTGGGGAAAATGAACTCCTCCACAATTGGCAGGAGCATAGATTGGTATAAGCATTGTGGAAATCAGTGTGGAGATTTTCTCAAAAAACTAAAACTACAGGTTCCATTTGACCCCGCTGTATCTCTTGCATCTTCCCAAAAGAAGTAAAAGCATCATACCACAGCAATATATGCACACTCATGTTTATAGAGGCTCAGTTTGTAATAGCTAAATCTTGGAAACAGCCCAAATGTCCATCAACAGACGAGTGGATATAGAAGATGTGGTTTTTTTAATACAGTGGAGTACTACTCTGCCATAAAGAAGGATGCGGTTCAGACATTTATAGCTAAATGGACCTTGAGACCATACTCCTAAGTGAAACAAATCAGACATGCATGTTTAAATACCACATTGTTTCTCTGGTGTGAAAAACCAAAAGTGGAAATAAGGATTGAAATGTATAATGAATGTTCGGAAATGGAAAGAAACTGTTCAAATGGGAAGAGGAACAGGGAGGACGGAGGACAAAAGGATGCAAGGGGACCAGAAAAAAAGTGAAAATAGAAGGAAAAAATGGAAACAGCTTTTGTATATAGGGAGGGGAGGGTGTTTGATGGGGAGAATGGGATAAAATTTTTTTTAAAAATTTTTAAAGAGCCTTCACACTGAGCTGCATCCCAACCACTTATCTATCTACTTTCCATCTACCTATCAATCTAGAGACAGAGTCTTGCTAAGTTGTTAAATTGCCTTAAACTTGAAGTCTTCCTGCTTTGGTCTCCCAGAGTGTTAGGATTACAAACATGTGCCACCATGCCTGACTTGATATTTTACTGTTGTAAACTGTATTTTAAATTTCATTTTCCAGTTATTTATTGATAGTATATAGAAATCAATTGGGATTTTTGTTTCGTTATCTGATTTTTGTATATTGAGCTGCTACATTCATATAGTTGCCTTGCCAAATTCACTTATTGTCAAATTCTCTTATTGGCACTAATAATTTGGACTTCCCTTTTGATCTGAATGTTAAGACTTTTTTGGGGAGAGGTATTAGTTAGGGATTTAACCCAGGGAGCACTGAGCTGTATCCCCAGCCCTTTGTTATTTTTGTCTCGCTAAATTACCTGAGCCTTCCTAGCACTAAGATTACAAGAGTGTGACACTGTATCCTGCTTAAACTATGATTTCTTTTTTTTTTTGTACCAGGGATTGAACTCGGGTCCTTGTGCTTTCAAGGCAGGCGGGAGAACCATGGAGCTAAATCCCCAGCCCTAAACTATGATTTCTTATCTCATTTGTCAGTTCCTGAAGAATTTTGTTCTTCTGTGCCTGCTGTGCTTAGGGCTTAGGCTGGCACCCAAAATGTCTGTTGAATAAATATAAACTATCCGTATTTACTACAAGGTTAATTATTCATAAGTGCTGTGTTCATTATCTACCCATACTCATATCACTTTTCTACTGTGATTACCAACGGATCAGAACATGTTGAGCATTTTCTTCAGCTATGGTGCACAGATGATATTATGAGTGTTTGATATCTAAAATTCTTTCTTTAGCTCCAAAGGATGAATAACATTTTGTCTGGGAATAGAATTCTTGACTCTTAGTCACAGTCTCTCTTCAGTTTGTAGATATTATACTAACTTCTAGTTTTCAGTGCACCAAATGAGAATTCTATTATTTTTTTTTTTTTTACGGTACCAGGAATCGAACTCAGGCACTTGCTCTTGCCAGCAGCTGGAAGAACCATTGAGCCAAACCGCACCCCCGCCCTAAGAATTCCAATTTATTTACTTCTTAAAAAAATGTCTTGCGGGGCAGGAGATTTAGCTCAGCAGCTTTGCTGCCTGCCTTGCAAGCACAAGGACCTGAGTTCAATACCCAATACAAAAAAAAAAAAAAAAAAAAAACTTGGACTAGGGATTTAACTCAGTGGTTCCGCTGCCTGCCTTGCAAGCACAAGGTCCAGAGTTTCATCCCTGGTACCATTAAAAAAAAAGTCTCAGAGCAGGTCAGGAATGGTACCTGTGATCCCAGCACTTGGGGGACTGAGGCAGGAGGATCACCATGAGTTTGAGGCCAGCCTGGACTACATAGTGAGTGCTAGGCCAGCCTGAATTATAGACCAAGACTCTGTCTCAAAAAGCAAAAAAAAAAAAAAAAAAAAAAAAAAAAAAAGCAAAGTCTCAGAGTGGCAGAGCATGGGACCCTAATCTGCATGGGACCCTAGCCTAGTTCGACCCCAAGCCCTGCCAAAAAAAGGATCTCTTCCTTTAATGTGAAAACTTGTACATACATTTCCCCTTTTACACATGGAATTAATAACTTTTTTCTGAATATGATTATCTTTTTAAAAGTTACTCCTGAGTGTTAATAAGATAAATACCTGCCAATCTTCACTACACTGAAAACAGAAAACAAAATATGCATTTTTTTCTTTTTTTTTTTTTTTTTTTTTTTGAGGCGATTGAACTCAGGTCCTTGTGCTTATGAGGCAGGCAGCAGACCACTGGGCTAAATCCCTGGTCCAAATTTTCTTTCATTTCTTTCTAGTTTTTTGTTTTTGTTTTTGTTTTTTTGGTACCAGGTATCGAACTTGGGTCCTTGCACTTGCCAGGCAGGTGGCAGAACCACTGAGCTAAATCCCAGCCCTTCTAGTTTTTGAGATGCTGTGTATTTCAGGCTAGCCTTGAACTCACTATGTAGCCCAAGCTGGCCTCAAACTCCCAGCCATCCTCCTGCCTCAGCCTCCCAAGTACTGAGATTATAGGTGTACTGTATGCATTTATACATTAGAAATTAAAAATAAAACATAACCACAGAAACAGAATGAACTCAAAGACTAATCATAGGACCTTACTGTCTTTCTTGAGTCCTTAGTTGGAAAATATTGGCATCATATCTGGATATGGTACTCTTAATAGCATCCATAAATTTGGGTAGGTTTTGATATAACCTTCTAAATCATAACTTCTACTTAACATTGGTTGTTTTCTGAACTAAAATGTGTTATTATAGACAATAGGAAACCTAGCCAATCTATTATGAGCAATTAGAAATGACATAAAATTTTGTCTGGCACATATCTGTAATCCCAGCACAATGAGGCAGAAGGACGGTAAGTGTTGTTTTGTTTCTGTTTTTTGAGATAGGGTCTTGCTATGTAGTTCAGGCTGGCCTTGGACTCACTATATAGCCCAGGCCTGCCTCAGGGCCCTGAGTGCTGCAACTACAAGTGTGTGCCACCATACTCAACTACTGAGGATGGCAAGTTTGAGCCAAGCCTGAGTAACTTAGTGAGACCCTGTCTCAAAATAATATTTGTAAATTCCCATTTTGTTTGTTTGTTTGTTTTGGTTTTTTGAGACAGGGTCTCTCTATGTAGTTGAGACTGACCTGAAACTCACTATGTAGCCCAGGCTGGTCTCGAACTCACAGCAATCCTCCTGCCTCAGTCTTCCAAGTGCTGGGATTACAGGCGTGCACCACCACACCCAGTTTAAATTCCCATTCTGGAGAACAGGATGATAGAAATATAGAATTATAAGAGAGTTAATGATATTCTCATGCACAAATGTGGTTTTCAGATATGATTTGTCCATGTTTGAGATGAGTGATAGGCACTCAGGGCACCTTTAGACAGAACTGTGTTTAGCCCTGGAAGCATTCAGAATCCATAATGGCCACTTGGGGGCAGAAGCCCTGTGTTGTACAGACCTGACAAGCACAGTTAATGCAGTTAAGGAGTGCCATTTTTTACCTCAAATTTGTGAGGTTCCACAACACACACACACACACACACACACACACACACACACCCAAAGGAAAAAGATTGGCAGAGGTTAGAGTGGACTCTCGGGGCTATCCTCTCTCAGTCACAACACCTGAACCACTTTCATGTAAGAGGATTTATTTCTTTTTTTTTGTACCGGGGATTGAACTCGGGTCCTTGTGCTTGCAAGGCAGGCCACCAAACCACTGAGCTAAATCCCCAGCCCAAGAGGCCTTATTTCTTTCTTCTTCACATTTTTTATCCCAATATTTACATCTTTCCTATTGAACTGCCTGTGATAAATATATTATCTGAGAATCTGCAGGGAAACCACTAACCTTGGTGACAGGAAAAGATGTCAGACACAACTGCAAGCAGACACAGGACAAGCTGACTAATGCTGTTTAAAAAAAAAAAAAAAAAAACAGTCTTAGTTTTTTGTTTGTTTTTGAAGTACTGGGGAGTGAACCCGGGGCCTTCATACTGAGATTTTGAAGTACTGGGGAGTGAACCCGGGGCCTTCATACTGAGCTATAACCCCAGCCCTTTTTTATTTTAAGACAGGGTCTCACTAAGTTGCTAAGTGGCCCAGGCAATGCCAAAATTTGTTATCTGCCTGCCTCAGCCTCCCAGAGTGCTGAGAGTACAGGCCACCATGCCTAGCTCAAAGGCACTTGTTTTTTGTTTTTGAGACAGGGTCTCAACACGTAGTCCAGGCTGGCCTTGAACTCACTATATAACCTTGAACTCTTGGCAGTCCTTCTGCTTCGGCCTCTTGAGTGCTGTGACTACCAGCATGCACCATCATGCCTTTCTCAAAGCCACTTGGTTAAGGCAAAAGAAGCAAGTTTTGTTGTTTTTTTTCAGGATCAGAATCAGAAGGACATCTGTGTCTTGCAGTTAGGGAGAGAAATTAGGCTCAAGTCTAAGTACAGCATGGGCAAGTAGAAATGAATAACCAAGAAGCAGGAAAGAGTCATTTGATGGAAAATCACTAGGTAGAAATCAAGCGTGAGGGAGATCCTTGCTAAATGAACATAGCATGAATCTTGACAGACAGGCCAGGCTGACCAGACATCACCTGGAGGATGGTGAAGATGAGGAACCTGATCAGATACCAAGGATGGCAGATTCTAGGTAATCTGACTTAGTGGGGTTCTTCTGCTGAAGTTGCATTTTACCAAAAAAAAGTCCACAGATGGGTATATGAGAAAGTTCAGAAGACTGACAGAGGTTTGGTCAAGCCAATAATCTTTGTCAGTTCTTCTGAGTTAATTAGAAAAAGACATTATTAGCTGGGCACTTGTAATTCCGCCTACTTGGGAGACTGAGGCAGAAGGATTGCAAGGTAGTGAGACCCTCTCTCAAGAAGGGCTAGGGGTGTTCCTCAGAGGGAGAATGTGTGCCAACATGCACAAGACCCTAGTTCCATTCCTCAGGACCACAAAAAAGTCCCTTCTTCCTGTGCAGCCCTATCTGGTGGTCTGGACTGCTAAAGGCCAGGTATTATGCATGCTCTGTCTAACTATCCTCGCACCAGGAAGGCACTACTGCTCTTTCGGTTTTTCTGACAAATTTGGTCGGCCATGGTGGTGCATGCCCATAATCCCAGCACTTGGGAGGCTGAGGCAGGAGGATCACTGTGAGTTCGAGACCAGCCTGGGCTACATAGTAAGTTCCAGGTCAGTCTCAGCTATACAGTGAGACCCCGTCTCAAAAAACCAAACAAACAAACCAAAAAGATACATACTAATTCAATTTTATTTTCCAAAGGGTATGTACCAATTTTTCTGTGGTCATCAGTAGGACAGAGGTCCTGTTATTCTACATCCTGCTTAACACTTGATAATGCTTGACTTTTTCATTTTTGCCCATGCAGAGATTGTGAAACAGCATCTTTTCACCATTCCAACTTGTATATCCCAGTTACTAATCTGGTTAACCAACTTGTTATGTTTTTCCCATCTTTATTTCCTTTTTATACGTTCTTTCTATATTTTGGGTCTGTGCTGTCCAATGTGGCTGCAACTAGCCATAGTTGGCAAAATTAAAATGAAATACAATTTAAAATTCAGTTCCTCAATCTCTCTGGCCATAATTCAAGTGCTCAATAGATATATGTAGCCCATGGCTATAGGATGGTACAAACACGAAACACTTCCATCACTGAAGAATGCTCTATTGGACAGCCTATTCTAGATGCCAATGCAGGGTCAGGGATTTAACTCAGAGGTTCCACTGCCTGCCTCACAAGAGCAAGGTCCTGAGTTCGATCCCTGGTACCAAAAAAAAAGCCAATCCATGTGAATACAAGTGTATGTTGAAAGAATCTCCTCCAGGGGTATGATCAATCTTTGTTTGTTTGTTTTGTATTGGGGATTGAAATGAGCTACATCTTCATTCATTCATTCATTCATTCATTCATAGACAGGGTCTCACTAAGTCACTAAATTGCCCAGGTTGGGCTTGAACTTGATATCCTCCTGCCTTGGCCTCCCCAAGTGCCGAGATTATAGGTAGGCACCATCACTTGCGGGTCTTTGCACCACTTCTCTTGTATCTTTTCACTTTCTATATTGCTATGCTAATAAACAGAAGTTTCTAATTTTTACATGGTTAAATTTACCAAAGATTTCCCAAGCCTCTCTGCTGTGATCATAAAGATATTGGCCTTTGTTTCCTTCTAAAAAGTACAGTATAATGAAGTTTTGCCTTATACATAGAAGTCCTGAGTCTGCCCCAAGATTTAGTTTTAGATATGATACAGTGATCTAATTTTTCCCAAATATTCTAGCACCAGAGCCCTTCTTTTTACTATTCTTTGCATATTAGGTTCTTATGCACATGTGTTTCTCTGGGTTCTCTATTCTGTTCCATTAACACTAAGCCAACCAGAGTGCTTCAATTCTTATAATTTTATAATCTAATAAGATACTGGTATCTTGATTCTTCAAGACTTTCTTGATTGCTAGTAGTCCTGCACATCCATATACATTTCATATTTATTTATTTATTTTTGAGATAGGGTCTCACTATGTAGTTGAGACTGACCTGGAACTCACTATGCAGCCCAGGCTGGTCTGGAACTCAGAGTGATTCTCCTGCCTCAGCCTCCCAAGTGTTGGGATTACACGCGTGAGCCACCACACCTGGCTTCCACATACATTTAAAATTCACTTTTCAAATTTAGAGTTCTCTCAGCGATATGGCCTGGGGGCCTGAAGCAGGAGCCACCACCGTCCTAAACTGAGGAAGGAGAGACTGAGCCCAGCAGGAGAATCCCCAACACTGCAGCCCCAGAAGCGGGGCCCGAAGAAGTACTGTTCGCCCGTCCAATGGTCATCGGCAACAGCCAGGCTTATCCCTCTCCAGCCGCCAGGGTCGTTATCTGAGGCCACTTGGCCAGTCCGATGTGTAAGTGTCCCAAGATGGCGGCAGCAACTGCGTCCCTAAGGGTGGGGCAGCAAATTGGAGGCTGAGGCGACTCTGGCAGCTGGAGAGAAACGGGCTTGGAGAGGGACAGGCTGGGCTGATGCTGACGACCAGTGGAGGGGCGAACGTGAGCCCCGCGGCTGGGGCTGCAGTGCTGGGGTTGCTCGTGCTGGTCCCAGTTTCTCCTTCCTCAGTTTAGGGAGGTGGTGGCTCCTGCTCCAGGCTCCAGGCCGCATCTCTGAGGGAACCCTAAATGTGCCTGCTGGGAGATACACGTGCAGGTAAACCAAGTATTGCATGGGGGTTTGTGGAGGACATTTTGATCCAAACCTCAACCCAACAATAGGGGCATCTTTTATGACCAAGACTGCCCAGTACTAAAATAAGCTACATAAATTCCTAATCTGGGATACAGCTAGACAAGAATGATTTCACATCTTTGCACCAATGTACTACTGAGGATGGGCTGCAGCTAAATTTGTTTATAATATCAAATAAGAGACATTTTTGGGCCAGGGATTTAGCTCAGATTTAGCAAGTGCAAGGTCTGAGTTCAATTCCCTGTACTAAAAAGAAAAAAGAGATATTTTCAACATTAAAGAACTGGGTAAAGGAGTTTCCACACTATGGCCCACCTAATGTTATAGTTCCCAATAGAGAAAATAAGTGTGTTCTTATGGATGTCAGAGAAGTCATGGAGAGATATGCTAAGGACTACACTGACTCCATTCATGAGATTTTTGTAGAGACCAGTGTAAAATATACAATAAACATAAATGAACTCTATAGAAATTATTCGAAGAATTCTGACCACTTAAGGCAACTTGCCATCTGGTGGTAAGGGCTTCAAACTTGGAAGACCACCATCAAAGCCAAAGCGAAACTGCAGTTGATGAGCCTTATCCTCTCAGACTTGATGTGAAGTAGGTGAGCATGAAGTTTGCAGGATGGCTGTGGGTCCTGAAGGGCTGCTCAAGTCTTCTTCAAACAAAAAGAACTGGCAGAAATTGACCAATTCTGTTCTCTTTGAAGACTGCAGCAGTGTATTTCAGTCTGTGGACTTGTATTGTGTCAAGATTTTCTGGTGTACAAAGAACTACTACATCATTTGCTTTTGACCTTGCTGAAAGGAACATCTAATTGTATGGATGGTAGGATTAAATTGCTGAGTACTTTTGTAATCAAGATTTTATGTAACATTTGTAAAGGGAAAATTAGCACTTTCATGGTCCACAAGGGGAAAAAAGACTTTGTGGAGATTCTAATTTCCTTGGTTTCTATTGCCACTGTTACAGGGAGTTGCATCATTTAAAATGTGATAGAATTTTACAAGTGGAGAACTGGCAGTTAATATTTAAAAATAATTTATAGGATGAATGAAGGCAATTACATCTCTAAAGCACTTTCATTGAGTGTATTTAACCTAAGATACAGGCAGTAAGCTGACACCACAGCAGCACTACCCACCTCACCTTGGGTTTGCTTCTGACTCTGTCATATATGTGACACCAAACACATTATCGGCACTTCTTTAAATAAGCTCTATACCAACACAAAACTAAGGGACTGGGCGTGGTGGTGCATGCCTGTAATCCCGGGAGGCTGAGGCAGGAGGATCACTGTGAGTTCGAGACCAGCCTGGGCTACATAGTGAGTTCCAGGTCAGTCTCAACTACATAGTGAGACCCTGTCTCAAAAAAACAAAAAACAAAAAAACAAAAACAAAACAAAACTAAGGGGCCAGGGTGGTAGCTCAGTGCACAAGGTCCCTTCCCACGTTCAATCCCTGATACCACCCCCCACCCCAAAAAAGCTCTGTGAATGCAGTGTTGGTAGACAAAAGCTGCCTCAAATAAATTGAACTGCTTATGTTCTAAACTGACTAGTATAAAAAAATAGGAAGAGAAAAAGTAAAGGAAGTTATCATAAATGCTGTATTTTTTTTTAACCCAAGTATTTTGGTGGGGAAAACAAGTTGCTTAGCATATGTTAAGTTGTAGTCTATATGTATGAGACTATTGCTTAAAGATTTTAAATTGTATAAATACATTAATAAATTATTTCATTCAACACTCCAAAAAAACAAAACAATTTCCACATAAACTGGGTCCAGTGGTACACTCCTGTAATCCCAGCAGCTTGGGAGGTTGAAGCAGGCCAATTTGAGTTTAAGGCCAATCGGAGCAATTTAGGAAAATAAAAACTAAGGGCTTGGGGTAAAGCTCAATGGTAGAATATCCTTAGCACCAAAAAAAGTAAAAGCTCTGTATGATATCCAGTTGGAATATTAATAGGAGATACATTAAATTTATAGATCATTTGCAAAACACTGGTACCTATGTGCTAGGTAGTGTTCATGGTCCTAGAGATACAATGATAAGCAAGACAGGCAAGGGAGCTTCACATCACTATTAGAATAAAATATATGCCATCACCACACATGACCCAAACATCCTCCACTCCAACTTATTTCCACCGTTCTCAGTTCCACACAGTCCTCTGCCATTCACTTTGACAGCCAAGTATTCTCCCACTGTGGTTTTTGCTAGAAAACCCTTACCCCTCCACACATCTTTTCTGCATGACAGGCATCCTTACTTTAAGCAGGTACTTGCTTAAATAACCACACTTTTAGAGATGCTACCATATTATCTAAAAGAACTGCAGCATGTTTCTTGAATTAGTGTTTTTGTTATATCAGGGTTGCCAATCCCAGGGCCATGGACTGGTACTGGTCTGTGGCCTAAAAGGAAATGGGTCACACAGCAGATAAGGATCAACTGCTTTATACCTCCTATAGCATCTAACATATTGATATGTATAGTACTGGATTTTTTTTTCTGCCCCCCTTACTAGAAAATAAACTCAGGGAACCAGAAATTCTGTCTTGTTTACCGTTGTCCTGAGGGCCTTAGGCTATACCTGAAAAGTAGTTAAGTAGGTGCTTAGTAAATGTACTAAATAAATGAAAAAAAGTATGACCACATTACGGAAGGAATTGGCAAGTGACACACACAGAGGCAGCAGAATGGAAGTAAAATTAAAAAGTTTACTCCATCAATGGGATCAATGACCCCTAATGGCGGTGCCCTGATCAATCTCCCCACTGGGTTACAACTCCTTTTATAGGGTTTTAGGCTTTGATCTTATTTAGTTGGTTACACTGCATTTTCACAGCTCACAGTGCTGATACCCAAAACGTGGTGGCAGGGCAGTTGAATTTCAACTCAGACGCAGTTCTTTGTTAGGGAAAGTTACCTTTTAGATTTATTCAGTTACCTATTCTAGCAAGGGGAAGGGAGCGTGTTTGGTCAACAAAGCTAACAATGGTTCTTTTCACTTACAAAACTTTTGGGGGAGACTAGGTGCCTCTGTTACCATTACCACTTAATTCTGAACTAAGCAGAGTGAGGGGCAGAAGTTACCTTATAATGTGACATTTCCGAAGTTTTCCCTATCAACCATAAAAACATGGAGGGGTTTCTAAAAAGACCTAAAGACCTTGTACAGACTTCAAAATGTTAGCTGCCTGAAGTCTTAGAAATATTTGGATAGTGCTTATCATAAGCATTACTCTTCCTGGTACTAGGAGAGGAACACAACTTTTGCAGAAGTCAATTTCTCTTATAAAGATAAATTTATTTTACAGAGAACTTGTACAACTTTTAGAGCTTTTCCTGGTTTGCTGGTTCTCAATAACCTTTTGTCCAACCAGGCATTTTTCAAAGTGGCATATTCTGGTAACTTTCAGGGCCATAACCTTTTCAGATTTCAGTCCTCAATCAATGTCTGTGAATGTTTGGTCTCATTTAAAAAACAACAGGGGCCAGGGATTTAGCTCAGTGGTTCTGGTGCCTGCCTCTCAAGCACAAGGACCTGAGTGCGATCCCTGGTACCTAAATAAATAAATAAATAAATAACAAAAGCCTCAAAACAGTAAAATCTATTTTTTCTCTGGAAACACATTGTCCTTCTGTGTTTTTTACTCTAGGATCGCCTGGGCAGTTGGACCTTTTATACTCTGAGAGCCTGCCCTCTGTCCCTCCAGTCTCTTGGTGTTGGACCCCACAACAACTCATTTTATGCCCTCATGAATAAGGACAGAGCGCTTTAAAGCCCACCACAATGCCCCCAAAACGTCCATCTTGTTTTCACTTTTGTTTTTATACCTGAAGAGGCAGGGGAATCACAGCAGCGCTTCCCAATGAGCCAGAGAAGAGCTATGGCTACTGGGGCCAAAAGCAATGTCTCTGTGGAATAAGAGACTGACTCCCCACTAAAAAGGATCACTGCTTCCCCATGATGTCCTCTGAGGGAAAAATCTGGGTTGGAGGTCTTCAGGCAGTGTTGGCTGGTCTGGGAGGAAGTATGTCAAGTAGCCAGCATAATTGAATGCCTACTCTGTTCTGTGTATTGCTCTGGGCATCCATGAATGAAACAGAATCTGACTTCATGAGGCTTTTGGTGTAAAAAGTAAATAAATGGACCATGTCAGTCTAAAAAGAAACTCCAACAAACTCGACTCTCTAGGAACAAAAAAATGTTTTTAAATAGCAAAAGGCTGGGGGTTTAGCTCAGTGGTACTACTCACTGCCTGCCTCAAAAGTTCAAGGACCCAAGTTTGATCCCCAGTACCAAAAAATAAAATAAAATAAAATAAAGCAGAATACAAGCTGGTACTGGTGGTGCACGCCTGTGATCCCAGCACTTGGGAGGTTGGAGGATGGCTGTGAGTTTGAGGCCAGCCTGGGCTACATATTTGAGCTTAACACCAGCCTGAACTGCACTGCAAAACTGTCTCAAAAGAAAAAAAAAAGAAATGCATGCTAAATATGAGCACTCAACACTTAACACAAGGGTAATCATTTTCACCTATGGTAAGCATTTCTGCGTAGTCCTCTTACTCCTGCCTTTAGTATTTTCTGGTCTTCAAGACAAACAGACATGCATTTTTTAAATTCAAAATTGTGTGAAAACTGTTTCTGTTTTTTAAAAACAATTATAGTATACATAGCCAGGTGTAGTGGTACATGCCTATAATCCCAGCACTTAGGAGGCTGAGGTACGAGGATCACTGTAAATTCCAGGTCAGCCTGGGCTACATAGTGAGTTCAAGGCCAGCCTGAACTACATACCAACATCTTGCCGCAAAAAAAAAAAACAAAACAAAAAGAAAGAACAGCCAAGTAAAACTCCTCAGTTTCAAAGGATGGGAATGTAGTTCAAATAGGATGGTGTTCAGATGCCTAGGGAGCCAAAACTATTTGCCTGTAGAGATTAAATACACTATTTCTATTTGCTTTGTTTTAATGCCTAAAGCTGTCACAACTTTTTTCAGCTCAACAAAAGGGAAAACTGCATTTTATTCATTGAGCATACATTTACTGAGCACAGTGCCAAATATTGTACTTGATTACCAAATTCCTGATTGTAAGAATTTCATTGTTCTATTCTTGGTTACAAATTATGTTTCACAATTTACCAGAAATGCGTTATTACTAAAAATTGTATTATAAATATTAAAAATGCATCTTGTCTATTGGATGGGTCAGTATTTTCCTTTTGAAAACATTATGTTGTGTTGAGGTTACCAAATGACCTACTTTGGAAAAACATTAAACCAGTAATCAGTATGACTCAGTTCTGGCAATTGCCCCAGTGATGTCACCACAATAGTCATGAGAGGTGCATTAGGTCAATCAATGGAGCAGCATGCATGACTCAGGAGGAGTGCCCGGCTGGTCAAACAAAACGAAAATCATTTCACTCTCATGAAAAATTAATCAGCCATTTGTAAAGCATTTTCAAAACATTTTTATAAATTATCTCCAAGTTTTTAGATTCCCTTATCAGAGAAACTAACTTTCGATCTACTTAAATCAGTAGACGACAGATCTAATTAAAGCTATCTAGATGTTAACCAGGTGTTTATCCACAAAGTATTAACGTTATGCTCAGGGTTAAAATTTAATGGGTAGTCATATTTTCTAAGTGAAATCTGACAAAGCTGTTAATTTCAAAAGTTATCACAAGAAAAAAAAAACAAAAACAAACCCAGACATTTCGCTGTTTACTTTTTCACATTCTCCACCCCCATGACTCCACATAAAATCACGATTGGATCCAAACACCCGTCTCACTCATGTAGCTAAATTATCTCCCTGTAGGCCGAGCAGCCACGCCCAGGGAAACCAGTGGCATGGTCCTAGCGATTTAACTCAACCTTCTGGTTTCCTCCAACAATAAGCACCTGAGTGGGAGGGCTACTAGTTATGCTGTTGTAGGCAAATTGCTCATCTCTTGAACCAGCTCTTTGCCTCCGCGCATTTCTCCGTTTACCCAAGAAGTTTGGAGAAATACCGAGGAGGAAGAAAGGTTTGCAGGTACTGTCGGAGTCAGATCGAAGCACCTGGAGCCTGAGCCCCTTTCCTCGAGGAGTCTCTCCACGGGGTGCCAGGTCTCCGCAGAGGGCCCAGCTACAAAGTCTGAATTTAGACAGTCCTCGGGCTATTATGAGGGTTCAGTAAGACAAAGCAGCTAAACCTTTCTGACTACAGCAAACGCAATTAAAACTCTACACCCCTCAATAACCCAGAGTAAAAACCTGAGAAGCGCGCGTTAAAAGAAGGGGCCGGGGACTGTGCTTCACAGGGAACACTGGGAAAAACAACTGCAGGACACACTGCCAAACTGCTTTGCACCTGTAAATAGGTCCGCAACCGCCCATCACAGGAATTCGCCCCAGAACCTGCTACTTTCTCGCCTAAAGTCAGAAAATGCCGAACTTCGGGAAATGGGGCTTTGAAGGCGGAAACAGAAAGACACCTCCCGCCACCCGCCCGCGCTCCGGCCGGAAATACTTATCCTTCAGGCCGGCTAACCTATGAGGCGCACGCGCACTGAGTTACTCAGCAACGACAGCACTAAACCACCGCCCAGCAACAGTGGAGCTGCCAAGTCTCTCACCACTCAGCGCCTGTCTCACCTTCACACGCCTCACCAATCAGCGCTGGCGCCGCAACGAAGTTTCCAGAGATTTCGAGAAAGGTTCCTTAAACTCGGATTCATCCGCCTGATAATTTTTCCATTTTACTGTAAAGGAAGAGATAGGACGCCTGGAGGAAAAGGAATGTAACTTTTTAGGACCGTATGTTTCGGCTGTGAGGAATATGAGGCTCAATTGAAAAACCTAACTAGTCCTGAGAGGTGGAGCCTAGCGAACTACTTTCACCGGCGCACGGAGACCGCGGCTACGTAGTAGTGCTATGTGACGCAACAGACATTGCATAAATAGCAGGTCCGCCAACGCGCGCTGTTGTGGCGAGCGGCTTTGTCGAGTGAGGAGTTGGTGTCGTTCTGGTGGCTCGACGTTTGTGAGACCTTGCGTCGCGGTGTTTTCGCACTCGATAACAGGTATGGCCTGTGTCATTGAGGATTTGGAAAGCGTGGAAAAGGGGCTCGGGTGAAGTTCAGCCGGCGGTTTCTTAGGTCTCGGTGAGCCTCGAGGGGTTAGAGTGGGGGAGGGGAGGGCAATGTGACGTGACTCGGCCCCCGCACTTTACCAAACATTGGGGCTTGTTTGCGCGCGGGTTGGGGGTGCGGCCGGCTTGCACGTTAAAGGCTAACGGACGCTTAACCGATGGAACTTCCATCCGGCTCACTTAAGAGGGGTAAGGCTGGGAGGAGGTATTTTTCTGTGACCTGTGGAAATCTCCAGTAGAGGCTGTCATTTTAGAGTACCGTTTCGGTCTCTGGGAATTTTTGTGTTTTGGGCCTTGTGCGTTTAGTTTTGATTCCCCCCGCTCCGGGGGTCAAAGTAAGGACTTTGCGCTTGCGAAGCAGGCGCCGCACCATTTAGCTGTATATCCCTGGCCCTTGGTTTTGTTTTTAATTTATCAGGCTTAGCTTTGGAGAAATTAATGAGAGGTGGAGGGCTGGAGATGTAGCTCAGCACCTGCCTGGCAGGCGAGAGGCCCTGAATTCAATTCCTGGTGCTAAAAAGAAAAAAAAAAAACACACTGAACAGGAAGTTGTACTAGTTTAGAAAGCACTTGTGATTTTTTTAGCTGTTAATTTGAAATAGTGTGTTATGTAGAAATCTGAAGAACTTAGAGATGTGTTTTAAAACATTTTGAGAGAATAGTTAACTTTTTTTTCTTTAATGGTATCGGAATCGAACTCGGGCCCTTGGGCTTTCGAGCCAGGTGGTGGAACCACTGAGCCAGATCGCCGGCCCAATAGTTAACGGTTTTGAAGAACGTTTTTAGATGTTAAAAGTAACACTTGTCATTTTAATTATAGGTCAAAATGCAGATCTTTGTGAAGACCCTGACTGGCAAGACCATCACCCTGGAGGTGGAGCCCAGTGATACCATTGAGAATGTGAAGGCCAAGATCCAGGATAAAGAAGGCATCCCTCCTGACCAGCAGAGGCTCATCTTTGCAGGCAAGCAGCTGGAAGATGGCCGCACTCTTTCTGACTACAATATTCAGAAAGAGTCTACTCTTCACCTGGTCCTCCGTCTGAGGGGTGGCTGTTAGTTCTTCAGTGCCCAGTGATGGTGGTACTCTACATTATAGCCATTGGCCCCAATTTAAGTTTCAAAATTACCAGCTTCAGAAATAGCTGAACCTGTTCAAAATGTTAATAAAGGTTTTGTTGCATGGTAACTTGTCTGTTGCAAAACTTGTTGGGGGTGTGTGGGAACTTATTAAAATGGTGTTAGTGGCCTGGGAATTAAGCTCAGTGGCACTGTGCCTGCCGGGAAAGCGCAAGGTCCTCATTTCAATCCCTGGTATCAGAAAAGAATTGGTGGTAAGTCAGGCATGTAACTTGCCCAAAATTGTCACCTGGTTATATACTTGAGTCTGGTAGGTTGTAGGAGCTACGTCTTAACAATAGCAACGCATTCAAAATGCAATGAATTAAAAATAGGATATACAGGCTTTTTTAAGGTAAAGGGGATGAAATCAGTCTTTTAGGAACAGACAAGATTTTGTTGAACCTCCTTTTTAGTCTTGAGGAGTGTGCATTTTCTAATAGATACAAAATAGAGCCTTATCCCTGTCCCTTCTGTATTTAACTCCTGAGCCAAGAACCAATGGGTCACTAATCATTAGTTTTTGGTTTTTGTTTTTTTTTTTGGCTTTTTTGAGATGGGGTCTCACTGAGTTAGGTCAGACTGCACTGGAACTCACTGTAGCCCAGGCTGGTCTCAAACTCACAGCAATCCTTTTGCCCTTGAACTTCCTGAGTGCTGGGATTACAGGCAGGTGCCACCACACCTGGCCACTAATAAGTTTTGAAGGAAAGTTGGGTGAAGAGATTGCTAAGGAAGCACACAAGTTAAAAGGATAAACTGATCTGAGGAAACAATGTAAATTTTTTTGTGTGTGTTGTAAGTGCTCTGCTACACCTATACCCCAATCTTAACAATTTGTTTTGTCTTAAACTATAAAAGATGTAGCTGGGCATGGTGGCACACGCCTGTAATTCCAGCACTTGGGAGGCTGAGGCAGGAGGATCACTGATTTCAAGACCGGCCTGGGCTAGAGAGTTCCAGGTCAGTCTCAACTACATAGACCCATCCTCAAAAACAACAAAAATTATAAAGATGTGGTTGCAGTACTAATGACAATTTCATGAAATCGAGTAATATTTGAACATGGGCCAATTGGTTTGGGTTTTTTCTTTTTCTTTTTTTTTTTTTTTTTTTTTTGTGACAGTATTTTTTTTTTTTTTTTTTTTTTTATTGTGACAGTCTCACTATTTCAGACTGGCCTTAAAAGTACCAAAGACCCGGGGCTACCCTCAACTCATGGCAGTCTGAGAGCTTGGATTAAGGTATGCATGGCATGTGCCCATTCTAAGAATGTGTCCCAAGAGCATGCATGGAAAGGACCTTGCCTTTTTGAGGCTGGTGGTGGAACCACTAAGCTAAATTTCTGGCCCTAGAATTTCTAGTTCTTTGATTAAATCAATAGTACAATAAATGCCCTGGTAAGTGTCTTGTCAACCGATATACAAGTAATTTTTTAGGATTTACAAGTGAGGTCACTGAATATAGGATTTGAAGTGTTTTAAGGTTGGTATAAATTCCTTCAAAAGGAAGTCCTGCCATAAAACATGGATGCGTTACAGGGCTTAAAAGGCAGCCTGCCATAATCCTTAATGATCTTGTTTTTTTGTTTTAATTTTGTTTTTGGTACTAGGAATCAAACTCTTGTGTTTGTGAGGCAGACTGTAGAACCACTGAGCTAAACACCCAGCCCTACAATCTCAGTTTTTTTACCCCCTCACCTATCCATATGAATGTTTTTGCAGTTTGGTGATTTGAAACCATGAGTCGCCCTGGACTACCAGTAAGGCCTTTAGATCAGCCCTACAGACCTTTTTCTCTTCCAAAGGTACTGAAGTATCTTCTTTGTTGGATGCAACTGTCAGCGTTTCACACTCGGGGTGAGGACAACAGTTTTCAAGTTGGGAGAATTCTTCAAAATGGCTTTTTGGGAGACCTCCGCTGCAATACTAAAGGAGTCCAAGGGAGTAGTCCATGGTGAGGTAGCTTTACATGCATCACCCACATCCCTGGACTGGGGATTGAACTCGGGGACTTGTGCTTGCCAGTCAGGCACAGTGCCACTGAGCTTCATCCCTTGCGATGTTACCTTTATTCTTTTATTTGGAGATGGTCTCACTAATTCGTGTAAGCCTGCCAAGGCCCTCTTTCCTTAATCCTTCTGAGGGGTGGGATTACAGACATCCTCCAACAAATTTGTCTTGATGCCCAAGTTAATGAATTGTGAGGTGAGGCCAGCACGCCGTGGTCAAAAGCTCTGTCCCCTTAGCTAAAACAAGCAAGGCCTGATACCTACAATGCTTTTCTTGCTCCCCGCCCCCACCCCCCTTTCAGAGGTATAAGTAACTTCCTAAATTTTTCAGATCCTCCAGCCTTAGCCTCCCAGAGTGCTAGGCTTACACATCTGTACACATGCAGCTAACTATATCTAATATCTATGTAGCATCTCTGGGTTCCCCAACACCATAAAACTCAGGAGGAGAAGGTAGAGATCCAAACTGCCTTGAGGTGTGCTGGTACCCAGAATAGCTAACACCTTCCATTCAGAAAAGGTGAGGCTAAACAGCCCTGGGGTTGAGCTCCTCCTCACAATCCAAATCCAAAACACCTGCTAAGTAAGTGTTCTCAGTCCCACCCAAAAGTTGGTAAAACTAAAATTGGTCTTTCTCACCCTGAGCAGCACACATGCTCAGTCATGCAGTGAGGCAGATGTGTCAACAGACACTTCAGTAATACAGCATGGTAAATAAAATACCAGGGCAGGGCCACACAGGTCACTGAATCATTACAAGAACTAGCCTTTGTGGTGGGAAAAAAGTGACAAAGCACTTGGGATGATGGCAGGATGTGGTGCTTTGAACAGAATTGTGTAATGGAGGAAATGAGGTTGGCACCTCGGCCTTGAGACAGAGTACTTGCCTCCCTGGGTATAGGGACTTAGATCTGGGGTCTGGGTACACTTGGAGTCAAATGGAGGCTCCCAGACATCCTGTGTTTGTAAGATGCTGAGATAACGGGTAGAGAGTGACGGACTTCGAGAAGATGCCTACTTGTCCCATCTCTCCACCTGAGCCAGGGCAATAACATTTTAAAGTGTGAGGCCAGACAGGCATGGTGGCCTACACCTGTAATCCCAACACTGGAAGCTGTGTCAGGAGGACTGCAAGTTCCAGCCCAGCCCGGGCAATTTAATAACAGTGAGATCCCGGCTCAAAGTAAAAGACTAAAAAAAGGGTTGAAGAGCTGGATATGGTGGCATATGCCTGTATTCTCAGCGCACAGGAGGCTGAGGCAGTGAGTTTGAGGCCAACCTGGGCAACACTGTGAGTTCAAGGCCAGCCTGAACTACATACAGAGACCCTGTGTCAAAACACCCCCCGGACCCCCGAAAAAAAAGGTGGGAACTTAGCTCTGTGTGAAGGTCTTGGGTTCAATTCCCAGTACTGAGGGGAAAAACAATAAGGGAGGGGCGCCTCCAAACGCATCTTCTCTGTGGAGCAAAGTGAAAACACGACCTGAGTTGCATCATGGGATGAAAGTGTTTTCTGGTGCCTTTCTCTGGGGCTCACTGGTCCTCCACCTCTGAGCTCACTGGGACCTGGCTGACAGAACAGAATATATCATCCCTGGGGAAATGAATTTCCAGGCCAGAATAACAAGATATTCCAAGGGCATCAACATTTACCAAACAGTAACTATATGGGTGGGCAGAGTTGTACGTGCCTCTATCCCATCAATCTGGGAGGCTGAGACAGGACCAAAAATGTGAGCATAGCCTGAACAATTCAGTCACAGTCTCAAAATAAAATAGATAAAGGGCTTCAGCTCGGTGTGAAGGTCCTCAATTCAGTTCTCAGTACTGCCCCCCCACATCCCAAAACAACAACATAATCCTAAACTGTGTTATCTTTAGGAGAAGCATTTTAAATTGGCCTAGTAAACATACTAGCAGACAAAAAGAAAGGGCAGCAGGGCATGGTGGCACATGCCTGTGATCCCAGCACTTGGGAAGAGAAGGCAGGTGGATCACCAAGTTCAATACCAGCCTGGGGAACTTAATGAGACTGTGTCTCAATAAAAAGTTCTGGGGAAGAAGCTCAGTGGTATAGCCTTTACCTAGCATGCACAAGGCCCTGGGCTCAACCCCCACTACGTTAAAAAAAAAAGAGAGAAGAAGAAAGGAAGAATGAATTAAGGGATGAGTGTGTCAAAGAAGAGACAAGAAAAAATTTCAGCTAGAAACATTTGGTGTAAACGTAAGACTATCAGAGGAGACAGGTGTGACGGTGCATGCCTGGTGATGGAAGCTAAGACGGAAAGATCATAAATTCAAGGCCAGCCTGGGCCACCTGGACAGACTCTATCTCCAAGTTAAAAACAAATATAAAAAGATAAAACATTTAAAGAGGGCTTGTGATGTACTCAGTGGGAAGGCTTTGGGTTTAGTCCATTTCACCACTAAACAAACACAAACAACCAGGGCTGTGGTTTAGCTCATACAAAGGTCCCAGGTTCGATCCCCTGATTAAAAAATAATACTAATAAATAAATAAATAAAATAAAAAAGAAAGGATGCAGAGGCCCCAGCCTTCTCCTTTTACCAATCCCCTGACAGGAGCCTGTTTATTGCCAGGCCAGCTTTCTCAGCTCAAGGAGCTAAACGCCCCCTCCCAACACTTCCCAGCCTTTGCAAAGTACCTCACGTGTTTACTTCACTGAGTCTCCACCTGAGTTTCTGAGGCTTGGGCTACTTTGTGCATCAGCTGTCATAAGGCTCCTAGCTTGTTTCCAAGAGAAGTGGGTTCCCCTTTAGCCCTGAGGCTCAAGGAGCCCTGGGAGCTGCTGAGCATCCCAAGGTCTGTCGTGAGGCCTCTGTGTGGGGGAGGAAAGAAAGTCTGATTTTTCACTATAGTCCTTCCCTTGAAAGCATCTTCCATGTCTCATAGTGAAATCCTAAACTTGGATTGGAGCCGAACAGCTGCCGTCTCCCTGCCTAGAGACCCAGCGAGAGGCACTTGCACTGGGATGTGCTAGTTTTAAAAATCCAAAAGCCTGTATTGTCTGTGTGCAGTGCTTTTTACTTCCCTGTTGCTCTGATAGCACTTTTTGGTTGATGCCACCCTTTTTGTTCCTGCTGGTATAAACTTTCCCTGATTGCATCTTTCGGTGATCTTCAATAAATGGTGCTGCCTTTCACGTACCATTGGATGTATGCTCTGCAACTCTCTGCTTGTCCACACAAGAGCCTGCAATCTACCTGTGGGATCCACCATGAGCTAATACTTTCTATTTATCTTCTGATACTGGGAACTGAACACAGGGCCTAGAGCATCCCAGTCCAGCACTCTACCACTGAAGCACTGAAGGGGCACTGAGCCCCTTTCAAATGTTATTTAGAGACAGGATCTTGCAAAGTCCCCAGGCTTTGCTCCTGGTTCCTTAGCCAATGCATCCTTCCCTCCAAACGAGAGCCCCTTCCCCTTTCTAAGTCCTCACTACCCTTGGGTGATGGCAAGAAATTTCCTTTTTAAAGTCTGTGCGGTTCAGCGAGAACACCACATATGGGACTCACGAGCCAGTAATGGTGGCTCTCACTTGTATCCTCAGCTACCTGGGACAGAGGCAAGAGGACTGAAGTTGCAGCCGGCCTGGGCAACTTAGCAAGGTGCTATGTCAAAATAAAAAGGGCTGAGGATGTAGCTCGGGGTAGAGCCCTCCAGTGTTCAATCCCCAGTGAGGGCAGCGAGAGGGAAGAGCATGAAAGAAGTCAGATACATCAGCTACCTGCTGTATGAGTTTACGGTCCTGGAAATGACCAAGTTTCTACAGAAACAGAAATCAGATCAGGAGGCATCGGGGAGCAGTGGTGAGAGAGGAGACCGGAAGGGCCACAGAGGCACACTTTAGGGTGATGGAAATGCTTTAGACTAGGTGAATGGCGGTGGTCACACAGTTCTACACATTTGTCAAATATTTTTGCACTGTACACTTAAAAGGGGAGTAAACTTTAAAATTAAAGTGTAAAATTTAAAAATCCAATAATACAAACCAAACACCAAAAAAGAGAAGGGCTGAATGTGTCGTTGAGTGGTAAAGCACTTGCCTAGAGTGTGCAAGGTCCTGGATTCAATGGCCATCACCGCAAAAAATCGAGACAGGAAGAAGGTAGAGTGACAGAAAATATAGCCTAATCATAAGAATCAGATTGCCAGGGTTCAAATTTCACCGCCATCAGTTGGGAACGGTGCAGGTATCTAGAGCAAGAGGGTCACTTTGTTTCTCGGGTCTCTCTCCCCTGCACCGAGGTAACAAACGGGATGTTGAAAAACACTGCCCATAAAGCGCTTGGCTGCCTGCGCGCTCCTGGCTTTGCCCAGCACCCTGCGAGCCCGCGCGCTCTCTTCCTCCTTTGGGTCGGAGGCGGAGGCCACAGGCCCTGACGCCCTCACCGTCCCATCGCGAGTCTCCGGGAGCCCAGTCGTGAGGAGGAGCGCCGCCCTCCCGTCCCGTCCGCCCCGCTCCCCGGCCGCCAGGGCGAGTCACA
>NW_022900925.1:2309997-2343565 GCF_012274545.1 Fukomys damarensis
CGGCCTCCTGCGTGCCCCGCTCACCTATGCTCTGGCCTGCAGCACAGCCTGGATCATCCTGTGCCTCAGTCCAGCCTCTGACTGATGGATTCCTAGCCTGTACCGACCCTGCCTGTGCCTCGTCATTCGCCTTGTCCCTGTCGCTGGTTCTGCCTACCCGTTGGGGTCGCTGGGTCTTGGTCCTCAGTCTGCGCCTTTCTCCTTTGTGCTGTGACTAGCGCCCCCTTTCTCGGTTCCATCTTTGCCTGACTCAGCTCTCTGACCCCTGTCTCTGTTCTGTGTTCCCAATAACTGAAAATCCCTTCTCTTGGTCTTTGGTAAAATCGGGAACCGATATTCCGCAGAGGGTTATGGGTTTGGGGTCTGGTTCTCCGGGTTTGGGCTGGGCCCGGGCTGTAGCTATTCTGGGTCTTGGAAGAGAGGCCGCCCATCAGGCAGCAAGCAGTGGTCCCTGGGGCGCCGTGGGAAGGGCAGTCCTCTGTGTGAGAGCAGGCATTCTCCCAGGCCCTGCAGGCTGTGCTCAGCCACTTGGACTCTGGTCCCTTTTTCGGTAGAGTCCCTTGGCCTCGGTGACTCCTTAAGGGACCTTTGGCCTCTCAGGACATTAGAATTCCCCCTGCTCCCTCCGGAGCCCCAGACTCCCTTGCTCGCGGAAGCCTGCAAGGCCTAATTGCCCTTTTCCTTTCTGCCAGGCTAGTACACAGTCTGCTCTGGGAGGCACCGTCTGGCCAGTAGGGGGCCTCAGCCATGGCTCCTGTCAGTGTCGGGATGGGTGTGAAGCCAGTCCATCCCAGCTTGCAAGTCCAGGCTGTTTGCTGTTGGTCCCCAGCACCCCCAGATGTTTTGCTGTAATCACCTAAGGCCGGAGCACTTTCCACCTGCCAGCTTCTGAGTTCTCTCTCCTTCCAGTGTTTTAAGAATTTGTATGAATTCTGTACGTGCTTTTGACGTGTCTTGCAAATGTGAGTTGGATTGTTTCTATACACCTATAAGAGTGTTGTGGTGTTTGCTTTCTTTGTTTTTCTTTTGGCCATAGTGCGGATTGAACCCAAGCCTGCCACCAGACCGGGTCTGAAGAGGTTCCCGAGGCTGAGATAAAGATCCTACACTGCCCTTCTTGTTGGATAAATTTGTAGATTCGATGACTCCTGTTACAGAAAAAGCATTTTCAGGCCACATCGGTAAGAAGCTCAGGAAGAGTTAGGCATGGTGGTGTACAAGTGTAATCCCAGAGTTTGGGAGGCTGACGTAGGAGGATCATCACAAGTTTGAGGCCAGCCTGGGCCAGCCTGAAGTACAAACTGAGACCCTGCCTCAAAACAAATGACAGATGCTCAGGAAGGCTTTGTTAGGCAGAGATTTTGGGCACACTCAAAGAAATCCAGAGGAGAGAGAGAGATGGCAATGGTGGCAGCGGTGACAGTAAACAGGGACACCACCCGGTAGAACCATTCCACCTGACATCTTGGAGAAATGTAGGTTTCTTTTTCCTGTGTTACAGGGCATATCATCAGGTCAGAAGCAGTCTCCTAAGAACATGCTGGCAGGTTAGCTGTGTGTTGGGAGTGCGGCTGTCTTGATCACTGTGGCCAGGCCCAACTGGCCTCCTCCTCCGGAAGAGGCATGGGCCATGATAGGAAAACAGGTGACAAGAGGGCATGGTGGAGCAAGGCCTGGCACAGAGAGAAGAGAACTTGTTTTCCTCCCGCTCTATTCCCCATAAAACCATTAAAGCATGATGTTTTGCAGATCTTAGCTACTCTCCTAGTCCCAGTTACAGACCAGCTCCTTTTACCTCCCCTACACTTCCCTCATGGCCGCCACTATAAATAAAGGCACTGCAGTAGCCTGGCAGTCTTTTTCTCCCATCAGGAGGAAGGCCCCACCTGGCTCCAGCATTTGTATCTCTTTGTTCTTCTGTTCTCTTTTGTTCTGTCCTTCTTCATCCCCCACCATTCTCCCTGCAAGGACTCTTCAGCCCAGAGTACTGTGGCATTAGGTGTTCCCTGAAGACATGTTGGCAGGATAAAAGGACACAGAGGACACATCAGCTGGCTGTTTTTCCACCCCTTCAGAAGCCTGCCAAAAAATGCTACTAAAAAGCCTCTTAGAGCCTGGCATGGTGGCACACGCCTGTAATCCCAGCACTTGGGATGCTGAGGCAGGAGGATTGCTGTGAGTTTGAGACCAGCCTGGGGTACATAGTGAGTTCCAGGTCAGTCTCAACTACACAGTGAGACCCTGTCTCAAAAAAAAAAAAAAAAAAGCATCTTAGCCTGTTAGAGATATGTTCTCTGTTCCGCTCGCACAGAATGGTCCCTGTCAGGTTTAGCAATAAACCTGCTTGGGCTTTTGAGTTTGAGTTGTCCTCCCTCCTTCCCTCTCAGAATGTTCATCTTATTTTTTGGAACTGGAAAATTATATGCTTCTCTTGAGGGGGCCCTGGTTCATCCTCAGTACTGCTAAATAAATAAAGCCAATGGCAGTAATTTCATTTTTATGTATCTACAAACAGAAATGCAATTACACCATTTTTACCTCATCCCACAGGAATCAGATGACTTCAGCACTATGTTTTGTTTGTTTTGGTACCAGGGATTGAACTCAGGACCTTTTGCTTCTGAGGCAGGCACGGTGGCACTGAACTAAACGCCTAGCCCTTCAGCACTATGTTTTGGTGGCATATTTTTTGGTTTTCTTTTTGTATTTACTTATATATTGATTTTTTAAACTTCTTTTTTTTTTTATACCAGGGATCAAACTTGTGACCTTGCACTTACAAGGCAGGCAGCGGAACCACTGGGCTAAATCCCCAACCCATAACATTTTTATATTTTTGAGATTGGATCTCACATGTAGTTCAGGCTGGCCTTGATGTCACTATGTACCCCAGGCTGACCTTCAACTCTTGGCAATCATTCTGCATCAGCCTCGCAAAGGCGGGAATTACAAGTGTGTGCCACCAAGCCCAGCTAGTTCTTCCTTTTCTTTCTTTCCTTCTTTCTTTCTTTCTCCCTCTCTCTCTCTCTGTCACTCTCTCTCTCCTTCTCTCTCTCTCTCTCTCTCTCTCTCTCTCTCTCTCTCTCTCTCTCTCTCTCTACTACCAGGGATCAAACTCAGGTCCTCATGCTTGCCAGCGTGCTGTGCTGCTAAGCTACAACTCCAGCCCCAGTAATATCAAATAGAACAAAAAATACATAGTGAAAAGGAAGTACCCCTCTCATCCCTGATCATTAGTTCCCCTTTCTAGAGGACAGATCTGCTACACTTTTTGGTGAGCTCTTCCTTATTTTTTGGATTAAAAATCTATCTAAAATAAATTCACAGGGGAGAGTGGAGGGGGTGAAGGGAGGGCAATGGTATAGGGAAAAAATCAGAACCAAGATCTGTCATGAAAAGGTACAAGATCTCAATGAGGAATGTAATTGTACTGTATACTTAAAAATTAACAATAAACTCAATGAAAAAAATAAATTCAAAGTAAAGGAACATTTCCAAAAAGCTACAAATGTGAAATGAAGCATAGTGGGAAAGATAGTGTAAGCATCTTCCCCTAGCTGTCTGGTTTTTGTTTTGGGACAAGGAAGATTGATGCTAACAGAACAGCAAGCAACAGGGAGTGGAGAATGGACAAATGCACGTTTATTAGAAAGAATAAAGAAAAGGGCTCCCTGCTTGTCAGGAAGGGAAGAGACAAACAAACTATAGATGTTAGTCCAGTGGCCTTTAACACAGCTTTTGGGACTGATATATACATCAGGCAGGGATGTTCCTCCTTGCAGGTAGGCCTTTGATGTCCAGAAAGCAAGCTGCTGCTTGTGCCTTTTGTTTCCTGCAGGTTCTCTCCCATTTGGTTAAGGGCCCATTTTTTATCCCTCTATTCCATTAGGCCCTGATGGCCTGTTTGGGCCTCTGGTATGTCAATTCACTTAGGCCCTCACTTTAATTTAAGTTAACTATTCAGGGCCTTTGCCCTATTTGCCTGACTTCTCTATCTTCTGGTTTCAGTAGGGGCTAAGGCTTGGTTTTTGTCATGTGGAAGCGTGGTTTTGTGTGTGTGTGTGTGTGTGTGTGTGTGTGTGTGTGTGCACTGGAGATCAAACCCAGGGCCTTCAAAATGCTAGGCCAGTACTCTCTGGTACCACTGAGCTAACCCTCCAGCCTGAGGAGAATTTCTTTCTTTTCTTTTCTTTTTTTTTTTTGTACCAGGGATCGAACTCAGGTCCTTGCACTTGCGAGGCAGATGCCAGAAGCACTGAGCTAAATCCCAGGCCCAAGGGAACTTTTATAGAGCAAAATAACAAGGGGAGTAGAATGTGGGTCAAAACTATGATCAACCAATTTACAAGTATAATTGCTTAGGTAATGTTGATCTAGTGGGGAAAATGTTCACATAGCATTTGTACATGGAAAAACAAAGCCTTTATAAGAACAGATGAATCAGGAGTTCCTGGTCACACTAACCTGGTGATGATGGCTAACTAGACTTTATTGGAGCAGGTGATACCATTTGTAGTCTATTGCTTATCCCTTGGGCAAAAACAGGCTTGGTTATTTCCTCTTTATCTTAAGGCCTGGCCTTGAACAGTTGATCTTCCAGGCACAGTTGTAATGTGTTTTCATCCTCTGCACTGACTCCCTCAAGGGCCTAACCCTGCCTGACTACCTATAATATTTTTACCTAACTTAGCTGTCTATAATAACAAGAGACAAAGAGAGATCAAGCCCTTGAAGGAGTCAGTATAGAAGATGGAAAAGAACCAAGACTGGCAGGAGGCAAAACTGAAGAAACTGAGGCAAAACTGGCCTCAAGAAAGAGACGCAATATGCAGCCCTGCAAGCATCTCTGGAAAAACCTTTGAGATTGCACTGTGATTAGCACCATTTGGTCCAGTGAACCCAGATAGGAATCAGAGGCATAGGTGAGTGACCTACTTGTGACACTACTCCTGCCTGAGCCTCCACAGCACTGGGATTACAGGCAGGTGCCACCATGCCCTGCAGATTTTATTTTTAATACATTGACAGTCACCGTACAGAGAATGGAGTATAAGATTGGGGAGGTGGGCAGGATGATGCATGCTTGTAATCACAAGCAGGAGAGATTCCCCCCCCCTAAAAACAAACAAACAAGACTTTATTGAGAATGCACCAAGCAAGAGTGTGACAGGGAGACCAGTTTGAGTGGCTGCGATTTCCCAAGTGAGACAAAATAGTGACATGGACCAGGCAGAAAAAGAAATTTTAGAGCGAGTTACAAGGGAATAAGAGTGAGGGAGGAGGCCTAGGGCTGCTTGAGTGTTGGCTGTGTCCCCAGGTCCCAAGACAAGGCATATACCAGGGCAGTGAGATAAATGGCAGCGGTATATGTTGGCCTCCCTGTCGTCACCTGTTGGCTGTTGCTGGAAGCGCCTGTACCTAAGGGACTCCGGACCCTCAGGATCTCTAGGGTCAGTGGAAAGCACTGGAGAGGTGGGAAAGTTCCCCTCTGCTGCTGGGTGGGTGAGGCTGCATTGCCAGGGATAACTGATGTGCTGAGCCTGTCCTCTCCCTGGGGCGGTCGACATCGGCTTTCTCTCCCCTGAACCGGGTTTTGGCCACCTAGGCTGCTGGGAGGCACTGGTGGTGGGCAAGGGGAGAGGGTGGATGTCAGCGTAGAGAGGCAAGAATTCCCGGCTCCGGGCCAGCTCACACAGAGGCAAGGCTCCAGCACCCAAGCGCTGTCTTTCAATCCCGGCTCCGGGCCAGCTCACACAGAGGCAAGGCTCCAGCACCCAAGCGCTGTCTTTCATTGTCAGCAGTCCTACCTGGGGCCTTCCTAGCTTGGCAGTACAGGGTTGGGAATGTGGAGGCTGGGCACACCAGGGAGCAGGGCGTGTCTCCCTGAGGCCATGGCCAGTGGTCCATATGGTCAGTATCTGATGGTCAAAGTGTCATTGCAGGGAAGTTAAAGGCCCATTTCTCTGTGTCAGCTTGCCCTGAGGACTGAGGGTGGAGAACACCAGGAGACCATAATGCAATACCCTTAGCTCCAAGAAGGGAGGGAAGTTTTCATCAGTTTCTAGCTTCCTGCTGTCAGCAGCACTAGGATCCCAGCCTCACTTCCTCCTGCAGTCCCTGCTGCCAAAAGCCTGGGATTCCCAGCAGCTGCCCTGCTGCCTCCTCACCTTGGCCTCTGCTTGAAGGGTAAATGGATAGGCAACAACTAGGGCACTGGGACCTGGATCATTCAAAAGTGGGAAAGCCCGGGTGGACTCCTTTCTTCTCCAGCTTGGAACTAGAATCTGCTTGGGGCCCCCTCGCTGGACCTCCTGACCTCTTCCTCTGCTGCCAGGGCGGGTGGGTGTACAGGAGGAGGGACGGGGCTGGAGAGACAGCTGTTGCTTCTGGGGCTAGGGAGTGGAGAGGTTTGGGCTTCCAGGGAGGCAGAAGGGACCACGATTTGTTTGGGGACAAAAGTTAGGCTACAGGGTTCCTTGCAGGGAGGGGAAGGGTCTCCACACTCTGGGGAGGGCAGAAAGGTGGCAGGTTGCAACTGCAGATCAAGGCAGCCGGACAGGTGATGGGGTCCCTCAGCTACTGTGGAGACAAGTTCCCTCCACGTCCCCAAGGCACTGGGAACCCAGAGCGTCTTGGGAGTGGTCCCAGGCCCAGCACACAGCCCGCTTCATCTCACATCCCTGCTCTTCTTCACTCCCTACCCTCTGCCCCGGCCGTGGCTTTCTCACAGGCTGCTGTCTCCTAGCCCAGCTGTGGCTCTTTTTCCTTCTTTGTGCTCCTGCCCACTGGGGATTCAGGGGTACCCTGACCCCGACTAGCACCCCACCCCTCGCCATGTGATGGAGGCTGTGGTTTCACTGTTCCTGTGAGGGTCAGGTGGTGCTATTAGGTGACCTCCCTGAGCCCAGCCTGAGCCATGAGGGGGCAGCAGAGGAAGCTTGTCAGCCCACTCTGAAGGCCCTGGAGAGATGGTGTCCATGCCCTCAGACATGAGTCAGACTGAAAAGGTACACAGGCCCTGGAAGAATCTGTGAACTGAAGCGAAATGTCATGGTATAGAGCCAGATGGTTTTAGAGCCGGCTCTGCCAGCAACTAATGACCTTGAGAAAATCTCTTCCCCTTTTTGAGCCTCAGTCGTCCTGGCGGCAGAAAGAAGGGTTGGATGGACTGAGGGCTTTCCCAATAGTTTCCCCAGAGATCGCCCATTCCACAGTGAGGGCGTGAGCAGCCTGCCTGCCTGAGCCTAGGAACTGCGTTGGATGTGAATACTGGCGACTGGGCAGGATGTGAAAGGGCTTGTGCTATGAACATCAATGTTTACTGGCCCTGAGCAAGGGCTGTGGTCATTCAGATGGCAGGAAGTTGGGGACAGTCACGGCTCTCTGTGTGGGAAAACATGGAAGTGGCAGCCCTAGTGAGTCCCTGCTACTCTTCCTTCCAGTAGGGGGTGCCATCCTCGTAGCACAGACCTCCTCTTCCCTCTGCCCTTCTTCCCCATGGCTCACTTCCCTTCCTGTGTGGCCCCAAGGGCTCCTGCATGGTGGTGGATGGGTGGATTTATTTGGTCTCCACTTCTAAACAACTCCTTCTGCAGCCCAGCCAGACCATTCCGGACCTGGCGCCAGGAGAAAGAGGGGATCGCTGACATCTACATCTCCACAGAGGTTGGCGGTGGGCCAAGCAGCCTCTTTCCCTTAGGATGACCTCGCCTTCCAGCCCTTCAGCTTTCAGGCTGGAGACATCAGATGGAGGCCAAGAAGGTGGCACTGAGGGGGACAAAGGAAAGCATGGCCCGCCCCCCATGGAGTCACCATTCCAAGGTGAAGACCGGAACTCCTCCCCTCGGATCAGAGTGAACCTCGACTACCGGAAGAGAGCTGATGCCAGGTGAGGCAGCAAGTGGAGGGAGGGTCAAGGAGGGAGCCTGCCAGCCCCCACCAGGCTCAGCGCTCATCCCCTCAGCTTGGCTTCAGTGGCTCCTGCTGTGCTCTCTGGGGTTGCTCCTTCCAGAACCTTCCCCTTTCTTGGCCTTCTCCCTTCTGAGGTGGTGTTCCTTGTGGGGACACACTCTTCTGGCTCCCAAGTACTCCACCTGGCCTCAAAATCCCGCTTGCTTGGGCCCTAGCACCTACCCTGTCATTGTCCGTGTAGGGGATGGTAGTAGGGTCTACAGTCCGTGTAGGACAGAGGGAAGGACATCTCAAGGAGTCTTCTGATCTACTCCAAGGCCGAAACTGTCAGGCAGGGGTGTGGACCCTGGGGACTGAGGACAATGAGCCTCTCCTTGGAGTCATCTGCGCCTGAATTTCCTGTGGTCTCTCTACCAGTTCGGACTGTGACTCCAGGGATCCTGCTTCCAGTGCTGCTGAGGGAAGAGAAGTCATACCTGACAGCTCCTTTAGTGTGACGCTGGCTCCACAGGCCTGGAGATTCCTCCCGGGCAGCCCCGTTCTCACTCCTCGTGCTGAGGTGTGGCCGCCACTCTTGGCCTCCCAGGGTAGGATCTCTCCTACCGTTAGTGCCTGAGGACCCAGATCAGCACGGAGGCAGGAGGAGTCATCAGCATAGGAGTCCTCTGGGAGTAATGCACCTAGGCTTATGGAGCGAGAATGGGCCCAGTGAGGTCCTTTGGAGGTGCAATCTGTGCTGTCTTTAGGCTTCCCTCATCCAGCACTGTGATGCCTCCCTGGTGGCAGAAGTACTTTATCTCAAAGGCCACGTTTCCCAGCCCAGCTGCTCACAGGGCGCAGCGCTCAGCGGTGGGGCCCTGGTGGTCATGTTGTGGCCACGTGGTCTGCTGGTAGATGATAGTACATCTGGCCTCAGAGGTAGACATGACGCTTCCTGGTACCGAGAATGCAGAGGCTGCCTGTAATCACATTATGGCTGTATGTCTTCAAAAGTGACAGATGGCATGAGGTGAGGATGGTGGTGCATGGCTGTAATCCCAGCACTGGGAGGCTGAGGCAGGAGGAGTGCCATGAGTTCAAGGCCAACCTGGCCTCATAGTGAGTTCAAGATCAGCCTGCAACGCAAAGCGAGATCCTGCCTCAAACCACCCACCCCCAACGTGACTAATTCCAAGTCAACTGCACACCAGAGAGTCACAAACCTTACTGGGACGGCTCGGTTCACAGATGTTAAGCTGTGACTCGAGAGTGGCCAAGCTTCAAGTCTCCCCCACACCTCTTTTTTGCTGTATATCTCCTGGTCACAGTTCCAGGGGCTCCAGAGTGAGCCGGCCCTGTCTGTGAATACTGGCACAGCCCCGGAAGGAATGCCCCTCTCCCTCCCTGTTCCACATCCCCCAGACACTGCTAGATTCTGATAAGCCAAGAGCCCCCTTCTGGGGTTTGTAGAAGAGATTTCCCAGAAGTGTGGTTTCTCAGGAAAACCCTGGTCCGTGTCTCATACATTTTCAGCAGTAGATCCACTTGATACTCTGTCTCTGGGAAACCTTTCCCACCCAGCCTCAAAGCTCCCTGGGTGTTGAGAGTCAGGGCCTACCTAGCATTAGACAGCCCCAGTTCTGCACTGTATGGCTGTGGGCAAGTTACTGTACCTGCTTGCTTGTCTAAAGGAGAAGACCGATTCCTGACCATAGGCGTAGAGTGAAGATTAAAGGTTCAGAATACTCTGTAGTTAGATGAGAGAAGGGAATTTTCTCTATTCTTTCACGTGCCTCTCTTCACCTCCACCTCCTACTCATCCTGCTCCTCCTCCTTCTCTCCTTCCTCTTCCTCCGTGTGTTTGTGTGTATATGTGTGTTGCTGGGGATTGAACCAGGGCCTTCCACAATTAGGCAAGGTCTACACAGAGTTATATCCCAACAACTTCTCCATTTTTGCTTGGAGCTCACAGGTACCTCGAGCCTCCTTCAGTTTACAGCCACCTCCTGCAACCTCTCACAGAGCCATGCAAAGGTTCAAGGCACCCAAGCATCGTGGCATGTGTAGTTTTAGCTCCTTGGGAGGCTGAGGCAGAAGGATTGAAAGTCTGAGGCCAGTGTGGTTAACTTAGGAAGACCCTGCCTCAAAATAATAAATAAAAAGGCCTTGGGGTTTAGCACAATGGCAGAGCATCCCTGGGTTCAAGCTCCACAAAAACAAAACAACAACTGAATTTGAGGCCCATCAAAGCTTATGTGTGGTAAACTGGACCCTGTGGGATAGAGAAGCTGAAGGACCAGGGCACCCGGTAAGTAAGAAGCGCTAGATGCTGAAAATCACCGGGGGTGACCGAAATCTGGAGGACTCCTGGGATGGGAGGCTTCTCGGTGAGGGTGGTCGTGGTCCTTGTCCAACGTGAGTCACAGACCACATCCCTTACAGCCAGCCGGACCCGACCCGCTTCGACCGTGACCGCCTCTTTAGTGCAGTCTCCCGGGGTGTTCCCGACGACCTGGCTGGGCTGCCAGAGTACCTGCGCCGGACCAGCAAGTACCTCACTGACTCAGAGTACACAGGTAGCCCCTGCCCTGTGACATCCTCCGTGCTCTGGCATCCTGCAGCCTGAGACCTGGCCGAGCCCTGGACAGAACACAGAGTCCAGTGTCCTTGGCGGCCCTCCTGCTGGAATGGCTACAGGGGTTGGGTGCGGTAGGGTGGGTCGATGGAACTGGTCCGAGACAGCCCCTGACCTTCTTGGCCGTGTCTCCTGCTTCCACGCACCCTGCCTCTGCCCCCGGCCCATTTCCTTTGCTGCACGGATACTCGCAGTGCACTCTTCCCCTCTCCTACAAGTAGCTTTATTGAGATAGTTAGCAGGCATAGAATACACTTCACTGCTCTCAGAGTAACTTTGCCCCAGTCTCATTCAGTGTTGCTTGCATTAATGAGAAAAATAACATATTTGGACCCTGGTCCTTTTGTTTGGGTTTTTCTTTTTAGTTTTGGAGACAGGGTCTCACTGTGTAGTTGAGACTGCCCTGGAACTCACTATGTAGCCCAGGCTGGTCTCGAACTCACAGCAATCCACCTGCCTCAGCCTCCCAAGTGCTGGGATTACAGGCGTGCGCCACCACACCCAGCTCTGGCCGTTTTGAATAGCTGGGAAATGGGTGAAACCAGCCCCTGCCTGTGGTTGTTTTGGGATCCAAGTTTTCAGAATTTCTCATCACATTAGATATATGTTTATACAAATGGTATGTGTTTGACAGAAATGAATGGAACATCAATGGTCACATAAATATGTTGCCCTTAAGTTGTTTGTAGTCTTTGACCTGGACTTGCGGTGTGACCCCCTTCTGTGTGTTAAGCACTTTGTTTCGATTGTAGCCTTGGATCCATGCAATATACTTGGAATATTTCCAGGTTTGTTTTGTTTTGTTTTGTTTTGTTTTAAGACAGAATTTCAGTGTGTAGCCCAGGCTGGCCTGGAACCCATGATGTTACCCTTGCCTCAGCCTCCCGAGTTCTGGGATTACACGCATGCACCACACATAGCTCATGTCATTTTTCAAAGAAGAAAGCTGAGATTAAGAGAGGCCAAGCTAGATGAATGAAAGCAATATGAATGTTAGATTTGCAAAATATTGCAGTTATACTGTAGAAATGTGTAGCAGGATATCCTTGTCCACAGTAATTTCACTCTGACCTAGTAAGAGGTAAGAAGAACATGTGTACAAAAATGCACATATAAAAATGCAGCACAGCGCCTGCCTGGCAAGGGCAAGGTCCTGAGTGGGATCCCCAGTACCAAAACAACAACAAACAAACAGACAAACAAAAATCCACATGAGAGAAAATTACAGCAAATGTAGCAAATGGTAAAAACTGGACACTTAGGTAAGTGATACACAAGAGTTCTTTGTATTATTATTTACTGGAGACCTCTGCAGTAGGTTCCAGTCTCTAGCCCAGTATAGGAGGCAGGACTGAAGAAAGATTCAAAGACAGAATTAAAGAAAAGAATGGGGAGCCATGACAGCCAGTATGGAGCAACCTGCAAAGTTCCTGCCCAGTCCAAGCCACTGCTATTTATTGATGACATCATGATCAGATGGTGGTAAAGGGGCTACGTTTAAGACGTGCTATTGCTATGGACATGATAGTGCTACAGGCCAGGCTTATAAAGGAAAAGACAAAGCACTTTAGAATCAGGAACAGAACAGACAAAATACAGAGCTGTAGTTAGCTAACGATCCTGTCATTTTACTTAAGTTTCTAATTATGGGAATGGAATTTCGGTAAGAGTTACACAGACCTTGCACGTAGCCTTCAGACAGACTTTCTCAAAACAAGCCAATTGTGGGGTGAAGTCTTTGTAGTCTGTACTGCTTACAGACTGTGTTGGGCATAATCAATAAGGTGGTCCCCCACAATTATTATTGGGCTTGCTATATGTTCGAAATTATCTACCTCATTTTTTGTTTTTTGGAACAGGATCTCAGTATGTAGTTCAGACTGGACTCAAACTCACTATGTACCTCAAGTTGGCCTTAAATTTTCACTGATCCTCTTGCCTCAGCCTTTTTTTTTTCCTCATACCAGGGATCGAACTCAGGATCTTGAGATTATAAGAAAGGCACAGCACCAATGAGCTAAATCCCTAGCTCTCTTAGCTTCCTAAGTGCTGAACTTACAGGCATGTGCCCACCCCAATCTCCTAATTTTAAAAATATCTGTCAACTAACATGCTAGCTAATATGAATCTCCCATTTAAAGTGAACTCTGTCTAAGTTTGCATTGTTCTCCAGAGAGAGGGAAACCAAGGGACTCACTGGGAGAGACGAAGCCATTAAGTGGAGAAGCCCCTTACTCACATTGCCTCCGTTGCTCTTATACCATGAAGTTCATGAGTGATGATTTCTGTCTTAGAAAGTTCGTTTCAGGAATTGTAGTTGTACGTGTTGTATTTGTGTAGTGTTGCCTAGAGCTTTCTTACCTGCAATGTGGCTGTGCTCCCAGCAGTCCCATGCAGCAGCAAGCTTTCTGAATACTCCCCAGGGGTCCTGGGGCCTGGGCTTACTGTACCAGCTGACGGGTAGCCCAGCCGCTCTGGGTGCGAGCACTGCAGTGTCCCTTGTCCTCCCTTTTCCCACAGAGGGCTCCACCGGCAAAACGTGCCTGATGAAGGCTGTGCTGAACCTTCAGAACGGGGTCAACGCCTGCATCCTTCCACTGCTGCAGATCGACCGAGACTCTGGCAATCCCTGGCCTCTGGTCAACGCCCAGTGCACAGATGAGTATTACCGAGGTCACAGTGCTTTGCACATTGCCATTGAGAAGAGGAACCTGCAGTGCGTGAAGCTGTTGGTGGAGAATGGGGCCAACGTGCACGCCCGGGCTTGTGGCCATTTCTTCCAGAAGAGGCAAGGAACTTGCTTCTATTTTGGTGAGTGAGCTCTTGATGCACACACAGAGGTGCAGGTAGGTAGAGGTAGATAAGCCTGTCTTAGCTTCTCCTTGCAGAGACACAATCCCTGACACCCACAGTGTAAAGGAGGAAAAGTTTATTTTGGTTCAGTTTGTAGAGGGAGAAATAGCTCCTACCATGGTAGTGGAGGCAGAGAGAGATAGACAGAGAGAGAGAGAGAGAGAGAGAGAGAGAGAGATGTTGGGGGAGATGTGAAGGGAGGATGGGCAAGAGACAAATCCAGGGCAACACCCACGGCCCCACCTCTTTCAATCAGATCCCACCTCCCAACAGCAAGTTGGCTCTAAATCCCCTTTATCCAGTCACCTTCCAAAAGCCCCACCTCTGAGCAATGAGGTTTTTTGGGGAGATCTAAGTGTAAACCATAATAAAGACCTTGTCCAAAGTCATATGGTTAATGTGTGGCAGAGTTGGCACTCAAACCAAGTTGGCTTGGCCCTGGCAGACATCTTGTAACTACTAGGCTGCCTAAAAAATCAATTGGTCTTAAGAGGTGATTTTATCCTCCTTTGATCAAGAAGGCTGCGCATGACTGGGGGTTGGTGGAACTGACCTATGTCATCCAGGATAGGTGGGGTGCAGCTCAGCGGTAGAGCACAAGCTTAGCCCGTGGAACTGAAGGCCCTGGGTTACATCGCTGGCTCAGAAGAAAGAAGCATTCAGTCAGGAAGAGCTTGACTTCAGGGGCCATGTGGCTGAGTTCTGGCAAAGACCATGAGGCGGGGACTGGCTTTGTACTCCCAGGAGGTAAAGAGGCCTGACTCCCACACGGAGGCCTGGCCGTCTGTCAGAGAAGCAGGAAGAGCAGGCAGATGGAAGCTGGGATGCCCAAGACCCAAGCTGCTCTCTTGGCCCATAGGCGAGCTGCCCCTCTCTCTGGCTGCATGCACCAAGCAGTGGGATGTGGTGAGCTACCTCCTGGAGAACCCGTACCAGCCCGCCAGCCTGCAGGCTGCTGACTCCTTGGGCAACACCGTTCTGCATGCCCTGGTGATGATCGCTGACAACTCTGAAGAGAACAGCGAACTGGTGACCCGTATGTACGATGCACTCCTCAAGGCGGGGGCCCGCCTCTGCCCCACTGTGCAGCTCGAGAACATTCAAAACCTGCAGGGTCTCACTCCCTTGAAGCTGGCTGCCAAGGAGGGTAAAATTGAGGTGAGCCACCATTCCCCTTCCCTCCCTTACCTCTCCCTGCAGCAGCAAGACTCACCTCAAAACTTCCCCAGACTCTGGGAGGAGGCCCGGTGGCTGTTCTCTCCACTTTTTGAGATGAAACTCCTAGTAGCAAGAACATTTTCAGTTTGCATCTCTGTGTCAGTTTTCTGTTGACGTGACATCATATTCCTGCATACTCCTGTGATCCTAGCCATTTGGGACAAAAATCAACTTACAAAGAAGGGAGGAAAGATTTATTTTCACTCGTGGTTTCAGGAGATGATCCCTGCACACTGTTGCTCAGGGCTTGTGTTGAGACAGAATAGCATGGCAGAAAGTTCCTGGTGGAGTGGCGCACGCCTGTAATCTCAGCACTGTAAGGTCAGGCTGAAGCAGGAGGATCACTGCAAGCTGGAGGCCAGCCTGGGCTACAAACGGAGTTAAAGGCCAGCCTGAGTGACATAGAGACACCCTGTCTCAAACGAAGCGAAGAAAGTTCATGGTGGAGCAAAGGGCTTATTTCATGGTTCCTGGGAGTTTCAGAGGGAGAGACGGGCAGAATTAAGAGTCCCAGTATCTCTTTAAGAGCATGCCCTACTTACCACAGAGTGTGCACTACATCCCTGCAGCATGACCAACCTTTTAACAATGAGACGTTATGGGACATTTACGACTAAAGAGCATAACATCTCCAACATAAATATGTTAATTTATAAAGTATAAACGTTTATGTAAGCATGTTTATTTATAAAGTACATATAACCCACTGAGCTATTTTATTGTATTATAAAACATCAGGATTATTTTTGTTTCGTTTTTTTGGTACCGGGGATCGAAACATCAGGATTATTTTTTTATTTGTTTTGAGACAGGGTCTCACTGTGTAGTTGAGAGTGATCTGGAACTCAGTATGTAGCCCAGGCTGGTCTTGAACTCACAGCGATCCTCCTTCCTCAGCCTCCGGAGTACTGGGATTACAGCAATGTGTCACCATGCTCAGCATGATTACTTTAAAGTCATTTGTATTTCTTCATTAGGAGACAGTATATATGTGTATACTTTTTTTTTGTTTTTTTTTTGGTATGGGAGATCAAACTCAGCCCCTTGTGCTTGAAAGGCTGGCATCAGAACCTGAGCGAAATCTCCGGCCCTCTGTGTGTGTGTGTGTGTGTGTGTGTGTGTGTGTGTTTGTGTCTGCATTTTTAAAAAAAATTTCCAAACAAGCTATCGCTAAGTAGTTCAGAGTGCCTTGAAGTCACTACGTAGCTCAGGCTGGCCTCACACCCATGATGATCCTGTTGCTTCAGCCTCCCAAGTCCTGGAATTACAGGCATGCACCTCCATGTCCAGGAAGACAGTATTTTCATATCCATACAATAGGCATATTTTGCTATTAGGTTTTCTTGATATCGATTGGTAGCAGTTCTTTACAATGCACTTAGCATTTTGCCTGCTTTGCAAATTTTTCTGCAAGTCTGATGTCTGGTTTTTAATTTTAAGGTATTATTTTCCATAAAAATTAAAAATTTTATGTGTGCAACTGGGCATATGCCTGTCGTTTCACGTGCCTGGGCAATTGAGGTGCAATGGTCATTAGAGCCACGAGTTTGGGACCAACTTGAGTAACATAGTACGAGCCCATATCAAAGGGCTGGGGATTTAGCTCAGTGCGGCTACTGCCTGCCTCTCAAGCCCAAGGTCCCAAGTTCAATCCCTAGTACCAAAACAAACAAACAAAAATCCCATGTAAAAAAACACACAACAAAGAAAAAATTTATGTGTGCAAGTATACTTACCTTTTTTTAAAAGAGTGTTTGCTTTTGCTGTGATTTATTTCCTTGTATAAGATTTTTAAAAAGTGAGGCAGAAGGATCACTGTGTGATCAAGGCCGGGCTGAACTGCATAATGAAAGCCTGTGTTAAGAAAAAAAAAAAAGGATTTTATATAGACTATAGATGTAGCCAGTGGTTGAGCACTTGCCTAGCATGTGAAAGAACCTTGATCTCCCCATACATATATTACGTATTATGTATGCAATTGTATTATATTATTTATATATTGTTGTCATACCATTTATGTGATGTAATTATATATAATATACATACAAGTATTTATATTTTTCTCTGGACTAACTCTTCTCCAGAGAGGTTCATTTTCATGTCTAAAACTTTGATTTATGTGACAGTTTTTTGCTTTTGTTTTTTGGTGCCAGGGGTCAAACTCAGGCCCTTGCACTTACGAGGCAGGCGGTGGCACCACTGAGCTAAATCCCCGGCCTTTTGAGGAAGTCTTTTGGTAGAAATAGTTTAAATTTGTAATCCCAGGTACTTGGCAGGTTGAAGCACAGTTTGATGACCTATGTGAAAGGGTGGGCAAAAGATTCTGCCCCGTGTGTGGCTGAGCACGTGAGGATGGATAGGCGAATTTAGACTCACAAGGACGCTTGGGTACAGGGCTTGGGCACACACGTGCTGCAGCTCCGCAGAAGGGTAGCTCTGCAGGGTGCTGACCGTTTCCCGGGCTTGGCCCAGCATCAGGGCTGGAGAGGGCCCAGCCAGCAAACTTATATGTCCTCCTGCAGATTTTCAAGCACATCCTGCAGCGGGAGTTCCCAGCACCGTGCCAGGCCCTTTCGCGCAAGTTTACCGAGTGGTGTTACGGGCCTGTCCGGGTATCACTCTATGACTTGGCCTCCGTGGACAGCTGCGAGGAGAACTCGGTGCTGGAGATCATCGCCTTTCACTGCAGGAGCCCAGTGAGTCCGAGGGGGCGTGGCCAGGCCCAGAGGGCCCAGCAGAGCCGCACAAGTCATGGCTGCTTGCTGGAACACACCTGCTCTGTCCCTGTGGGGCTGTGGCTGCATGTCCCTGACCCTGGCCATCAGACCCATACTAATGATAATACACTGTGGCCCATGCAACACAGGGATTGTCCCTGTGGCGAGCACTGCGCTCTCTCTGTTGAGCAGCCTTTGCTGTGGGATGGAGGGGGCAGCCCTCGGTCACTGTAGAGCTGGGGTGGAGGCAGGTGAGGAGGGGACCATTTGGGGGTCCTTTGCCCTCTATTTCCCTTGGCCCTTGTACGGAGCTTGGCGGGAAGTGGAGGCTCTATCCATACCTGCTGTCTTTATCCTGTAAACCTCTATACCCAAGGCTCTTCTTCTCTTTCCCCCAGCACCGACACCGCATGGTAGTTTTGGAGCCACTGAACAAACTGCTGCAGGCAAAATGGGATCAGTTCATCTCCAAGTTCTTCTTCAACTTCCTGTGCTATCTGATCTACGTGCTCATCTTCACTGCTGTTGCCTACCACCAGCCAGCCCTGGAGCAGGCACGGGCAGGGAGAGAAGTCCTTAGGGAGGCCTGTTGGAGGCAACCGGAGGCAGATGGGGCAGGGGCCACCAGCCCCATCCTACAAAGGCAGCCTGAGTGAAGCACCCAGGGTCTGAGTACCAACTGCAGAAGCCAGCCCCCTAGTGGTGATGACAGATGTCACAGTGGACACTCAGTGCTCACCACACATGATTGATATGTGTTAACTCACGAATGCTCACAACAAGCCTCTGGAATAACAAACTCTTCTCACCCTCAGTTACACGTGAGAGAAGCAGGGGCACAGAGAGGTTAAGTAACTTAGCCAAGGTCACACACTCTGTAAGTGCTGGAGTCAGGATCTGAACTCAGGCAGTCTGGCTCCGAGCCTATGTTCGAGACACGATGTGCCTCTGAAGGCACTAGAATCCGGGGGTTCTTCCCTGGAGACCATGTTTCTTCGGCTGTGCCATAGTGTAGGCTCAGAGTGGTCCCTGAGCTTTGGTCTGAGCTGCTGGGGAGAAGCTGAGGCCCTAGGACTTACCAGAATGTGTATGTGTCCTTCCTCAGCAGGCCTCCTCATGGCTGGACTCATCGCCCAGAACCTCCATGCTCCTGGTGGGCCACATCTTGATCCTCCTTGGGGGGATCTACCTCCTCCTTGTCCAGGTGAGGGCCTCCGTACAGGCCAGTGAGTTGAAAACAATCCCTTTATTGATGGGGAAACGGACGCCCATACCCAGTTCCACCAAGACCAGCCTGCCGGCAATGGAGGGGCACAGGTCCTAGCCTTGCCTTCTGGAGCTCTGGAACTCTCCCTTCTGTGCCTTTTGGGACACCCATGGGGTAGCAGCTGGCTTCTCTGAGTCCTTGCCCGTTTAGGCTCTGTGTCCCCGAAGATGGAGCTGGAAGCCCCTAGCCCTGAGTTCCTCGGCTGGCCTTTATCACATGGGGAGCACAGACGGCTGATGGCAGGTGGGACTCAGCCCACCTCCTGCAGCAGAGCATTCCCAGTTGGCAATGTTGCAAGCTTGCAAGAGTGAAGCTGGAACCAAAATATTGGGACAGAGTAGGTCGAATTAGGTTCCACGCTCAGGTTGTCTGAAGTACAGGGTGCTCCTCAGAAGGCAACGGAGACGGGGAGGAAAGAAGCTCTTCTGTTCTGCACGTGCAGTATGTGGGCTCTTCATCTGATTAGATGGGCCAGGAGGCCCCCGGCACTGAGTGCCTATGTGAGGCTGTTCTCCCCCGTCCCTCCGCCTCAGTACTGGGGATGGAGCGCGGGGCCTCATGCATGCTCAGCCCAGCTGTTCTTTTCTGAAAGAGGCTCCATAGCCATGTGAGTGTTTGTAAGGATTCATGAGACTCCCAAATCAAAGCTGCCTTCTCAACTCCAAAATGATGCTCCCCAGGCCTGATGCAGGCAGGCCAGCAGGCAGGGAGCAGGCAGTGAGCAGGGGCCCCGCAGTCCGGAGGACAGCTGACCTCTTTTGCCCGGAGAGCAAGTTTCACACCCTCTGTTCTCCTTCTCTGCAGCTCTGGTACTTCTGGCGTCGCCGCCTGTTCATCTGGATCTCATTTGTGGACAGCTACTTTGAAATCCTCTTGTATGTGGACTCTCACTCCTACTGCACACTATCTCTGAGGCCCGGGGTGGTGGGTATGGAAGAGGGCACCAGGCTGCAGTTAGAGGCAATGACACTGGGGCAGCCCAGGGAGTTCCAGAGGGTCGGGACCTGGGCACAGGCCAGACCTGGGAGTCCTGCCTCCTATCCAGCCGGGAGCCCTTCCCACTCCTGTCCTTGTGGACCAATGTGATGGTTACCTTTACTAAGCCCTCACTGCACACATGTGGAGCTTTGCCTCTTTCCATGTGTCTCACTCGATCCTTGAAAGCACTCTGAATCAGGTGTCAGTTATTATACCTATTTGTTAGGAGAGGGAACCAAAACCCACAAAGGCTGACGAACTTGTCTAGCAGTGATTTGGTTCAGTCCCAAAGGGAGAACACTTCACACCAACAGACTGTTGTGGGAGCCACAGCTGTGGTCTGGGGTGGCCAGTAGGACTTGGGGGATTTTGCCAAGTGTGGCCCGGGAGCTGACTGGAACCCTGCCCCTACAGCCTGGCCCAGGCCCTGCTCACGGTGCTATCCCAGGTCTTGTGTTTCATGTCCATTGAGTGGTACCTGCCCCTGCTTGTGTCCTCGCTGGTGCTGGGCTGGCTGAACCTGCTGTACTATACACGCGGCTTCCAGTACACGGGCATCTACAGTGTCATGATCCAGAAGGTGAGAGATGGGGCAGGGCTGGACACCACAGCACAGAGGGACTCCCTTTGGCCCCAGGAAGCAGGGTTCTTCCTCCACAGCGATCCTGAGCAGAGGAGAGCACGAGCATGTCTGCCTGAGTGTCACTCACCCAGATGCTCGCCAAATGTTCATGCAAGTGCTGTATGGGCATGCAGGGACACAGAGACACACGCACATGTGTGTTTGCAGGCACCCACACGGGAGCACATGCACCCTTCTTCACAAAGAAGCGGAGGATACGCTCATATGTATGTCTGTGCCTGGGAACAGGAGGGCATCTGCAGCCATCCATTTATTCCATAAATGTTTAAGGAGCACCCAGTGCAGGCCAGGCCTTGATGTAAATGTTGGTAATAACAAGAGTGAGCAAAAGAGACAAGTCTTTGCGCTCCTGGGACTGACGGTCCAGTGGGGAAAAACACTAAGGAAACCACTGCCTACACGGCCAACTGCTAAACTGTATAAAGGAACATCATGGGACAATATGATGGAAGACAGATGGGGTGGAGGGTGCTTTAGAGAGCTGATGTCTAAGTGGAGATCTGATAGAACAATTGGTCACAGTAGAGTCAAGGTCAAGGAGGAAGCATCCTTCACAGAGATAATAACAAAGGTGAAGATGGTGAGTCAGGACGAGGTGCATGCATGAGGCAGAGGCAAGAGGCCAGGCAGATGGAGAGAGAGGTAAAGTGGAGAAGAAGTTGGCAGGCAGGTCAGGATCAGGGGCTTTGCACAGTGAGAAGTCAAGAGCCTAGCCAAGGAAGGCTGAGATAGAATGATAGCCATTTGTTTTAGGCCAGCCTGGGCACCATATTGAGTTCAAGGCTACACTGAACTACATGAGACCTTATCTAAAGATAAATAAATAAATAAATGAATAAAAATAAATTAAAAAAGAAAAGCCTAATATAAACATTTACCAAGCTTGTCGTGGTTGCACACACCTGTAATCACTGCACTGTGCAGGCTGAGATCTGTGGCCAGCTTGAGCTGCACAGTTCAGGTATAGCCTGAATTGCAAAGGAGACCGTGCCTCAAAAAAGAAACAAAAAAATTTTACCATTTTGCTGGGCATTTAGGTCCATGGTGATTCGCCTGCCTGGCAAGTGCTAAGTCCTGAGTTTGATTTCCAGAATTGGAAAAAAAAGCAAAAGCAACATGTACCATTTTAAGTGTACAGGTAAGTGGTATTAAACTCATTCCCACTGTTATAAAGCCATCATCACATTTCCAGAACGGTTTCATCTTTTTTTTTGGTAGTCGTGATGGAACTCGGGTCTTTATGCTTTTGAGGCATGCGGTCAAAGCACTGAGCTAAATCCCTGGCCCAGAACTATTTCATCTTAATAAAGAAACTTGATGCCCATTAAACAACACATTTTTCGCCTTCTCTCAGCCTGGGAACCATCATTTCCTTTCTGTCTGTATGATTTACTGGTTCTAGAAACTTCATGTAAGTGGAATCACATAGTACTTGTCCAGTGAGTAGCTTATTTCACTTACGACAGTATCTTCAAGGCTCATCCATACTGCAGCATGTGACAGACTTACTTTGTCTTACTGAGGAATGGCATCTTATGGTATGGTACACATTTTGTGCATGCATTTACCAGTGGATGGACACTTTATTCCATAAGTTGGCTATTGTGAATAGTATAGCGCTGCTACGAATATGGTGTACAAATATCTGTTTGTGTCTCTGTTGTGTGTCTGTGTTTTGAGATAGGGTCTTGCTTTGTAGCTCCATCTGACCTTGAACTCATTATGTAGTCCAGGCTGGCCTCGAACTAGAAGCAATCCACTTGCTTCAGCCTTCTGAGTGTTGGGATTATAGCTGTGTGCCACCACGGCTGGTCTGAGTCTCCATTTTCAATGCCCTATATCAGTTTAAAATGTTTGCCTTTCATGGTTATTTTGACTTTCAGTAAGAGCCAGAAGGGACACAGTACTAGAACTGATTAAAAAGGCGGATGAGGAACCAGTGTAATGTTTGTAGAAGTCTGGCTTTCTGCTGGATATAGTGGAAGCAGTAGCATTCACTGTATCTTTTTATTTACACTTTACAGACACTCATGAAAGAGGACTTCCAGAATTATTTCAGAGGGTGGCAAAACAATGGGATAAGTGTGTTCTAAGGAAGGGGGAATAATGGCAATGTGTAATTTTCTTTTTCTCATTGGGTTTATTGGTACATTTTGTACCTTTACATGAGGCAATGTGTTATTAACAGTAACCATTTTTTAAAAATTTAAACATTCATTGTTATCCTTCTGTATGTGTGCTTGTGTACATGCTTGTGTGGGTACAATGGGAACTGTGCTCAGTTCTGGGGCTGGGGAGTTGAGTGTGGTGCCCCAGCCGCCCAGCCCAGCTCATGTGCTTGTGTGTTCCAGGTTATCCTGCGGGACCTGCTCCGCTTCCTGCTGGTCTACTTAGTCTTCCTTTTCGGCTTCGCTATAGGTAAAGACCCTCTCTGGGCTCTGCTTATCCCTTCCCTGCCATGTACAGGCTCCCTATTTGTCCCCCGGTCTGAGGAACCCCTCCATCCTTCCCACAGCCCTGGTGAGCCTGAGCCAGGAGTCCCGGGACCCCAAAGTCCCTGCAAGCCTCAATGCCACAGAGGTTGCTCAGCCTGGGACAGGACAGGGGGATGAGGTGGCCCCGTACAGGACCATCCTAGATGCCTCGTTGGAGCTCTTCAAGTTCACCATCGGCATGGGCGAGCTGGCCTTCCAGGAGCATCTGCGCTTCCGAGGGGTAGTGTTGTTGGCTAATGTTATTCTCACCTACGTCCTGCTGCTCAACATGCTTATCGCCCTCATGAGTGAGACAGTCAACAGCGTTGCCACCGACAGCTGGAGCATATGGAAGCTACAGGTGCCACAGCAAGCTTTCCCTCCCCTCTTCTAACTCATCCTGTGTTCTGGGTCTGCTGAGGCATTCTCAGGACTCTACTGAGCTCAGTAGAAGAACCCCACAGACTCAATTCAGTCCTCCTTTCATAATGAAGTAGTGAAAATTGGATGTATTCCTGGTTACAACCTGCCCAGCACAGTGCCTATCACATAACAGGTGTGCCGTATTAGTTATTTTTATCATTAGCATTATTGATATAAAAATTTGGGGGGGTGCTAGTAGGGATTGAACCCATGCAGTGCTAAGCTGTATTTCAGCACCTTTTGTTCTTCATTTTGAGACAAAGTCTCACTAAATTGTCAAAGCTGGACTTGAATTTGCATTCCTCATCTCTCATCCTCTGGAAAAGCTAAAATGATAGGAACCTCTCACCGTTCCTGGCATCACATGTTTCTTGAGTATTTTTTTACGGTTCATCCAGTAACTGTTTTCGGACTTGGTAAAGATAAAGCCTGGCCCTGACCTCATGAAGCACCAAGTATATCCCGTTTGGTGAGGAAGGTAGTCAGGGTGTAAAATCATAGGGCTGGCCCAGCCTGCAGCACCTGGGACACTGATCGAGCTGCAAGAGCAAGTCATTGTCCAGCTTTGTTGCACTCTGACTTGCCAACAACCATTTCACTTGCAATATCCTAGGTCTACATGAGGGAAACTGGAATTCAGAGAGTTAGGGCCCCGCACCATAGAATCAGATGTTGGTGCTAGACTGGAACCACACACGTAGTAGACTTTGGATCACACTGTGGACTACTGTTGGGTATTTTCTTGTTGCCTTTGCCCTGTGTGCCTCTTTCTTCGGGCAGGGTCCTGGGCCACTCTGTCTGATGCATCTTTTATCCTCAGAAAGCCATCTGTGTCTTGGAGATGGAAAATGGCTACTGGTGGTGCAGGAGGAAGAAGCAGCAGTCAGGCGTTCTGCTGACATTGGGCACTAGGCCAGATGGAAGCCCTGACGAGCGTTGGTGCTTCAGGTGAGCGAGGTGGACAGAACAGGGCAGGGGCCTTGCTGACCCAGGAATCCCTGGGGCCTGTCCACGGTGCAGGCCAGCCTCGTTCTCCAGAAAGCTAGGGCGGTGGCTAGGAGCCAGGTCTGTGGGAGAGGAAAGGCTGAGGAGCGCCAGAGAAATCCACCCAGGCAAATGAGGGCAGGGATACTGATTCGCACAGCCCACTGCAGCACTGCCGGTGGTTCTGGCCATCTGCCCATCTGAGTGGCTTAAACTGAAGCCTCCTCCCTGGTGACCTCTGACTCTTCCTAGTGGCCTGGCCCGGGCTGCACCCCCACCACCAGTTCTCCCAACCTGTTCTTAGAGGTATAACTCCTTATGTGCTCAGCAAAAGCTGGGTGCTAGGAGAGGGATCCAGGTGACAAACACATCCAGAATGGCGCAGTGTTATGGGAATGCAGTCAAGCTGGGAGAGAGAATGAGGCTTCTGTGTATGTTGAACAGGCATGAAAGGTTCCTAGAATCCAGAACACAAGGCTGGGCCTGACCTCTGTCCCTCTTCTCTGCTTGCTCTGGGCAACACAGGCTGCTGTGAAGAGCTCAGAGGGAAGGAGCTCCTGGCAGGATATGGGAGGCCCAATGTCCACAGAGCAGGGCAGGGCAATCCCACCTCTCCCTGTCCCTGTGTCCACTAGAGCATCTGCACAGTTCACTGACTTGAGAAGTGGCTTGATCTCTCTAAGGTAGGATGCGATGCTGCTTCCCAGGACTTGAGGGCTGCTTTGTTATTGACAGGGTGGAGGAAGTGAACTGGGCTGCCTGGGAGCAGACGCTGCCCACAGTGTGTGAAGACCCCTCAGGGCAAGGCATTCCTGGTGAGTAGCTGCTGGATCACATGATCTTGAAGTCTTGGGGAGGAGGAGGAGGAGGAGGAGGAGGCCTCAGCCCCGCCTTCTCCCTGTCTCTCTCCTGGTCTCACCTCACCTTTTCTTCTGTCTGGATTACAGTCAACCATTCCAAATGGCCTACTCAGGACCCACCCACTGTCTGATCTGAGCTGAGCCTGGGGCCCCAGCAGGGGAGCAAGTTAGGAAAGGCTTCTTACCTGGCCCTCAAACAGGTGGCCTCGCTTTAGGTCCTGAGGGCACTGCCTTATAGGCCAGCCTGGTTGATCCCAAGCTTTCCCCATCACACCAGCCCACAGCCTCTTCACATCCTACAGAAGCCCTTGTTACGCCTCTCCTCATCTCTGTGCACGGTGTCTTCTACATTGTAGCACAGATGTCCTTCCTTTTCCCAATCATCTCTGTGCACGGTGTCTTCTACATTGTAGCACAGATGTCCTTCCTTTTCCCACTCAGAGCCTCCATCAAATCTACTGCTTCATCCCACCTCCCATTCCATGGATTCTCTGCAGCTTACCTTTGTTCTTGGTTTTGAGACAGGGTCTCACTCTGTAGCGCAGGCTGGGGTTGAACTTGCAGTGATCCTCCTGCTTCAGCCTCCAGCAGTGTTGGGAATCACAGTCACATGCCACATACCCTTTATTTATGCAACCAAGATCCCCTACCCTCTGTTCCGTTGGCTGTCTTCCTCTTCTTTCTTCTTCTCTTTCCTCACAAATGTTACCTGCTTATGACTTTAAATTCCCCAGGCCAAAGGGTCTCTTGAGTTGCCCATGAGCTCTGTGGTAGAGAGGCTCCTTTGGCCACTTCTGCTTAAAGCCTTTTGGGGGCTGGGTATTTAGGTTAGTCGTTCCAGCACCTGCCTTGCAAGCACAAGGACCCGAGTTCAATCCCCAGTACCAAAACAAAAACAAAAAAGAAACAAACAACCCATAAAGCCCATTGGTTTCCCAGCCCCGGTGCCCACACACTGAAATGTTTCCTTTTTACCCTCACACTCTATGTGTCTCCCTGCCTTTACTTCGATGCCAAGGCTCTGAAAGTCACCTTGTCCTTCATCTTGCCCAAGGCCTTCCATGCTTCAACCCTACACCTCACTGCCTGCTGTCCATGCCTGGGCTGCCCTCCCAGGTAACCTGTACCAATCCCACCCCACTGTGCTTAGATGGGAGTGCTGGAGTTTCTCTGCAGACCCCTGCATTGGTTTTCTCACCTGGTGTTGTGAGGTGGACTTCTCAGGCAGCCACTCACCTCTGTGCTGCTGCCTTTCATTTCTCCTGCTTTTCAACTAAGAGTGCTTGCACCCTGACCTTCGGGGTTTTCTTTTTCTTTTTTTTTTTTTTTAAAGGCAAAGGTCTGGCCGGGCGTGGTGGCGCACGCCTGTAATCCCAGCACTTGGGAGGCTGAGGCAGGAGGATTGCTATGAGTTTGAGACCACCCTGGGCCACATAGTGAGTTCCAGGTCAGTCTCAACTATGTAGTGAGACCCTGTTTTAAAAACCAAAAAAAAGGACAAAGGTTTGCTATGCAGTCCAGTCTGGCCTCCAACTTGCAGCAAACTTTGTAGCCTAGGCTGGCCTCCAACTTGCAGCAATCCTCCTGGTTCAGCCTTCCACATGCTGGGATGACAGGTGTGTGCCACCTTAGGCAGCATTTTGGGATTTTTGTTTGTTTGTTTGTTTTTGAGACATGGTTTTACTATGTAGTTCAGGTTGGCTTTGAACTCACTATGTATTCTAGGTTGGCTTTGAATTCCTGGCAACCCTCCAGCCTGGGCCTCCTCAGTGTTGGTGTTACAGGCATGTGACATCATGCCAGGCTTTTCTGTGGTCTTTTGGTATATGTGCCAGTGAAGGGAGCACTTTATCATGGTTTTTGAGATAGGATCTCATTTTGTACTTTAGGCTGCCCTTGAACTAAGGAGCCACAGTAGGCCTCAAATTCATAAAGATCCTCCTGTCTCAGCCTCTGGAGGGCTATAATCAAAGGCATGTGCCACCATACCAGCTCATCCTGACCTTCAGAGAAATTTTTTACATTTCTAGTAGTATAGACAAAAACTTTGCAAGGCCCAGAGCTCCTGCTGCCTGGAGGGCCACACTCTCAGTGTCGAGGTAATGTGCTGTCCAATACCTTCCCATAGCTCAGACCATACGGCAGCAGTCCTCATTTTTCTGGTACCTTTGGCTCTTGTCTCTGCTGCCATTGCCCTTTCTTCCCTTTGGGTGTCCACACCTGCCACTTTCCCTACATGATGGCTCCTTTGTCACCTCTGCATTCTCTCAGCATCTAAAGCATGTGTCTACTGTGTGTCAGCATTCTCAGATTTTCTGGTTTCTGATGCACAGCTGGTCACTCCTAGGGGAAGACCCATGACTGGTACTTGGCAGGGGTTCAGCAAATGCTCATGAAAGGAGAGAAGCAAAGAGAGGGTTTGCATGACCCGGGGATCACCTGCTGTCCACTGGGTGTGACAAGTTTTCATGGCTATAGTCCTCTCCAAGAGCCAAGCCACAGTGTTTCCCATCCTATTTACAGGCATCATGAAGAATCCTGGACTGACCTCTCAACCCTAAGAAGAGCTTTTCTCACAGGAAGACCACCTGCCTCTCCAGGTGCTCCAGGCCAGTCGATAGCCAGAAGAAGCAGGAATCTTTTCAGCCACACCTTCTAGTTCTGGGGCTCTTGAATTTTGATGGAAATATAAATACTTTTTTCACAACGAATTCTTTTGGAAATATTATTTCAGCAAACATTATTTGCTGAGACCCACGGTCTAACATCTGCATGTCTCTATGTGTATGTATCTGGGTTATGGGACAAGGCTATTCTCAGCTTCAAAACCTCCAGGTACTCTCCCGAGTCCTAGTACTATCCTCATCCTGGTGGCAGGCTGCTGCCTGAGGTGCTGTGCCTGCTCTCAGGGCAGACTTGGCAGTAAACCTGGGCAAACACAGCCACTTCTTTCTTTCTCTGTGCCATCAGATATCAGATAAATTCACTTCCAAGCTGGGCAGCTATCTGAGGCAGGAGGATTTAAGTCTGAGACCAGCTTGGGCAATTTAACAAGACTTCACCTCAAAAACAAATGAAACTATATGATGTTATCATTGAACATACATAAAAGATATCAATAAAATTAAGAAAAAAAAAAAAGAAAAACAAAAACAAAACCAAAGAACTCAGAAAAGAGGGGAAAAAAGAGAGGGGCAGAGCAGAGAACAATTTACCCCAAGATGTCTCGGAGTCTAATTTCCTTTGAGTTCTATGGTTTAGTTCAGACTCTGGATTTTTGCTACTCCCCCAGCCCCCAACTCCAGTGAGGGGTTTTATACTCAATTCTCCACTCCTCCATGCTATTCTCTGGAATCAGAGGGGTTTTCCTAAGACACAGACAAATATGTCACTGTCGTGCTCTGAAGGCCTGAGAGGTTCCCCAGGAAGCTTCAGGAGTCCTCCACCCTTCAGTCTTCCCCTATATCCCTGCTGTCTGTAGAGGGAAGTTTGATGAACGGTTCTTAGAACTTTGACCAACCATTCCCTGCTACCCCTTCTGGTCCTGGAAATTGAAAGCAGGCTTTACATATGTTAGGCAAGTGCTCTACCACTGAGTCACTTCTCCAGTCCTCACCAAATTCATCATGCAAGCTGAAGGTCCTCGTGTTTGAACCTTGACTTGGCTCATTCTAGAAGAGCCACTAAAAACCTTTTCACTCTAAGATTAATCATTTTATGTCTAGTGTTCCAGCTTTGGGACACGTAACTGTGAACACGACAAAAAAAATTGGGCTTCAAATTCTTCCTTGTATTTTTCTAGATAACATATAAATGTCTTGCCAAAAATTTAAAAAATTACCACTTTCAGTTTAAGTTGGTTCGCTCAAATTTTGCTCTCTTCAGTTCTCTCTAGTCAAAATGAATTGCTCTCCCTTGGTATAAGGTTTGTGTACAAAATGTGCCTGCTTCCTTCCTTCCTGAGATGGAACACTGGGTCTTGGGTGTCCTAGGCAAACTCAAACTCTATAGCCATGAGGCCTCCCACAGTCCTACACTAAGATTGAAGCCAGGGCCTCCGGACTTGGTTACCTCCCCCAACCCTTCTTCAGTTTCTGACAGTCTCCCTCAATTGGTCAAGCTGGGCTCGAACTTGCGATTCTCCTGCCTCAGTTCCCAGAATGCCGGGGGTTACAGGAGTGCACCACCAAGTCAAGTTAGGATAAAGTATTTTAATAAAAAAAAGGAGAAGCCTGAACATATTCACGTACTGAAAGGATACCATAAGCTGAAGGAGAGTTTTCAATTCCAAATAAGATTCAATTGCAAATAGGGAAAGGCTGTTTGCCTGGCCCTTAAAATAGGTGGCATCTCTTGGTGCCTGAGGACACTGCCTTATAAGCCAGAGTCTTTTATCTCGAGCTTTCCCGCATTACACCGGCCCACATCACCTTCACATCGTGCAGAATCCAATTCTTATGCCTCTCCTCATCTCTGTGCCGTGTCTTCTCCATTTTAGCACAGAATGTCCTTCCAGTCCCTACCGAGTTGCCTTCATCAAGTCCTACTCCTACCTCCCATCTCATATACCTATTCCAAGTATTAGCCTTCTCAGCAGCCTACCCTTTTTTCTGTTTTTCTTTTTACGAGATAGGTTCTCGCTATGTAGTAGTTGAAGCCGGACTTGAATTCACAGTGATCCTGCTGCACCCTACCCTTTCTGAAACATTCTAGAACTTTCACCCGGGGCCGGGGATTTAGCTCAGTGGTTCCGTCATCTACCTCGCAGGCGCAAGGTCCCGAGTTCGATCCCCGGTAGCAAAACAATAGAACTAAAAAGAGCTACCACCTTGTCTTCCGTTGGCTCTCTTCCTTTCCTTTCTCTTTCAATTTCCTGACAAACGTCACTTCCTTGCGCCTGAAGCCCCTAAAATCGCTGTTCGCTTCGTTACCCAGAATCCTAAGGGGCTTGGAAGAGACTATACCAGCTCAGTAGAACGGGGGTAGTTTCCGGGCGGTGCGGCGTCTGTATCGTTAAATGGAGCGAAAGTTCCCATGAGTCTTTGCCAGTCCCACCCTCCGTTATGTGAACTGTGGGATATTCTGATTCCTTAAGGGCTCTGGTTAAATTAGGGACGACCTTTTTACTACAGTGGCCGTGTAGGTAGTACGGTTTAATATCTGTCCCTACAGGATGGCAGCGAGGGCAGATAAAGAGCTTCAACTCTTTTGTGTTCTACAGAGTTGATTTTGGATAGAGTTAGCTGAAACGTTGACTGGATGTCGGGGCGGGCGCTGCGGTCCTGTGTTGGAGATTATCGTACAGTCGTGCTGAGCTGAGGCTCATGGACTGCACATTTTTCCGCCGCAGATTTCTGGTGCCTGCAGAATTCATTCTGTTTCCGCATCCTCCGTGAGGCCGCAAACCTGAAAAGTTGGGTAGGTTGGTATCTGCCTGCCCATGTCTGGGAATAATCCAAGGGCGCTGCACATAGATGGACTGCAGTGGAACTACGAGGAAAACGTGACTATTGTGATGATAACTAGTAATAGGAAGTGCCGTCAGAATCGATAACTGACGATATTTATATTTGATCTGACTATAGTCGCTAAAATTTCTGCAGATTAGTTCACATTATTGCCTGACTCTACTCTGAGTTCTTGTTCTTAATCCACTTTTCAGATGGCGGACTCAGTGCACAATGTTGAAGACAGAAGCGGTATCCCAATGTGAAGTCGAGTGTGTTTTAGTATGTCACTTTGGGGGATGGAGGTGTAGCTTAGTGTTAAGGGTGGCATAGCACACTGAAGGACTTGGGTTCGACTTCCAGCACTTGGTAAAAAAAAAAATGTGATTTGCTTGTTATTTAGTTACCTGAGATGTATTGAAGTTGGTGGTTTAGTTGTAAATTAAACAGAACACGTGTCTGTCATACCTGACCTGAGTGGGAACCTCTTGGCAAACATTCAGACCACAGCAAAAAAAAGGAAGCTTCTAAACAGGGCCGTGCTGCCCTAAGTATATATGAACGTATGCCCCCTAAAGAAAATTTAGGACATAATATATAATCTCCCTAGCGCCTAAGAGGCTGGTATATGCACACCTGCACAAACTCCTTGGAAATTTGACCCCAAACATTCGATCCCAGATTCTTTAGAATTATAATCCCATACTCCCAAACGTTGTACAAAACTGCTTTTCTGGCCAGCTGATGAAATCATTCAGAATCTTAGCAGTGTCTATATATGGACAGAAGTGAATCTAGTCTTTTTGCTCACAGAAGCCTGTGACTCCTGATCTCTTGTGGGCCATTTATAACACTGTCTTTGCAGTGATGTAAAAACTGAGATAGAAACTAAGATGGCTGATAAAGCTACAGATATAGGATGAAACTGCATTAAAAATCAGGCCTTTTTTTTTTGCCCAGATGTAGTTTAGTGGTACAGGGTTTAGTACCATGGAAGAGGCCCTGGGTTCAATCCTTAGTGCAGCAAAAGTACATTTATGTATTTGTATACAAATACATTATCCATATATGAACTAAGTGATTTGCAAAAACAAGTGTATATAAGTGGTGTTTTTTTTTTGTGGGGGTGGATGGTACACGTGGTACTGAGGATTGAAGCTGCCCACTGAGCTACATGTTCCGGTTTTACATAGTGTCCATGCCTCCAGTTGGAAGAGGACTGGAGAGAGGGGTGAGGTGTTTTGACTGCTCTGATGATAGCTAATAGGAAGTGCCGTCAGAAGCGATAACTGACGATAACTACTCCTGGCTGACTGCAGTCAACACGTCTGCAGCATTTGGTGTTGTCCAGGGTTAAGTTGATCCTCAATGGGACTGAGAAGAATGTGTACCTAGAAAGTGGTTCCCATTCTATTGGGTGTTTAATCTTGAGCAAATTATCTCCCCACATCTGAAGTACAGTGTCCTCATTTATGAGAGGTAACACTAGTAGGTTTGTGACTTTTAAATGCACTACTAAGTACAGATTGTAACACCCAAGAAGTTATTTAGGATTTGTAGATTTAGTCATTTACAAAAACGCCACTATGTAAGGTTGTAAGGGACAGTGTTAATAGAATGGATTTAAGAAGCTGGTAGTCTTGGAGGTTCTCATGCCTTTCCTGTTCTGTAGCCTTACGTTGCTGTGCCTTTGTTTCCCCAGGGTTTGGGCGCAGTTCTGGAGTGCAGATTTAGAGCTGGCAGCAGCACAGCCCAGGAGGAGGTAAGCCTTGACCTGCATAGTCATTCATGTTGGAATGACTGAGCAGCTAGTTGTAAAAATTAATTTTGAAGAAGAAGGGTATCAAGTGATGAAATCACCAAAATAGCTGGAATTACCGGCAGATTGTTAGTGGTGAGCCTACGGTTTTCTGATGATATCTTTTATGTTTTGAATGACTGTTGGTGAGAGCAGAAAATGATACTGAAATTTAGTTTCTTTGCAGGCTAAGGACCGGAAGCTGCCATTCATTCAGTTTGAGAACCTAAATGACATTAGCATTTGGTACAGAAGAAACAAGTTGGGCATGATGGCACAGGATGTAATCTCAGCAAAAGTTGAAATCCCAGAAGAAAGAAGCTTAACCCCCGGTATCAGAGGCCTTTCTTCTCAGCAGAACTGTTGTATCTGGCAACTTTCTAAGACAGGCACATTTAGTGTGGTTCACTGACCTGAACAATAAACAGGAGCTCCTGTGTCTTCAGAAATGTTTATGTTTATAAGTGTCATTATTAAATAGTATTATAATAACAGATGGTCTTTGCTATTGATTCTTAGAAACATATTTGAAGAAAAAGTTAATTTGACTGTTGCAAGTATTAACAGTATTAGTGTTTGTAAACTTCTAATCAGTGTAGCCATTGTATTATTTTTTTCCATAATTTTATTGGTACATTTTAGGTATAAAATAATCTGTATTTATCATTGGGAACTTGTAACTTTACATGTTGTATCTTGGTTCTTATTTTTCCCCCATTGCTTTGCCCTCACTTCAGCTCCTCCACCCCTCCCTGTTTACAAAGACTTTGTTTGCATTTTTTCCTTCCCCTTCTTTCCTCTACCTTTCCCACTTCCCCTACCCTTTTGGACCTTTCATTCTTATTTCACATTATCAGTTATTCATTTCAGTCCTTATTTATGCTTTCAGTTTAGTGTACCCATTTTAACTGTACACTTCAAGGGCCAAAATTCTGAAGGATTTCAGGCATCCATACTTGATGCTAGTCCCTGTTGTCTTTGTCCTTTGAAGCATGGGATGAATGAGTTGGTTCTACACCATCCTTACGTAGTACCATGAAAGGACATGTCCAGCCTCCATCTTGCCTTCCTAATGGGAAATTGTGGCTGGAGGCTAGTGGCCAGTTCTTGATAGTATTGGTGCAATCTGTCTTTCCCCTATTCTGTTGCCTATGAGGTTTTGGTTGACCCAGTACTAAGTTAATCTGGTTATAAGAATGGTTCCCAGTTGCACTGGCTTAGGGATTGTGTCTAGAAGGGCTTTAAAGAAATAGAGACTTTACACCAGGAGTATTGGATTAAGAATTGGTATAGGGAGGGTCAGAGATTCAGCTCAGTGGTGCTATGCCTGCCTTGCAAGTGCAAGGTCCTGGTACCAAAAAAAAAAAAAAAAAAAAAGGGG
>NW_022900925.1:2343780-2351617 GCF_012274545.1 Fukomys damarensis
CCCAGCCAGTACAGCCTTGAGGCTGAAGAGGAGATGGGACAAAGGACAAGCAGATTTCTAACAAGTGAGGCAGGCAGCTGCGGTGCTTCTGTGGGAGGCAGAAGCAGCTACCACCGTGGGGTCAACCTGTGCTCATCTGTCTGACTGGGGATCTTTTTCATAAATGTGCAGGGATAGGAGAAACAGGACAGTCTCAACCCCTTTCAGCCTGGGTGAGTGGAGTGGTCAGGGCTGAGGGTCAAGACTCAGATGTGTGAGACTACCAGTGAAAGGCTGTGGTGTTTCTGCGTGAGTCCTGTGTTTGCCTGCATCTTAAGTCCTTTGTTTCTACACTGACTTCTAGTTATCCTCAAAAAAGGAGCTAATGGTGTGGTACAGTTCAGTAGAACAATAGAGCACTAGGCGGCCTGCAGGAACGGCTTAAGCTTCGTGAGCTAGTTGGCACCACTGGGAAGTGGGGATTCGGAAGTCTCTCTTCTGGGCATCTGGTGATAGGTGGCTGCAGCTGATGCCTGCTACTCTCTTGGTCAGGATTCACCCTGCTCCTGCCACTCCCCACTGTCCAGGCCATGCTGCTGACTCATTCTCCCAGTGATATTTACTGAGCACTTACTAGGTGCTAGGTGCTTGTTCTGGGAGGAAAGCTGGACTACAGCCTTGAACAGAGGTCCTTGGTCTTGTATTCAACAGAGTGAGGAGGAAAGTGAAATATGTTTTACCTATGTTTCTCTCAAAATGAGAAAATAAAAGAATGAGAGACCCAAATCTTTCCCAGCTCACTTCATTAGTCTACATTACCTGTTTGGCCCATCAGCATTTGAGTTGGAGAGCCTCATATTATGTGCTGAACTATAGCCTGTGAGAAAAAAAAAAAGGCTTTTTGTGTGTGTTTGTGGAGACTGAACCTAGGACCTTGTGCATGACATACAAATGGTCTACCACTGACCTCAGCTCTCAGCGCACTCCAAAATTTATATATTTGTTTTTTGAGACAGAGTCTAGTGCTGCAATTAAGGCTGGACTTGAACTCATGTCGCCTGGGCTGGCCTCAAAGTCACAGCGACCCTCCTTCCTGAATGTCTTGAGTGCCATGATTACATGCATGTACCACCGTGCCTGGCTCTACATTAACTCCTCCCCCCCCCCCCCCCCCCAGGATTTCGGTGCTTGTGCCTGTAAGGCAGGCAGCGGCACCACTGAGCTAAATCCCAGACCCTATACATTGACTTCTTTTTTCTTTTTTAGGTAATGGGGATTGAACTTGGGTCCTCACTCTTGCAAGGCAGGTGGTGGAACCCCTGAGATAAATCCCCAGTCCTACATTGACTTCTTAAGTCCCAATATGTCAGAATTCCTTTGGAATTCCAATTCCATGATTGATTGCATTTGGTCATAGGTTCTTTAAAGAGGTCAAAAGAGTAGGACATAAAACATACCAAGGAAAGACTACGTGAGGACACAGGGAGAAGGAGGTTCTCTACAGAGGCCTCAGAAGAACACAATCCTGCCAAGCTTATACTTGTGGCCTCTGGAAGAGTGAGACAAACTTTTGCTGTTTAAGCCATGATCTGTGGTATTTTGTTACAGCGGTTGAGCGGATTCATCCTTGTATTAGTTAAGTAATCTAGAGACGGTTTACAGTATCTGGGAGGATGTGCTTGGTTAGATGCAAATGCTATGCCACTTTACATAAAGGACTCGGACATCTCTGGACTTCGGTATGTATGGGGGTCCTGCAACCAAGCTCCCTTGGATCCTGGGGATGAGTGTGTTGTGCCATCCTGGGTTTACAGGTCTGGACACATCCTCAGCACCCAGCTGAACCCCTGGCCAGGGAATGAGCTGAGGGGTGCATGGGAGATGAAGGCACTGTCAGAAAAGCAGGGGTCTAGGCACAGGGAGGAGGGTGGCCAGTCAAGATACCCACAGAGGCTCTGGATCTCCAGGGAAAGGCCCTGGTCAGTCCTGGGTTTGGGATGAAGTTGTTTTCTGGGCCAGGGCTGACTTTGGAACAAAAAAGGAATTTGAAAATGGGATGTGGCAATAGAGATGGGACATCTAGAACCACAGTTCTCTCCTTTGGAATCCTAGGGGAGTTTTATTATCACTTTATTTATTTATTTATTTATTGGTACTGGGGATTGAACTTGGGTCCTTGCTCTTGCAAGGCAGGCCACCGAACCGCTGAGCTAAATCCCCAGCCCATCACTTTATTTTTATTGATTTAATTTATTTGAGACAGAGTGGCCTTAAACTCACTGTAAACCCCAGTCTGACCTTGAATTTGTGGCAATCCTCCTGCCTCATCCTCCTGAATTCTGGGGTGCACCACCATGCCTAGCTTTGTCAGGGAGCTTTACAACACACAGATGCCCAAGCTATCTCAGTGATGGGTGGGACACTTTGCCCCAGGGTTTTTAACTGCTCTCCATGTGATTCTCTTGTGCATCCAAAGTGGAGCTAAGATGCTTTAAAGACAATCAGGACCAGTAGTGCTTGCAGTAAGTGGGATCACTCCAAGGTCGCCCCAAGATGGAATGTTGCAGGTCATCCAAAGCTGAGAACTGAACTCCCAAGGTCTGGTACCTCATCCAGCTACTACCTTGGGTTTTCAAAATCTGGAGGACTTTCCCTCCAACCTCCAGGAGGGGCAGTTGTGCCTGAAAGGAAGAGAACAAAGGAGGAAAAAAGGGCTTCACTACACCACTTGTGGCACAAGGTGGCAGCTGTGAGCGAGGCAAGGATTGATGGGCTCTGTTGCTACCATGGAGTTGCAGGGAACCTCAGCCTTCTCACTGGATAAACATGGACATACAGTAAAGAGTAGAGTTGAGACGAAATGTGACTTAGTGATTTCACAGAAGTGAGTTCCGTTCTACTGGTCTGAACTAAATTAAACCAAAGGTTTGCTTTTTTTTCTTTCAATGCTGTGGCTCGAACCCAGGGTTTCACACATGCTAGACAAGCAAGCTTTATACCACTGAGCTACATGCCCAGCCCTATAGCTTACATTCCTTTGAGCATCTGTGACACACTGGGCGTTTCCTCTCTGCACTGCATGCATAAACTCTACAGTCCTAGACCTCACAACAATCCTCACATCCCCACTTTGCAAATGAGGGAACTGAGCAAGACATGACTTGAAAGATGGAATCAGTACCCACACATCATCAACTGGCTTAGAGCTGCCACTCCTAAGCACTACTCCATTCAGCTCTGCTCTGCCCTCCTTGTGAGAGTCCTGTCTTATGTAGAGGCTCATTCAAGGTGTTTCTATCATTTTCAGGCAGAAAATTTTCCAGCAAAAGCATTCAATTTTTTCAACGTCTGCTCTTTTAGACTCCCTTCTGCCTCCTTATCCTGACAGGACAAATTATCTTCCTCACAGCTGGGCGTGGTGGTGCATGCCTGTAATCCCAGCACTTGGTAGGCTGAGGCAGGAGGATTGCTGAGAGTTCGAGACCAGCCTGGGCTACATAGTGAGTTCCAGGTCAGTCTCAACTACATAGTGAGACCCTGTCTCAAAAAACAACAAAAAAAGAAAAGTTTCTCACTTAAGCTGCCCAAGTGGGCTTCTGTGAATTGCAGCGGGGCCCTAACCCATGCAAGTAGCATAATGAAGGTTTAAAGAATCACCTCTACAGCTTTTTCCACCCAAAGGGAGAGGTGAGGAAGGAGGTGGATACAGGGCAACTGGGGTGACTCTGAGCACCACAGCCTCCCCAGACACGCCTAGTGCCACTGCTGGGAGGCCCAGGGAAGGATCTGTTTGAGGGACTTCTCAGTGACCTGTTGGAAAGGTGCTCCAGGCAGATCTGTAGGCCCATCCAGGACCATCCCCATGATACCGCTGCATCTCAGCTGTCAGACAGTGACACCATCTCCTACTGTCACCTCCCTAGCTACCTTTGTAATGACACCCAGGACCCAAGGGTCCAGCCCTTTATTGCCCTGCACTCACAGGCTTCCATTCTTCATAAATTCATTCAGTCACCTACCAGAAACTGACTGCCTTGCCGACTACACGCTGGGTACCATCCGGGTACAGAGACTGCTGGGCTCATCAGAATCAGCAGGATGGCAGCAGTGACGGACATGACTGCTGAGCCTGGCTCATCAAAGGTTTCCTGGCTGTTGCCTCCTTCTTTGGCCTGAGCTGGCTAGTATGATGTGAAGACACACAGGCTGTCCTGTGAAGAGGCCCATGAGGCAAGGAATGGAGGACTCTTGCCAACCCCTTAACATGCCATCTTGAAAGTGGACCTGCCAACTTCCGATCTTGGCAGCCCTGATCAATTTTTTCTTTTAACCTCAGTACAGTGATGGAACCCAGGGCTTCAAGTGTGGTAGGCAAACACTACCCCTGAGCTACATCCTCGGCCCCTGACCAATGTTTTGAGAGACCCTAAGCTAGAACCAGCTAGCTAAATTGTCCCCGAAGTAACTCCTCACCTATGGAGACTCTACAATAATAAATGCCTGGGGTTTTTTTTTTTTTGAGAGACAGAGAAAAGTGTAGGAAGGGAATGAGAGAGAGAGAGGTTGCTGTTCCTCAGCTGGCCTCCAAAGCCTGGCTACTGTGGTCCTGCGTCAGCCTCCTGAGTAGTTGGGACCACGGGTGCAGGTCACTGTGCCATTTTAATACCTGCTGTTTTGAGACACCAAGCTTCAGGTAATTTGTTGCATAGCAGCAGGTGAGGGGGCATGGTGTGGAAGCAGCAATCTCATCCTGGCTCCAGCAATGCAATTTCCTGCTACTGACCCTCAGTGCTACCAATTTCCTGCTGCTGTGGTCTCTGGGAGTCTCAGTGTCCACTGCTGATTTCCTTTGTCTTGTCTACAGCCCTTTATTATTCTCTTAAAAATTCACAGTTGAGTCTGGTGGAGGTTTGTTCTTCATAATAACAAGGCATTCAAAGTGCAACCAATTAAAAATATACAAAATTTGCAAAATTTTTTTTAAAGGGAAGAAAGTATATCTTATATGCCTAACATAATCAGCCTTCTAGGGATAAATTGTCAAGCTGAAGTTTCAGTTAAGTCTGCTTTTAAAAGTTTTTTCTGGGAGAGTGCATTTGTTTCTAGTAGGCAGTGTAACAGAACCTTAACACTGTCCCTTCTGTGTGTGTTTGACCCCTGAGCCAAGAAGCAAGTGGGGCACTAATCAGTAGTTTTGAAAGAAGGCTGGCTGAGGAGATTGCTTGGGAACCACACAAGTTAAAAGTTTATAGTATTCTGATCTAAGGCAACTTGATGTGGGTTTTCTTGTTTTGTGTGTGTGTTCTACAAGTGCTGTGCCATAGTTATCCCCCCAGTCCACATTCGGTTCTCAATGACCAAGAGCTATATTGTAAAGATGAGATTGCATTACTAATGAAAGTTTGAGGGAATTGAGTGCGTGTTTGGACATGTGCCCATTGGTTTTTTTTGAGGTATTTGTTTTGTTTTTGAGACAGGGTCTCAGGCTGGCCTCAAAGGCAGTATGGAGCACAGGCTAGCCTCCAACTCATGGAAATCTGAGAGCTAGCTGGGATTAAAGGCATGTGCCACCACGCATGGCATGTGCCTATTCTTAGGATGTGTGCAGAAAGTATGGAAGGGAGAGAAATTGGGGGACGCACTCCTGGTTTTCTCAAGGTGATAGTGGAGATGAAATTCGTGTCATAACAAGTACAGTTATGATGCCGATTGTTTTGTTGGTGCTACAATGCCGTGGATTGAACCCAAGAGTCTTCTCACTAAGCTACGTTGCCAGCCTTGCCTCCTCCCCTTAATTTTGCTGGGTTTGTATTTGGAATCCTTTTGCTTCAGGCTCCCGGAGTGCTGGGATGCTAGATGCACCCCATTCTTTTTGAACCACTGCACAGTCTCCTTCACAGAATGGATAAACCATCTGTTATCCATCTCCTTGTCGACAGATACATAGAATGTTTCTCATTTTTTATGATTAAAGCAATACTGCAATAGATGCCCTGGGAAGTGTCTTGACAAGCAGCAATATGCAAGTATTTTTTTCAGGATGTACAATTGAAATCACTCTCAAAGAATGTAACATTTAAAGTTTTATGGTTGTGACAAAATTATCCTTCACAAAGATGGTAACAGTGAAATACTCAGCTTTTAAAGGGACAGAAGTTCTGAACATTACAACATGGACACACCATGGGGCTTTAAATGCAGCTTGCGGTGACCCTTAGCACACAATCTCAGTTTTCACCCCGTGTCCTATCCATATCAGTATACATATTTGCGGTTTGGTGACTTGTCACCTTTGTGAGTCATCCTGGAGTGTACCAAGATTTCATGCTCTTAAACTTGAATAAGGGTCTAAGCCTCAGGTAAATAGCTTGGGCATCAAGACAATCGATGAATGCCTCTAATCCCAGCACTTGGAAGCTAAGGCAGGAGGACCTCAAGTCTGAGGCCAGCTTGGTCTAATTAGTGGGACCCTGTCTGAAAAAACAAAAACAAAAACATCAAAAAGGTACCTCACTGTGGCACACCCCCTTGGACCCCTTCAATATGCAGCTAAGACCTCTCAAAACCCCATCTTTGAGGAACGGTGGTAAATTCTTCCAACTTCAGAACTGCTGTGGAAAATGCTGAGGGTCGCATCCAACAAAGAGGATGCTTCAGTGCCTTTGGGACAGAAAAGGGCCTTTAGGGCTTATCTGAAGGCTTTACTGGTATCCCTCCAGCATGCCAAGCACCCTTGCAACAGACCCAGGGCTTCCTCCTCCCACTTGCAGCTGAGCTGCCAGCCTCCAACACCTGTTCCTTCTCCTGGTCTTCCTGAGAAGGAGCATTCTTGAAAGCTGTTTTTCTGAGCATCAGGCCTGAGTGTAATCTTTAGAGATTAAAGAGTAGTGTGGGGCCCAGGATTTAGCTCAGTGGCACTATGCCTGACTTGCAAGAGCAAGGACCTGAGTTCAGACTCCTGTACCAAGAAAAAAAAAAAAAAAAAAAAAAAAAAAAAAAAGAGCAATGGACCAGCTCTTCTTTTACTGCCAACACTTTCATGCAGAACTTCTGATAGTCCTTTAGATCACTCTGTTCTGCTCCCTCCCCTCATGGCACTTTTCCTGGAAGCAGTTGGCAAGGTTTACTGGAATAATAGGACTCCTACCCCCACACCAGCCAAGACCTTGGGAAGGGAGAAGGTATGGAAAGAACCACTCAATGATGTGGCCAAGGCAGCCTAGAAAAACAAGGGTTTCCAATGGAATGAGGGTAGTTTAAGGTCATGGGGCACAGTGGGACTTGAATAATAATTTTTTACATTCTGTAGCACAGCTGGGTAACTATAACTGACAGCATCTAATGGAATATTTCAAGGTAGCTAATAGGATAATAAATGTTTCCAAAGACACGATAAATGTCAGAGGTGATGAATGCACCAGTTACCCTGATCTGATCGCAAGAGTTGCATACACTTATTAAGATGTCACACTTTGCCCCATAAATATGTATAATCATCTTGTCAATTTCAAAAAGAAAGAAGCCTGGCAGGGTGGTGCACACTTGTCAGAACTCAGGAGGCTAAGGCTAGAGGATCACCTTGAGTTTGAGGCCAGCCTAGGCTAAAATAGTGAGTTCAAGGCCACTGGTGCCACTGCCTGCCTCTGAGCTAAGTATTCAAGGTAATTTTGTTTGTTTGTTTTTTGGTACCAAGGATCGAACTCAGGACCTTGCACTTGCAGAACTTGGGACCTGGTGCTTGCGAGGCAGGCAGTGGAACCGCTGAGCTAAATCCCAGGCCTAACCACTTCCTGCTTTGCAAATGCAAAGTCCCAAGTTCCATTCCCGGTGTCATTAAAAAAAAAAAAAAAAAAAAAAA
>NW_022900925.1:2351689-2354638 GCF_012274545.1 Fukomys damarensis
AACCATCCAAATACATAAATAAGGAAGAAAGAGAGAAAAAGAAAAACCGACACTGACCAGGAGGGAGAATTTGAAAGCGTGCTTGAAGAGGAGAGATGTGAAGATGGTGGCAGGTCTCATCCTCTTTGCCTTTGTGGCTTCCTATCACTGTCCAGTGAACAATGCTTCTGCTGTCTCTCCTCCTTTGCAAAACCACAAGGGCTCAGGTTGGGGCTGTTCAAAAACTTCCAGTAAGATGCTGGTTTCCTCTAAGTGGCTGATCTTCTGCAGATTGACTGTATACACCTAAAATTATTCGTTTTACTTTCAGCTCTATCCACAGCACTGTACTTCAGGCAAAGGCAGCACAACACGATCCCAAGCTCTATCCCCTGGGCTCAGGTGAGCGAGGCCTGATAGGCCTGATAGAGACCTTTTGACACGGACTTTTCTTTTTTTGCAAGGGGTGATAGCATTCATCTAGGGCATTCACACTGAGCTATATCTCCAGACTATGACAGCTAGATTTCTCCTTTTTATTTATTTATTTTTTACTTTTTGACATATCTCACTACGTTGCTCAGTTTCCTAGGCTGGGTTTGAATGAGTGATCCTCTTGCCACAGGCTCCCAGTGTCCTGGGCATACACATCTGTACCTAAAGACATGCAAAAAAGTACATCTAATAAAAGTATATCTCTGGGTTCCCCAGCACCATAAAATGCAGGAGAGAAGGTAGAGATCCAAACTTTCTACAGGGTGTGACAGTACCCAGAATAGATAAATATAACTCTTTCCATTTGGAAAAGATGAGGCTAACCAGCTCTGTGGGGATGGAGCTCCTTCTCAGAATCCAAATCCAAAACACCTGCTAAGTGAGTAAGTGTTGTTCTCAGTCCCACCCAAAAGTTGGTAAAACTAAAATTGGTCTTTCTCACCCTGAGCAGCACACGTGCTCAGTCATGGAGTAAGACAGATGTGTCAACAGACACTTCCGTAATACAGCATGGTAAATAAAATACCAAGGCAGGGCCACACAGGTCCCTGAATCATTACAAGAACTAGCCTTTGTGCTGGGAAAAGAGTGACAAAGCACTTGGGATGATGGCAGGATGTGGTGCTTTGAACAGAATTGTGTAATGGAGGAAATGAGGTTGGCACCTCGGCCTTGAGACAGAGTACTTGCCTCCCTGGGTATAGGGACTTAGATCTGGGGTCTGGGTACACTTGGAGTCAAATGGAGGCTCCCAGACATCCTGTGTTTGTAAGATGCTGAGATAAAGGGTAGAGAGTGACGGACTTCGAGAAGATGCCTACTTGTCCCATCTCTCCACCTGAGCCAGGGCAATAACATTTTAAAGTGTGAGGCCAGACAGGCATGGTGGCCTACACCTGTAATCCCAACACTGGAAGCTGTGTCAGGAGGACTGCAAGTTCCAGCCCAGCCCGGGCAATTTAATAACAGTGAGATCCCGGCTCAAAGTAAAAGACTAAAAAAAAGGGTTGAAGAGCTGGATATGGTGGCATATGCCTGTATTCTCAGTGCACAGGGGGCTGAGGCAGTGAGTTTGAGGCCAACCTGGGCAACACTGTGAGTTCAAGGCCAGCCTGAACTACATACAGAGACCCTGTGTCAAAACTCCCCCCGGACCCCCGAAAAAAAAGGTGGGAACTTAGCTCTGTGTGAAGGTCTTGGGTTCAATTCCCAGTACTGAGGGGAAAAACAATAAGGGAGGGGCGCCTCCAAACGCATCTTCTCTGTGGAGCAAAGTGAAAACACGACCTGAGTTGCATCATGGGATGAAAGTGTTTTCTGGTGCCTTTCTCTGGGGCTCACTGGTCCTCCACCTCTGAGCTCACTGGGACCTGGCTGACAGAACAGAATATATCATCCCTGGGGAAATGAATTTCCAGGCCAGAATAACAAGATATTCCAAGGGCATCAACATTTACCAAACAGTAACTATATGGGTGGGCAGAGTTGTACGTGCCTCTATCCCATCAATCTGGGAGGCTGAGACAGGACCAAAAATGTGAGCCCAGCCTGAACAATTCAGTCACAGTCTCAAAATAAAATAGATAAAGGGCTTCAGTGTAAGAGCCTGACTGAACCAGAGCGACTCCATGTTGACCAGCAAATGACCTAGAGACTGTCGCTCCCCCCATCCCTTATAGGATAACTAATGATTAATTGTGAATTGTTAGGTAATTGTTTTGAAGTAGCTGGAAGGCTGGATGGAGACTATAGTGAACACAGAGACTCAACATGGATTGTGTCACTCTTTGCATGCCTGTAGTCTAAATGTTCTGAACATTATAATCTAAGTTGTAAATGGAACAGCGGATGAGCAATCTGCTAATCATTAATACATGACGGTCAAGTATGTGCCTGATAACCACTAGGTCAGAACAACTGATTCTTTGCCTTTGTCCTCTTCCCGTAAGTTTTATATGTAACCCCCCCCTCAGCCCTATATAAAGTGGCCTCTGTTTCTGAACTAGCCGCCTCCCTGAGCCACTTGGCTTGGGGAGTGCCGTCTGGCCAGACTAATAAAGGTCTATTAGCCAACTTGCCTGGTGTGTTCCTTCCTGGGTGACTCTCGCTATCGGACAAGCTCCTGGAGCCTCGCTGAGCTACTGAGCCTAGCATCGTGAAGGCCTCTTGGCTGTTCACGCTCCAGGAGTAAAAGTGAGACAAAGTCTTACATCAGCTCGGTGTGAAGGTCCTCAATTCAGTCCTCAGTACTGCCCCCCCCACATCCCAAAACAACAACATAATCCTAAACTGTGTTATCTTTAGGAGAAGCATTTTAAATTGGCCTAGTAAACATACTAGCAGACAAAAAGAAAGGGCAGCAGGGCATGGTGGCACATGCCTGTGATCCCAGCACTTGGGAGGAGAAGGCAGGTGGATCACCAAGTTCAATACCAGCCTGGGGAACTTAATGAGACTGTGTCTCAATAAAAAGTT
>NW_022900925.1:2354651-2357038 GCF_012274545.1 Fukomys damarensis
AGCTCAGTGGTAGCCTTTACCTAGCATGCACAAGGCCCTGGGCTCAACCCCCACTACGTTAAAAAAAAAAAAGAAGAAGAAGAAAGGAAGAATGAATTAAGGGATGAGTGTGTCAAAGAAGAGACAAGAAAAAATTTCAGAGATAAACATTTGGTGTAAACGTAAGACTATCAGAGGAGACAGGTGTGACGGTGCATGCCTGGTGATGGAAGCTAAGACGGAAAGATCATAAATTCAAGGCCAGCCTGGGCCACCTGGACAGACTCTATCTCCAAGTTAAAAACAAATATAAAAAGATAAAACATTTAAAGAGGGCTTGTGATGTACTCAGTGGGAAGGCTTTGGGTTTAGTCCATTTCACCACTAAACAAACACAAACAACCAGGGCTGTGGTTTAGCTCATACAAAGGTCCCAGGTTCGATCCCCTGATTAAAAAATAATACTAATAAATAAATAAATAAAATAAAAAAGAAAGGATGCAGAGGCCCCAGCCTTCTCCTTTTACCAATCCCCTGACAGGAGCCTGTTTATTGCCAGGCCAGCTTTCTCAGCTCAAGGAGCTAAACGCCCCCTCCCAACACTTCCCAGCCTTTGCAAAGTACCTCACGTGTTTACTTCACTGAGTCTCCACCTGAGTTTCTGAGGCTTGGGCTACTTTGTGCATCAGCTGTCATAAGGCTCCTAGCTTGTTTCCAAGAGAAGTGGGTTCCCCTTTAGCCCTGAGGCTCAAGGAGCCCTGGGAGCTGCTGAGCATCCCAAGGTCTGTCGTGAGGCCTCTGTGTGGGGGAGGAAAGAAAGTCTGATTTTTCACTATAGTCCTTCCCTTGAAAGCATCTTCCATGTCTCATAGTGAAATCCTAAACTTGGATTGGAGCCGAACAGCTGCCGTCTCCCTGCCTAGAGACACAGCGAGAGGCACTTGCACTGGGATGCGCTAGTTTTAAAAATCCAAAAGCCTGTATTGTCTGTGTGCAGTGCTTTTTACTTCCCTGTTGCTCTGATAGCACTTTTTGGTTGATGCCACCCTTTTTGTTCCTGCTGGTATAAACTTTCCCTGATTGCATCTTTCGGTGATCTTCAATAAATGGTGCTGCCTTTCACGTACCATTGGATGTATGCTCTGCAACTCTCTGCTTGTCCACACAAGAGCCTGCAATCTACCTGTGGGATCCACCATGAGCTAATACTTTCTATTTATCTTCTGATACTGGGAACTGAACACAGGGCCTAGAGCATCCCAGTCCAGCACTCTACCACTGAAGCACTGAAGGGGCACTGAGCCCCTTTCAAATGTTATTTAGAGACAGGATCTTGCAAAGTCCCCAGGCTTTGCTCCTGGTTCCTTAGCCAATGCATCCTTCCCTCCAAACGAGAGCCCCTTCCCCTTTCTAAGTCCTCACTACCCTTGGGTGATGGCAAGAAATTTCCTTTTTAAAGTCTGTGCGGTTCAGCGAGAACACCACATATGGGACTCACGAGCCAGTAATGGTGGCTCTCACTTGTATCCTCAGCTACCTGGGACAGAGGCAAGAGGACTGAAGTTGCAGCCGGCCTGGGCAACTTAGCAAGGTGCTATGTCAAAATAAAAAGGGCTGAGGATGTAGCTCGGGGTAGAGCCCTCCAGTGTTCAATCCCCAGTGAGGGCAGCGAGAGGGAAGAGCATGAAAGAAGTCAGATACATCAGCTACCTGCTGTATGAGTTTACGGTCCTGGAAATGACCAAGTTTCTACAGAAACAGAAATCAGATCAGGAGGCATCGGGGAGCAGTGGTGAGAGAGGAGACCGGAAGGGCCACAGAGGCACACTTTAGGGTGATGGAAATGCTTTAGACTAGGTGAATGGCGGTGGTCACACAGTTCTACACATTTGTCAAATATTTTTGCACTGTACACTTAAAAGTGGAGTAAACTTTAAAATTAAAGTGTAAAATTTAAAAATCCAATAATACAAGCGAAACACCAAAAAAGAGAAGGGCTGAATGTGTCGTTGAGTGGTAAAGCACTTGCCTAGGGTGTGCAAGGTCCTGGATTCAATGGCCATCACCGCAAAAAATCGAGACAGGAAGAAGGTAGAGTGACAGAAAATATAGCCTAATCATAAGAATCAGATTGCCAGGGTTCAAATTTCACCGCCATCAGTTGGGAACGGTGCAGGTATCTAGAGCAAGAGGGTCACTTTGTTTCTCGGGTCTCTCTCCCCTGCACCGAGGTAACAAACGGGATGTTGAAAAACACTGCCCATAAAGCGCTTGGCTGCCTGCGCGCTCCTGGCTTTGCCCAGCACCCTGCGAGCCCGCGCGCTCTCTTCCTCCTTTGGGTCGGAGGCGGAGGCCACAGGCCCTGACGCCCTCACCGTCCCATCGCGAGTCTCCGGGAGCCCAGTCGT
>NW_022900925.1:2357393-2359792 GCF_012274545.1 Fukomys damarensis
CGGCCTCCTGCGTGCCCCGCTCACCTATGCTCTGGCCTGCAGCACAGCCTGGATCATCCTGTGCCTCAGTCCAGCCTCTGACTGATGGATTCCTAGCCTGTACCGACCCTGCCTGTGCCTCGTCATTCGCCTTGTCCCTGTCGCTGGTTCTGCCTACCCGTTGGGGTCGCTGGGTCTTGGTCCTCAGTCTGCGCCTTTCTCCTTTGTGCTGTGACTAGCGCCCCCTTTCTCGGTTCCATCTTTGCCTGACTCAGCTCTCTGACCCCTGTCTCTGTTCTGTGTTCCCAATAACTGAAAATCCCTTCTCTTGGTCTTTGGTAAAATCGGGAACCGATATTCCGCAGAGGGTTATGGGTTTGGGGTCTGGTTCTCCGGGTTTGGGCTGGGCCCGGGCTGTAGCTATTCTGGGTCTTGGAAGAGAGGCCGCCCATCAGGCAGCAAGCAGTGGTCCCTGGGGCGCCGTGGGAAGGGCAGTCCTCTGTGTGAGAGCAGGCATTCTCCCAGGCCCTGCAGGCTGTGCTCAGCCACTTGGACTCTGGTCCCTTTTTCGGTAGAGTCCCTTGGCCTCGGTGACTCCTTAAGGGACCTTTGGCCTCTCAGGACATTAGAATTCCCCCTGCTCCCTCCGGAGCCCCAGACTCCCTTGCTCGCGGAAGCCTGCAAGGCCTAATTGCCCTTTTCCTTTCTGCCAGGCTAGTACACAGTCTGCTCTGGGAGGCACCGTCTGGCCAGTAGGGGGCCTCAGCCATGGCTCCTGTCAGTGTCGGGATGGGTGTGAAGCCAGTCCATCCCAGCTTGCAAGTCCAGGCTGTTTGCTGTTGGTCCCCAGCACCCCCAGATGTTTTGCTGTAATCACCTAAGGCCGGAGCACTTTCCACCTGCCAGCTTCTGAGTTCCTCTCTCCTTCCAGTGTTTTAAGAATTTGTATGAATTCTGTACGTGCTTTTGACGTGTCTTGCAAATGTGAGTTGGATTGTTTCTATACACCTATAAGAGTGTTGTGGTGTTTGCTTTCTTTGTTTTTCTTTTGGCCATAGTGCGGATTGAACCCAAGCCTGCCACCAGACCGGGTCTGAAGAGGTTCCCGAGGCTGAGATAAAGATCCTACACTGCCCTTCTTGTTGAATAAGTTTGTAGATTTGATGACTCCTGTTACAGAAAAAGCATTTTCAGGCCACATCGGTAAGAAGTTCAGGAAGAGTTAGGCACTGTGGTGTACAAGTGTAATCCCAGCGTTTGGGAGGCTGACGTAGGAGGATCGTCACAAGTTTGAGGCCAGCCTGGACTGCATAGTGAGTCCAGGGCCAGCCTGAAGTACAAACAGAGACCTTGCCTCAAAACAAAACAAATAAGCTCAGGAAAGCTTTGTTAGGCAGAGATTTTTTTTAGTACACACTCAAAGAAATACAAAGAAGAGAGAATGTGTATGTCTATCAGTGTATGGTGGTGGTTGTTGGTGGGGATGTGATAGAGACGGGACAAGGCTACCACTAGTTCAAACAAGCCCACCTGATACCTTAGAGAAATGTAGGTTTCTTTTTACTTACGTCACAGGACATATCAGCAGGCCAGAAGCAGGTTCCTGAAGCCTGTCAGTAGTTTACTCAGGATCCCCTGAGGACATGTCACCAGGATATGAAGTACACAGAAGACATGTCATCTGGTTGTTTCTTTGCCCTACTCCCTCAGAAGCCCACGAAAAGATGCTATTAAAAAAGCCTCTTTGTAAGACCTAAAGTCTCACTTCCACTCCACGGAGCGTGAACAGCCAAAAAGGCCTCCACGATGCTGGGCCCTAACACCCAGCGAGGCTCCGCGAACACGACAGAGAACCGAGAAACCCAGGAAGGAACACACCAGCCTAGATGGTAAAAGACCTTTATTAGTCTGGCCAGACGGCACTCCCAGAGCCAGGTGGCTCAGAGAGGCAACTGCTCAGGGGCTGAGGTACTTTTTATAAGGTTTTTCTAAACAAAGAGTCAGGGAATTCACAGAACAAGACTGCAAACACATTGCTTATCTTATGCAGGAAATGTTCTAGGGTCACCTTTTGTCAAACCATTTGCCCCTGGGCGGGCTGTTAACCAAGGTAGCAATTAGCATATGAAGAAGCACAGTCTGGCCTATTAGCATGGAGTCACTTTAGCCTATTCAAGTCTTACAATCCCCACTGATCTTAGGTAGAATCAAATCCTTGATTCATTGTTTAAATTTTTAGCTAAGGGGTCACAGCAATTTGTAAAGGCATCTCTTAACAGTATGACACAATATAAGAGTCTATATATATCTAGATTGTAGTTGTCCTTCTTCAGCCGTGCGTAGACTCACCAGCTTCGTAGACTCACCAGCTTCCGGTGTGGTGAGAGCAGGGCTTTGAGTGCGTTGTCTCTTGGCCTCCT
>NW_022900925.1:2364107-2370389 GCF_012274545.1 Fukomys damarensis
ACTTTTTATAAGGTTTTTCTAAACAAAGAGTCAGGGAATTCACAGAACAAGACTGCAAACACATTGCTTATCTTATGCAGGAAATGTTCTAGGGTCACCTTTTGTCAAACCATTTGCCCCTGGGCGGGCTGTTAACCAAGGTAGCAATTAGCATATGAAGAAGCACAGTCTGGCCTATTAGCATGGAGTCACTTTAGCCTATTCAAGTCTTACATCTTGACCTCTGTTCTGTTCACACAGAATGGTTCCTCTCAGGTTTAGCCATAATCCTGCTTGGGCTTCTGAGTTTGAGCCCCTGCGTGCTTTCTGCTCAGGATGTGCACCTTATTTCTTGGAATAGGAAAATTGTATGCTTCTCTTGAGGGGGCCCTGTACTGCCAGTACTACCTAATAAATAAGGCCAGTGGCAGTAATTGTTTTTAATGTATCCATGAATACAATGCAATTACATCATTTTTACCTTGTCTCACAGGAATGAGATGATTACAGCACTATGGTTTTGTGGGTTATTTTTTTCTTTTCTGTTTCTTTCTTTTTTTTTTTTTGGAAACGGGGATCGAACTCGGGTCCATGCACTTGCAAGGCAGGCCACTGTACCACTGAGCTAAATCCTCGACCCCTCTGTTTCTATTTTTTAAAATTAATTATTTTTGAGATGGAATCTCACTATATAGTTGAGGCTGGCCTTGAACTCACTATGTAACCAAGGCTGGTCTTGAACTTTTAGTGATCATCCTTTCTCAGCCTTCCAACTGCTGGAATTATAGTCCTGTGCCACCATGTGTAGCTAGTAATTTCAAATAGTACAAAATATGCACACTGAAAAGGAAGTAGCCCTCTCATCCTTGATAATTATTTCCTTCTCTATAGGACAGATCTGGTGCACTTCTTGTGAGCTCTCCCTTATTTATTTATTTAGGCTTTTTGAGACGGGGTCTCACTGTGTAGTTGAGACTGACCTGGAACTCACTGTGCAGCCCAGGCTGGTCTTGAACTCACAGCGATCCTCTTGTCTCAGCCTCCTGTGCGCTGGGATTACAGACGTGAGCTGCCATTCCCGGCATCTCCCTTATTTTTTATTAAAAATCTGTCTAACATAAATTCAGATAAAAGGAACATTTCCAATTAGCTACAAATGTGAAATGAAGCATAGTGGGAAAGATAGTGTAAGCATCTTCCCCTAGCTGTCTGGTTTTTGTTTTGGGACAAGGAAGATTGATGCTGACAGAACAGCAAGCAACAGGGAGTGGAGAATGGACAAATGCACGTTTATTAGAAAGAATAAAGAAAAGGGCTCCCTGCTTGTCAGGAAGGGAAGAGACAAACAAACTATAGATGTTAGTCCAGTGGCCTTTAACACAGCTTTTGGGACTGATATATACATCAGGCAGGGATGTTCCTCCTTGCAGGTAGGCCTTTGATGTCCAGAAAGCAAGCTGCTGCTTGTGCCTTTTGTTTCCTGCAGGTTCTCTCCCATTTGGTTAAGGGCCCGTTTTTTATCCCTCTATTCCATTAGGCCCTGATGGCCTGTTTGGGCCTCTGGTATGTTAATTCACTTAGGCCCTCACTTTAATTTAAGTTAACTATTCAGGGCCTTTGCCCTATTTGCCTGACTTCTCTATCTTCTGGTTTCACTAGGGGCTAAGGCTTGGTTTTTGTCATGTTTAAGCATGGTTTTGTGTGTGTGTGTGCACTGGAGATCAAACCCAGGGCCTTCAAAATGCTAGGCCAGTACTCTCTGGTACCACTGAGCTAACCCTCCAGCCTGAGGAGAATTTCTTTGAACGGTGACTGGGCTAATTCAAGTTTTTTGAAATGTGAGTCCAATAGCAATGGATTCATGAAGTTTTATTTCTCTGCTTCATTATTTTCCTGCTGAAAACACTGCTATTCATCAGAGTGTAGTCTCACATGACTGTAATCCCAGCACTCTGAGAAGCTGAGGCAGGAGGATTGCAAATTTGAGCCCAGTCTGGCATTTAATGACTTAGTTAGACCCTATCTCAAAATAAAATATAGCATAGGGAGAAAGTAAGGGGCAAGAAAAAAAAAAAAGAAAATGGAAGGAAAAAATGGAAACAAAGCTTTTGTACATAGTGAGGGGAGGGGACTTGAGGAGGGAAATGGGATAAAATAAAATTTATTAATAAAAATGTACATGCCGGGAATTTAGCTCAGTGGTTCCACTGCCTGACTTGCAAGCTCAAGGTCCCAAATTCAATCCCTGGTACCAAACAAACAAACAAAAATATACATATAAAACAAAAGGTTCGGGATGTACTGAAGTGTGCAGATCCTAAATTTTAATCCCAATACTGCAAAACAAAACAAGACAAACTTCAACAGCCAGAGATGTTCTCCTTGCATTACTGGTTATTGAACTCTGGGAGTGTTTTGCTACATCGGGACCCCTTCTGTTTGTGTTTGTTTTTTGCAATACTTGGGATTTAATCCTGACCTTTTGTCCTGAGCTTTAGCTCTAGCCTTTTTTTTTTTTTTTTTTTTTTAAGGTTTTGCTTGTTTGTTGGTGCAGGGGATAGAATTTACAGCCCCACAGGTTGGGCAGATGTTCTGCTTCTGCCTTAACTCCTGCCTCCTCCCTTTTGAGACAGGGTCTCATTGGTATGACAGCTAAGTTGGATGGAAGTTAATAGGATCCAAAGAGGGATCGGGCCATAAAGGGAGTTATTGTAGAAGAGGGGACGCACCAAGACAATGGCAGGAGGGGAACTGAAGAGTGCTGGTGCACAGGATGGAGATGCAGTAAGCAGGCCTGCAAGCAGCTTGAGACTGTACCATGACTCTTGCTGCCTGTGCACTGAAACCTGACAGGAATCAGAGGCATAGGTGGGTGACCACACCATCTGGACCTATACTCCCACCCCTTTCCAGGAATGCCTGTGTTCTTTGTGTGGTAAAACTTATAGATAAGCTAATGTTAATGATGCGCACCATATACCCTTGCTGTATGACTTGTTTCCTCACTGGATCAATATTAGCTAAGTGGCTATACTTGTACTCCTATAGTGTGATTGTAGTTTGACCCACATTGTACCCACATTGTGATTTTGCTGTATAAAATACTCCTGACAGAGTCTCAGTGGCCACTCAATCAGGATCCCTCCTGGGAATCCAGGAGCTATTCTTCCTCCCCTTGTTTCCAGTAAAACTTCCTCCTTTGGCTTGAGACTTTATTCTGCCATGTTATGAGACCACAAAGTTGGTACATCAGACAACAGGTTGGGAGTTTTTTTGCCCATAAAATTAAAACAAGAAGATAGGAAAGGTTAGAAAGGGCCAAGGTCCTAACTAGTTAACCTAAAATCAACTAAAAGTTGGGGTTTATGTGAGTTAAAATACCAGTGGGCCCAATTTAATTAAACACACTATCGAGTGTAATACAATATGAAGGACAAAAAACAGGTCCCTAAGCAAGTGGGACAGACTGTGAAAAAAATTAAAACACAAATAAAGCAGCTTGGTTTCCAGACATCAAAGGGTACCCACACCCAAAAGCATTTCTATCATATATACCAGTACAAAAACTATATAAAAAGCTGATAAATGTGAACATCTATGGTGTTCACCTTAAAAAACCCTGTCCCTGACTGGCAGAGACCATTTCCTTTGTTCTTTCTAATAAACATGCATTTGGTCATTCCACTTGCTGTGTTGTTGGTTCAGTCTTCATTGTCCAAAAACAAAAATCCAAAAACTAGAGAGGGTGGTTACAACATCACTGTGTAGTCTGGAGTGGGCTGGAACCTGATATTCTCTGCCTTGGCCTTTCCAGTACTGTACAGGGGCCCAGGGATTTAGCTCAGTGGTGATACTGCCTGCTTCACAAGCACAAGGACCCAAGTTCAATTCCCGGTACAAAAAAAAAAAAAGTGCAGTGCTGTATAGGGGTCACAAGTGTGCACCACTGTGCCCAATTTTGTATATATTTATATATGTATACATTTATACATTTATTTTTTGAGACAGGGTCTCCCTCTGTATTTCAGACTGGCCTTGAACTTGTGGTGATCCTCTTGCTTCAGCCTCCCAAGTGCTGGGATTACAGGAAGTGGCACCATGCCCAGCAAATTTTATTTTAAATACAACATTTACAGTCACCATACAGAGAATGGAGTGTAAGATTGGGGGTGGAGCCGTGCATGGTGATGCACAGCTATAATTCCAAGCAGGAGGATTGCCATGGGCTTAAGGTCAGCCTACATAGTGAGACCTTGTATCCAAAAAAAGAAAAGAAAAAAAAAGCAAAATAAGATTGAGGACTTACCAAGTGGGACAGGGAGACCAGTTTGAAGGTGGATGTGATTTTGCAGAGGAGAGAAAATAATGACTTGGACCGTAAAGAAAGGTAGATTTTGGAGATACCTGCATCAGGAAATGAGTGTGAGGGAGAAAGAGGCCTAGGGCTGCTTGAGTGTTGGCTGTGTCCCCAGGTCCCAAGACAAGGCATATACCAGGGCAGTGAGATAAATGGCAGCGGTATATGTTGGCCTCCCTGTCGCCACCTGTTGGCTGTTGCTGGAAGCGCCTGTACCTAAGGGACTCCGGACCCTCAGGATCTCTAGGGTCAGTGGAAAGCACTGGAGAGGTGGGAAAGTTCCCCTCTGCTGCTGGGTGGGTGAGGCTGCATTGCCAGGGACACCTGATGTGCTGAGCCTGTCCTCTCCCTGGGGCGGTCGACATCGGCTTTCTCTCCCCTGAACCGGGTTTTGGCCACCTAGGCTGCTGGCAGGCACTGGTGGTGGGCAAGGGGAGAGGGTGGATGTCAGCGTAGAGAGGCAAGAATTCCCGGCTCCGGGCCAGCTCACACAGAGGCAAGGCTCCAGCACCCAAGCGCTGCCTTTCTTTGTCAGCAGTCCTACCTGGGGCTTTGGCACGGCAGAAGGGGGTTGGGGGCACCGTGGTGAGGGCCAGGCGTACCCCGGAGCGGGGCGTGTCTCCCCGAGGGCGGGGTGTGGCCAGTGGTCCAGATGGTCAGTATCTGATGGCCCAACTGTCTTTGCAGGGAAGAGTTAAAGGCCCACTTCTCGGTGCCGGCCTTTCGTGAGGGCTGAGGGTGGAGAACACCGGGAGCCCACAGCCCACTAGCCTGAGCTCGGAGAAGGGAGGGAGGGCTAAGGCAGCTCCTCCGCAGTCAGCGCCACCCCGCTCCCAGCTTCACTTCCTCCTACAGCCCCCGTCGCCCAAAGTCTGGGGATCCCAGCTGCCGGCCTGCGGCCGCCACGCCTTAGCCTCTGCCTGCAGGGTAAGTAGATTGGCGATTCCGAGGGACTCGAGCCTCAGACCTGACAATGCACAAAATCCAGGGCGGGAAAGCCCGGGTGGACTCCTTTCTTCTCCAGCTTGGGGCCCCTCTCGCTGGACCTCCTGACCTCTTCCTCTGCTGCCAGGGCGGGTGGGTGTACAGGAGGAAGGACGGGGCTGGAGAGACAGCTGTTGCTTCTGGGGCTAGGGAGTGGAGAGGTTTGGGCTTCCAGGGAGGCAGAAGGGACCACGATTTGTTTGGGGACAAAAGTTAGGCTACAGGGTTCCTTGCAGGGAGGGGAAGGGTCTCCACACTCTGGGGAGGGCAGAAAGGTGGCAGGTTGCAACTGCAGATCAAGGCAGCCGGACAGGTGATGGGGTCCCTCAGCTACTGTGGAGACAAGTTCCCTCCACGTCCCCAAGGCACTGGGAACCCAGAGCGTCTTGGGAATGGTCCCAGGCCCAGCACACATCCTGCTTCATCTCACATCCCTGCTCTTCTTCACTCCCTACCCTCTGCCCCTGCTGTGGCTTTCTCACAGGCTGCTGTCTCCTAGCCCAGCTGTGGCTCTTTTTCCTTCTTTGTGCTCCTGCCCACTGGGGACTCGGGGTACTCGGACCCCGACTAGCACCCCACCCCTCGCCATGTGATGGAGGCTGTGGTTTCACTGTTCCTCTGAGGGTCAGGTGGTGCTATCAGGTGACCTCCCTGAGCCCAGCCTGGGCCATGAGGGGGCAGCAGAGGAAGCTTGTCAGCCCGCTCTGAAGGCCCTGGAGAGATGGTGTCCATGCCCTCAGACATGAGTCAGACTGAAAAGGTACACAGGCCCTGGAGGAATCTGTGAACTGAAGCGAAATGTCATGGTATAGAGCCAGATGGTTTCAGAGCCGGCTCTGCCAGCAAATAATGACCTTGAGAAAATCACTTGCCCTTTCTGAGCCTCAGTAGTCCTGGCAGCAGAAAGAAGGGTTGGATGGACTGAGGGCTTTCCCAATAGTTTCCCCAGAGATCGCCCATTC
>NW_022900925.1:2370889-2429379 GCF_012274545.1 Fukomys damarensis
ATATCGATTGGTAGCAGTTCTTTACAATGCACTTAGCATTTTGCCTGCTTTGCAAATTTTTCTGCAAGTCTGATGTCTGGTTTTTAATTTTAAGGTATTTTTTTCCATAAAAATTAAAAATTTTATGTGTGCAACTGGGCATATGCCTGTCGTCTCACGTGCCTGGGCAATTGAGGTGCAATGGTCATTAGAGCCACGAGTTTGGGACCAACTTGAGTAACATAGTACGAGCCCATATCAAAGGGCTGGGAATTTAGCTCGGTGCGGCTACTGCCTGCCTCTCAAGCCCAAGGTCCCAAGTTCAATCCCTAGTACCAAAACAAACAAACAAAAATCCCATGTAAAAAAACAAACAACAAACAAAAAATTTATGTGTGCAAGTATACTTACCTTTTTTTAAAAAGGTGTTTGCTTTTGCTGTGATTTATTTCCTTGTATAAGATTTTTAAAAAGTGAGGCAGAAGGATCACTGTGTGATCAAGGCCAGGCTGAACTGCATAGTGAAAGCCTGTGTCAAGAAAAAAAAAAAGAGATTTTTATATAGACTATAGATGTAGCCAGTGGTTGAGCACTTGCCTAGCATGTGAAAGAACCTTGATCTCCCCATACATATATTACGTATTATGTATGCAATTGTATTATATTATTTACATATTGTTGTCATACCATTTATGTGATGTAATTATACATAATATACATACAAGTATTTATATTATTCTCTGGACTAACTCTTCTCCAGAGAGGTTCATTTTCATGTCTAAAACTTTGATTTATGTGACAGTTTTTTGCTTTTGTTTTTTGGTGCCAGGGGTCAAACTCAGGCCCTTGCACTTACGAGGCAGGCGGTGGCACCACTGAGCTAAATCCCCGGCCTTTTGAGGAAGTCTTTTGGTAGAAATAGTTTAAATTTGTAATCCCAGGTACTTGGCAGGTTGAAGCACAGTTTGATGACCTATGTGAAAGGGTGGGCAAAAGATTCTGCCCCGTGTGTGGCTGAGCACGTGAGGATGGATAGGCGAATTTAGACTCACAAGGGCGCTTGGGTACAGGGCTTGGGCACACACGTGCTGCAGCTCCGCAGAAGGGTAGCTCTGCAGGGTGCTGACCGTTTCCCGGGCTTGGCCCAGCATCAGGGCTGGAGAGGGCCCAGCCAGCAAACTTATGTGTCCTCCTGCAGATTTTCAAGCACATCCTGCAGCGGGAGTTCCCAGCACCGTGCCAGGCCCTTTCGCGCAAGTTTACCGAGTGGTGTTACGGGCCTGTCCGGGTATCACTCTATGACTTGGCCTCCGTGGACAGCTGCGAGGAGAACTCGGTGCTGGAGATCATCGCCTTTCACTGCAGGAGCCCAGTGAGTCCGAGGGGGCGTGGCCAGGCCCAGAGGGCCCAGCAGAGCCGCACAAGTCATGGCTGCTTGCTGGAACACACCTGCTCTGTCCCTGTGGGGCTGTGGCTGCATGTCCCTGACCCTGGCCATCAGACCCATACTAATGATAATACACTGTGGCCCATGCAACACAGGGATTGTCCCTGTGGCGAGCACTGCGCTCTCTCTGTTGAGCAGCCTTTGCTGTGGGATGGAGGGGGCAGCCCTCGGTCACTGTAGAGCTGGGGTGGAGGCAGGTGAGGAGGGGACCATTTGGGGGTCCTTTGCCCTCTATTTCCCTTGGCCCTTGTACGGAGCTTGGCGGGAAGTGGAGGCTCTATCCATACCTGCTGTCTTTATCCTGTAAACCTCTATACCCAAGGCTCTTCTTCTCTTTCCCCCAGCACCGACACCGCATGGTAGTTTTGGAGCCACTGAACAAACTGCTGCAGGCAAAATGGGATCAGTTCATCTCCAAGTTCTTCTTCAACTTCCTGTGCTATCTGATCTACGTGCTCATCTTCACTGCTGTTGCCTACCACCAGCCAGCCCTGGAGCAGGCACGGGCAGGGAGAGAAGTCCTTAGGGAGGCCTGTTGGAAGCAACCGGAGGCAGATGGGGCAGGGACCACCAGCCCCATCCTACAAAGGCAGCCTGAGTGAAGCACCCAGGGTCTGAGTACCAACTGCAGAAGCCAGCCCCCTAGTGGTGATGACAGATGTCACAGTGGACACTCAGTGCTCACCACACATGATTGATATGTGTTAACTCACGAATGCTCACAACAAGCCTCTGGAATAACAAACTCTTCTCACCCTCAGTTACACGTGAGAGAAGCAGGGGCACAGAGAGGTTAAGTAACTTAGCCAAGGTCACACACTCTGTAAGTGCTGGAGTCAGGGTCTGAACTCAGGCAGTCTGGCTTGGAGCCTATGTTTGTAACTGCTACACGATGTGCCTCTGAAGGCACTAGAATCCGGGGGTTCTTCCCTGGAGACCATGTTTCTTCGGCTGTGCCATAGTGTAGGCTCAGAGTGGTCCCTGAGCTTTGGTCTGAGCTGCTGGGGAGAAGCTGAGGCCCTAGGACTTACCAGAATGTGTATGTGTCCTTCCTCAGCAGGCCTCCTCATGGCTGGACTCATCGCCCAGAACCTCCATGCTCCTGGTGGGCCACATCTTGATCCTCCTTGGGGGGATCTACCTCCTCCTTGTCCAGGTGAGGGCCTCCGTACAGGCCAGTGAGTTGAAAACAATCCCTTTATTGATGGGGAAACGGACGCCCATACCCAGTTCCACCAAGACCAGCCTGCCGGCAATGGAGGGGCACAGGTCCTAGCCTTGCCTTCTGGAGCTCTGGAACTCTCCCTTCTGTGCCTTTTGGGACACCCATGGGGTAGCAGCTGGCTTCTCTGAGTCCTTGCCCGTTTAGGCTCTGTGTCCCCGAAGATGGAGCTGGAAGCCCCTAGCCCTGAGTTCCTCGGCTGGCCTTTATCACATGGGGAGCACAGACGGCTGATGGCAGGTGGGACTCAGCCCACCTCCTGCAGCAGAGCATTCCCAGTTGGCAATGTTGCAAGCTTGCAAGAGTGAAGCTGGAACCAAAATATTGGGACAGAGTAGGTCGAATTAGGTTCCACGCTCAGGTTGTCTGAAGTACAGGGTGCTCCTCAGAAGGCAACGGAGACGGGGAGGAAAGAAGCTCTTCTGTTCTGCACGTGCAGTATGTGGGCTCTTCATCTGATTAGATGGGCCAGGAGGCCCCCGGCACTGAGTGCCTATGTGAGGCTGTTCTCCCCCGTCCCTCCGCCTCAGTACTGGGGATGGAGCGCGGGGCCTCATGCATGCTCAGCCCAGCTGTTCTTTTCTGAAAGAGGCTCCATAGCCATGTGAGTGTTTGTAAGGATTCATGAGACTCCCAAATCAAAGCTGCCTTCTCAACTCCAAAATGATGCTCCCCAGGCCTGATGCAGGCAGGCCAGCAGGCAGGGAGCAGGCAGTGAGCAGGGGCCCCGCAGTCCGGAGGACAGCTGACCTCTTTTGCCCGGAGAGCAAGTTTCACACCCTCTGTTCTCCTTCTCTGCAGCTCTGGTACTTCTGGCGTCGCCGCCTGTTCATCTGGATCTCATTTGTGGACAGCTACTTTGAAATCCTCTTGTATGTGGACTCTCACTCCTACTGCACACTATCTCTGAGGCCCGGGGTGGTGGGTATGGAAGAGGGCACCAGGCTGCAGTTAGAGGCAATGACACTGGGGCAGCCCAGGGAGTTCCAGAGGGTCGGGACCTGGGCACAGGCCAGACCTGGGAGTCCTGCCTCCTATCCAGCCGGGAGCCCTTCCCACTCCTGTCCTTGTGGACCAATGTGATGGTTACCTTTACTAAGCCCTCACTGCACACATGTGGAGCTTTGCCTCTTTCCATGTGTCTCACTCGATCCTTGAAAGCACTCTGAATCAGGTGTCAGTTATTATACCTATTTGTTAGGAGAGGGAACCAAAACCCACAAAGGCTGACGAACTTGTCTAGCAGTGATTTGGTTCAGTCCCAAAGGGAGAACACTTCACACCAACAGACTGTTGTGGGAGCCACAGCTGTGGTCTGGGGTGGCCAGTAGGACTTGGGGGATTTTGCCAAGTGTGGCCCGGGAGCTGACTGGAACCCTGCCCCTACAGCCTGGCCCAGGCCCTGCTCACGGTGCTATCCCAGGTCTTGTGTTTCATGTCCATTGAGTGGTACCTGCCCCTGCTTGTGTCCTCGCTGGTGCTGGGCTGGCTGAACCTGCTGTACTATACACGCGGCTTCCAGTACACGGGCATCTACAGTGTCATGATCCAGAAGGTGAGAGATGGGGCAGGGCTGGACACCACAGCACAGAGGGACTCCCTTTGGCCCCAGGAAGCAGGGTTCTTCCTCCACAGCGATCCTGAGCAGAGGAGAGCACGAGCATGTCTGCCTGAGTGTCACTCACCCAGATGCTCGCCAAATGTTCATGCAAGTGCTGTATGGGCATGCAGGGACACAGAGACACACGCACATGTGTGTTTGCAGGCACCCACACGGGAGCACATGCACCCTTCTTCACAAAGAAGCGGAGGATACGCTCATATGTATGTCTGTGCCTGGGAACAGGAGGGCATCTGCAGCCATCCATTTATTCCATAAATGTTTAAGGAGCACCCAGTGCAGGCCAGGCCTTGATGTAAATGTTGGTAATAACAAGAGTGAGCAAAAGAGACAAGTCTTTGCGCTCCTGGGGCTGACGGTCCAGTGGGGAAAAACACTAAGGAAACCACTGCCTACACGGCCAACTGTTAAACTGTATAAAGGAACATCATGGGACAATATGATGGAAGACAGATGGGGTGGAGGGTGCTTTAGAGAGCTGATGTCTAAGTGGAGATCTGATAGAACAATTGGTCACAGTAGAGTCAAGGTCAAGGAGGAAGCATCCTTCACAGAGATAATAACAAAGGTGAAGATGGTGAGTCAGGACGAGGTGCATGCATGAGGCAGAGGCAAGAGGCCAGGCAGATGGGGAGAGAGGCAAAGTGGAGAAGAAGTTGGCAAGGCAGGTCAGGATCAGGGGCTTTGCACAGTGAGAAGTCAAGAGCCTAGCCAAGAAAGGCTGAGATGGAATGATAGCCATTTGTTTTAGGCCAGCCTGGGCACCATTTTGAGTTCAAGGCTAGACTGAACTACATGAGACCTTATCTAAAGATAAATAAATAAATAAATGAATAAAAATAAATTAAAAAAGAAAAGCCTAATATAAACATTTACCAAGCTTGTCGTGGTTGCACACACCTGTAATCCCTGCACTGTGCAGGCTGAGATCTGTGGCCAGCTTGAGCTGCACAGTTCAGGTATAGCCTGAATTGCAAAGGAGACCGTGCCTCAAAAAAGAAAGAAACAAAAAAAATTTACCATTTTGCTGGGCATTTAGGTCCATGGTGATCCACCTGTCTGGCAAGGGCTAAGTCCTGAGTTTGATTTTCAGAATTGGAAAAAAAAAGCAAAAGCAACATGTACCATTTTAAGTGTACGGGTAAGTGGTATTAAACACATTCCCATTGTTATGCAGCCGTCATCATCATTTCCAGAACGGTTTCATCTTTTTTTTGGTAGTCGTGACGGAACTCGGGTCTTTATGCTTTTGAGGCATGCGGTCAAAGCACTGAGCTAAATCCCTGGCCTGGAACTATTTCATCTTAGTAAAGAAACTTGATGCCCATTAAACAACACATTTTTCGCCTTCTCTCAGCCTGGGAACCATCATTTCCTTTCTGTCTGTATGATTTACTGGTTCTAGAAACTTCATGTAAATGGAATCACATAGTACTTGTCCAGTGAGTAGCTTATTTCACTTACCACAGTGTCTTCAAGGTTCATCCATACTGCAGCATGTGACAGATTTACTTCGTCTTACTGATGAATGGCATCTTATGGTATGGTACACATTTTGTGTATGCATTTACCAGTGGATGGACACTTTATTCCATAAGTTGGCTATTGTGAATAGTATAGCGCTGCTACAAATACGGTGTACAAATATCTGTTTGTGTCTCTGTTGTGTGTCTGTGTTTTGAGATAGGGTTTTGCTTTGTAGCTCCGTCTGACCTTGAACTCATTATGTAGTCCAGGCTGGCCTCGAACTAGAAGCAATCCACTTGCTTCAGCCTTCTGAGTGTTGGGATTATAGCTGTGTGCCACCACGGCTGGTCTGAGTCTCCATTTTCAATGCCCTATATCAGTTTAAAATGTTTGCCTTTCATGGTTATTTTGACTTTCAGTAAGAGCCAGAAGGGACACAGTACTAGAACTGATTAAAAAGGCGGATGAGGAACCAGTGTAATGTTTGTAGAAGTCTGGCTTTCTGCTGGATATAGTGGAAGCAGTAGCATTCACTGTATCTTTTTATTTACACTTTACAGACACTCATGAAAGAGGACTTCCAGAATTATTTCAGAGGGTGGCAAAACAATGGGATAAGTGTGTTCTAAGGAAGGGGGAATAATGGCAATGTGTAATTTTCTTTTTCTCATTGGGTTTATTGGTACATTTTGTACCTTTACATGAGGCAATGTGTTATTAACAGTAACCATTTTTTAAAAATTTAAACATTCATTGTTATCCTTCTGTATGTGTGCTTGTGTACATGCTTGTGTGGGTACAATGGGAACTGTGCTCAGTTCTGGGGCTGGGGAGTTGAGTGTGGTGCCCCAGCCGCCCAGCCCAGCTCATGTGCTTGTGTGTTCCAGGTTATCCTGCGGGACCTGCTCCGCTTCCTGCTGGTCTACTTAGTCTTCCTTTTCGGCTTCGCTATAGGTAAAGACCCTCTCTGGGCTCTGCTTATCCCTTCCCTGCCATGTACAGGCTCCCTATTTGTCCCCCGGTCTGAGGAACCCCTCCATCCTTCCCACAGCCCTGGTGAGCCTGAGCCAGGAGTCCCGGGACCCCAAAGTCCCTGCAAGCCTCAATGCCACAGAGGTTGCTCAGCCTGGGACAGGACAGGGGGATGAGGTGGCCCCGTACAGGACCATCCTAGATGCCTCGTTGGAGCTCTTCAAGTTCACCATCGGCATGGGCGAGCTGGCCTTCCAGGAGCATCTGCGCTTCCGAGGGGTAGTGTTGCTGTTACTGCTGGCCTACGTTATGCTCACCTACGTCCTGCTGCTCAACATGCTTATCGCCCTCATGAGTGAGACAGTCAACAGCGTTGCCACTGACAGCTGGAGCATATGGAAGCTACAGGTGCCACAGCAAGCTTTCCCTCCCCTCTTCTCCCTCACTCTGTGTTCTGGGTCTGCTGAGGCATTCTCAGGACTCTACAGAGCTCAGCCCACCCCAGAGCCCAAGGCTGGGTCCCCAGGGCACTCTACTCAATTTAGCAGAATCACCCCACAGACTCCTCAATCCATTCCTTCTTTCCTAAGAAGGATATGAAAACTGGATGTGCTCCTGGATGCAACCCTTCCCCTTCCTCTTCCTTTTTTTTTGTTTTTGTGTTACTGGGGATTGAACTGGGGGAGTAGTGAGCTGCATCTCAGCTTTTTGTTTTTTTATTTTGAGACAGAGTCTCACTAAATTGCCAAAGCTGGACTTCAACTTGCACTCCTCCTGTTTCAACTTCTGAGACGCTACGATTACAGGCACCTGTCACCATGCCTGGCATCACATATTTCTGGAGTACTTTTTATGGTGTGTCCAGCAACAGCTTTCAGGGCTGCACAAAATAAAGCTCATCTCTGCCTTCATGAACCACCCATATTCACCAATGAACCTTTACATCCTCCTCATACAGAAAATAGGTCCCGTTTGATAATGAAGGTAGTCAGGGTGTAAAATCATAGGGCTGGCCCAGCCTGCAGCACCTGGGACACTGATCGGACACCCACCTACAGTGCATACGACAGCTGGGTCTTGCACAAAGAAGGATCGGGTGCTTACCGGGCAGCTGGAGCAGGGCCTGGACTCTGGCCAACCCCTTGGTGTCTTCAGCCATCCCCTTGTCTTCTTTGAGCCTTGGTTCCCTCACCTGCACACAGTGTGCTTCCTGTCGCTTGTCTGTCTGCGAGCGGCAGGCATATGTATAAGGTAGAGCAGGTGGAGTTCTCCACCAGATGATATGGAATTCTGGGGGCTGAAACGCTGCAAGAGCAAGTCATTGTCCAGCTTTGTTGCACTCTGACTTGCCAACAACCATTTCACTTGCAATATCCTAGGTCTACATGAGGGAAACTGGAATTCAGAGAGTTAGGGCCCCGCACCATAGAATCAGATGTTGGTGCTAGACTCGAATCCACACGCGTAGTAGACTTTGGATTACACTGTGGACTACTGTTGGGTATTTTCTTGTTGCCTTTGCCCTGTGTGCCTCTTTCTTCGGGCAGGGTCCTGGGCCACTCTGTCTGATGCATCTTTTATCCTCAGAAAGCCATCTGTGTCTTGGAGATGGAAAATGGCTACTGGTGGTGCAGGAGGAAGAAGCAGCAGTCAGGCGTTCTGCTGACATTGGGCACTAGGCCAGATGGAAGCCCTGACGAGCGTTGGTGCTTCAGGTGAGCGAGGTGGACAGAACAGGGCAGGGGCCTTGCTGACCCAGGAATCCCTGGGGCCTGTCCACGGTGCAGGCCAGCCTCGTTCTCCAGAAAGCTAGGGCGGTGGCTAGGAGCCAGGTCTGTGGGAGAGGAAAGGCTGAGGAGCGCCAGAGAAATCCACCCAGGCAAATGAGGGCAGGGATACTGATTCGCACAGCCCACTGCAGCACTGCCGGTGGTTCTGGCCATCTGCCCATCTGAGTGGCTTAAACTGAAGCCTCCTCCCTGGTGACCTCTGACTCTTCCTAGTGGCCTGGCCCGGGCTGCACCCCCACCACCAGTTCTCCCAACCTGTTCTTAGAGGTATAACTCCTTATGTGCTCAGCAAAAGCTGGGTGCTAGGAGAGGGATCCAGGTGACAAACACATCCAGAATGGCACAGTGTTATGGGAATGCAGTCAAGCTGGGAGAGAGAATGAGGCTTCTGTGTATGAAAGGTTCCTAGAATCCAGAACACAAGGCTGGGTCTGACCTCTGTCCCTCTTCTCTGCTTGCTCTGGGCAACACAGGCTGCTGTGAAGAGCTCAGAGGGAAGGGGCTCCTGGCAGGATATGGGAGGCCCAATGTCCACAGAGCAGGGCAGGGCAATCCCACCTCTCCCTGTCCCTGTGTCCACTAGAGCATCTGCACAGTTCACTGACTTGAGAAGTGGCTTGATCTCTCTAAGGTAGGATGCGATGCTGCTTCCCAGGACTTGAGGGCTGCTTTGTTATTGACAGGGTGGAGGAAGTGAACTGGGCTGCCTGGGAGCAGACGCTGCCCACAGTGTGTGAAGACCCCTCAGGGCAAGGCATTTCTGGTGAGTAGCTGCTGGATCACATGATCTTGAAGTCTAGGGGAGGGGGAGGAGGAGGAGGAGGAGGCCTCAGCCCCGCCTTCTCCCTGTCTCTCTCCTGGTCTCACCTCACCTTTTCTTCTGTCTGGATTACAGTCAACCATTCCAAATGGCCTACTCAGGACCCACCCACTGTCTGATCTGAGCTGAGCCTGGGGCCCCAGCAGGGGAGCAAGTTAGGAAAGGCTTCTTACCTGGCCCTCAAATAGGTGGCCTCGCTTTAGGTCCTGAGGGCACTGCCTTATAGGCCAGCCTGGTTGATCCCAAGCTTTCCCCATCACACCAGCCCACAGCCTCTTCACATCCTACAGAAGCCCTTGTTATGCCTCTCCTCATCTCTGTGCACGGTGTCTTCTACATTGTAGCACAGGACGTCTTTCCTTTTCCCACTCAGGGCCTCCATCAAAACCTACCGCTTCATCCCACCTCATATACCCATTCCATGGATTCTCTGCAGCTTACCTTTGTTTTTGGTTTTGAGACTGGGTCTCACTCTGTAGTGCAGCCTGATTTTGAATTCACTGTATAGCCCAGGCTGGCCTTCACCTTGCAGTGATCCTTCTGCCTCAGCGTCCAAGAGTGCTGGGATCACAGGCATGTGCCTAAAAGGTCCTACCAGCCTATCCTTTATTTCTGAAACCTTCAAGAGCTTCCACCTTTTGTTCCATTGGCTGTCTTCCTCCTTCTATTTCCTTACCAATGTCAACTGCTTTCGCCTGCATCCCCTAAATTCCCCAGCCCCAAGGGCCTCTGAGTTGCCTGTGAGCTCTGTGGTAGAGGCTCCACTGGCCCAATTCTGCTCTAAGCCCATTAGTTTCCCAGCCCCGGTCCCCACACACTGAAATGTTTCCTTTTTACCCTCACACTCTATGCGTCTCCCTGCCTTTACTTCGATGCCAAGGCTCTGAAAGTCACCTTGTCCTTCATCTTGCCCACGGCCTTCCATGCTTCAACCCTACACCTCGCTGCCTGCTGTCCATGCCTGGGCTGCCCTCCCAGGTAACCTGTAGCATTCCCACCCCACTGTGCTTAGACGGCAGGGCTGGAGCCTCTCTGCAGACCCCTACATTGGTTTTTTCACCTGGACTTCTCAGGAAGCCACTCACCTCTGTGCTGCTGCCTTTCATTTCTCCTGCTTTTCAATTCAGGGTGCCTGTACTCTGACCTTCAGGTTGTCTTGTGTTTTTTTCTTTTTCTCTCTGTGTTTGTTCATTTGTTTCTTTTCTTTTTTTGAGGCAATATACTTTGCTACATACTCTGGGCCTTGAACTCACTGTGTATCCTAGGCTGGCCTCCAGTTTGCAGCAATTCTCTTGCTTCAGTCTCCCAAGTGCTTAGATGATAGGTGTGCACCACTATGGCTTGCATTTTTTGTGTTTTTTTGACACAGGGCCTCATTTAAAAATTTTTTAATCAAATATCTATATAATTTCAATGTGAAAAGCATTTACATACACATTTGTTATTAAGTTCTGTGAGATGGATCACAAAGTCATTTTGTAATGAGGTTGCCCTTGAACTCACTATGCAGCCCAAGTAGGCCTCAAACACACTAAGATCCTCCTGCCTCAGCCTCTGGAGGGCTAGAATCACAGGCATCCTCAACCATAACCAGCTCACCTTGCCCCTTCAGCAAAATCTTTCTGCTCCCGGCTTATCCCACTAGATTCCTACTAGTGCAGACAAAAACTCTTCAAGGCTCAGAGCTCCTGCTGCCCCCTGCTGCCTGGAGGGCCACATTCTCAGTGTTAGGTAATGTGTAGTCCAACACCTTCCCCATGCCTCAGTCCACATGGCTGCAATCAATACTCCTTGTTTTTCTGCTTCCTTTGGCTCTTGTCTCTGCTGCAGTGCATTGCCCCTTCCTCCCTCTGGGTTTCCACATCTGCCACCTTTTCTACAGGATGGGTTCTTTTCACCTCTGCATTCTCTGAGCATCTAACCCTTATGTCTACTGTTCCTCAGCATTCTCAGGTTTTCTGTTTCCCATCGTAATTACAGGCACCTTTAAGAATCCCGGACTGACCTCTCAACACAAGGAAGAGCCTTTCTCACAGGAGGACCACCTGCCCCTCCAGGTCCTCCAGTCCCGTTGATGGCCAGATGGAGCAGGAATCTTTTCAGCCACACCTGCTAGTTCTGGGGCTCTTGAATTTTGGTGGAAACATAAATACTTTTTTCACAACGAGTTCTTTTGGAAGTATTATTTCAGCAAACATTATTTGCTGAGACCCACGGTCTAACATCTGCATGTCTCTATGTGTATGCATCTGGGTTATGGGACAAGGCTATTCTCAACTTCAAAACCTCCAGGTACTCTCCCCAGTCCTAGTACTATCCTCACCCTGGTGGCAGGCTGCTGCCTGAGGTGCTGTGCCTGCTCTCAGGGCAGACTTGGCAGTAAACCTGGGCAAACACAGCTACTTTTCTTTCTTTCTGTACCATCAGATATCAGGTAAATTCACTTCCAAGCTGGGCAGCTACTTGAGGCAGGAGGATTTAAGTCTGAGACCAGCTTGGGCAATTTAACAAGACTTCACCTCAAAAACAAATGAAACTATATGATGTTATCATTGTGTATATGTAAAACGTACCTATAGAAAAACAAACAAACAAAAAAACAACCACTCAGAAGGAAGGGAGGAAGAAGAGAGGAGCACAGCAGATAACAATTTGCTCCAAGGTATCTTGTAGTCTAGTTTCCTTTCACCAGTTTAGGCTCTGGATTTTTGTCACCCCTTCCCCCAGTGAGGGGTTTTATACTCAGTTCTCCCCTCCATGCTATTCTCTGTAGGAGTCTGAGGGGTTTTCCTAAGATACAAGACATCTGTGTCACTGTCATGTTCTCAAGGCCTGAGAAGTTCCCCAGGAAACTTTAGGAGTCCTTAACCCTTCAGTCTTCCCCTATATACCTGCAGTCTGTAGGGGGGAATTTGGTGAAAGGTTTTAGAAGTTTGACCATCCATTCCCTGCTATCCATTGCACGTTAGGCAAGTGCTCTATCACTGAGTCACTTCTCCAGTCCTCACCAAATTCATCATGCAAACTGAGGGTCTTTGTGTTTGACACCTTGACTTGGCTATTTCTGGAAGAGCCATTAAAACCCCTCTTCACTCTGAGATTAATCATCTTATGTCTATTGTTTAATTTTTTGGATGGACACATAACTGTGAAACATAATTAAGTTGTGTTTTCAAAATCTTTGTTCTTGAATTTTTCTACATGAGTTTGATGCAAAAAATTCAATAAATTATAACTTTCAGCATAAGTGGGTTAGCTCAAAGTTTGATCGTTTCAATTCTCTCAGGTCCGAATGAATTGCTTTCCCTTGGTATAAGATTTGCATACAAAACGTGCAGCCAGGTATTTTTTTAAGTTTTTTTTTTTTTTTTTTTTTTTTTCTACCAGGGATCGAACTCGGGTCCTTGTGAGGCAGGCGGCAGAACCACTGAGCTAAATCCCTGGCCCTGGGTACTTTTTTTCTTCCTTCCTTCCTCTCTCTTTCTCGTGATCTCTCTTCTTTTTGGTGATGGAGTTGGAACCTAGGGTCTTGGGTGTGCTAGGCAAACTCAACTCCATAGCAGTGAGACCTCCCCCAGTACTGCACTAGGATTGAACCCAGGGCCTCCCCACTTTGACACGGCCCCCAACCCTTCCTCAGTTTCGGACACAATCTCCCTCAATTCCTCGATCTGGGTTCGAACTTGCGATTCTCCTACTCCAGTCTCCCAGAATGCCGGGGTTACAGGTATCTGCCACCATGTCCGCCTAGGATTATTTTAAAAAATAGGAGAAACCCGAACCTTTTTACATACTCAAAGGAAACAATAAGCCGAGGAAGAATTTTCAGTTGTAAATAAGACAGGGCGTGGAGGGAGGAGTCCGGAGAAATCAGTTGAGAAAAGAGGGCACATCGTTAGAACCGAGAGAAGAGGAGCTGGAAGTGGATCCAGATTTCTGCTGCTTAAAAGTCACTGTAAGGAAAGAATGATGTATGTCAGTACGCAGGGGTTTGAGAGGTTCCCTGTATATTTTGAAATAGTTGTGGGGAGACAGCAGACTGTCTCCGCTTATTAAAGAGCTGAAACTATTTCGGAAGCTTGCTGTGTCCCAGGCTCTGTATTTTACACGCGTTGCCTATTTGACTCTCACAACCACTTTGTCTCCATTTTCTAATTCAGCAATCGCAATCCGAGCCTCACAATAGATAAGCCAGAAGGGACCCGCCACTAAAACGCAAAAATCCTAGATCGCGCCCTGTCGCAGTCGGGGCGTAATTCGCGGCGCATTTCGTTACCCAGAATTCTCAGGGGCGTGGAAGAGGCCACTCTCTCAGTAGGACGGGGGTAGTTTCCGGGCGGCGCGGTTTCTGTGTCGTTAAATGGGGCAGAAGTTCCCGTGAGCCTTTGCCGGTTCCACCCCTTCTTATGTGAGCTATGGGATATTCTGATTCCTTAAGGGCTCTGATTAAAACGGGAGCGACCTTTTCCACTACAGTGGCCATGGCAGTGGTATACTTTTTTGTGGGCCGCTGTAGATTGGTGGCGAGGACAGATAAAAAAACCACAGGTTTTTTTGTTTTCTTACAAAGTTGATTTTGGAGAAAGTTAGCTAAAACTCGACTGCGGGCCTGGGCGGGGCGGTCTGGTGTTGGAGATTATGGCAGGGCCGCATTTTGCAGAATGTTGTTAGCTGAGACTCATGGACCGCTCTTTTTTTCCGGCAGTGCCACCACTGCAGGAGTCTGGTGTCTGCAGAAACCGGCATCCTATTTCCCGAGTCCCCATGAGGAGTCCGAACACCTGAAAAGTTGGGTAGGTTCGGATCGCCTTGGCTTTAACTGGGTATAACCCAAGGGCTACACATAGATGGATTGTAATGGGACCACGAGGAATACGTGACTGTTCTGATGATAACTAGTAATAGGAAGTGCCGTCAGAAGCGATAACTGACGATATTTATACATAATCTGACTACAGTCCCTAAAATTTCTACAGAATAGTTAAACGTTACTGCCAGACTCCACTCAGTTCTTGTTCTTAATCCATGTTTCAGATGGCGGACTCAGTACACAGTATTGGAGACGGGAGCTGCATCCCATCGTGAAGTCGGTGCGTTTAGTATGCCGCTTTGGGGGATGGAGGTGTAGCTTAGTGGGTTCGACTTGCAGCACTATCAAAAAAATAGGTGACTTACTTGTAATTTAGTTACTTGAGATGTAATGATGTTGATGTTTTAGTTGTAACTTAAACAGTATAGCGTGTGTCTTTGCAGTGATATGGAAACTCAAAGAGAAACTAAGATGGCGTTTCAGCTACAGCCATAAGCTAGTCTGCCTACCATACAAGAAGCCCTGGGTTCAATCCTTAGTACAGCAAAAGTACATTTATGTATTTGTATAGGCAAGCAAACATACACATATGAACTGTCATTGGCAGAAACAAGTGGTGTCTGGTGGCTTATTTTTTTTTTAACACGTGGTACTGAGGATTGAAGCTGCCCACTGAGCTACATGTTCCGGTTTTACATAGTGTCCATGCCTCCAGTTGGAAGAGGACTGGAGAGAGGGGTGAGGTGTTTTGACTGCTCTGATGATAGCTAATAGGAAGTGCCGTCAGAAGCGATAACTGACGATAACTACTCCTGGCTGACTGCAGTCAACACGTCTGCAGCATTTGGTGTTGTCCAGGGTTAAGTTGATCCGAGCTGTGACAGAATTTCTACATTCACTTAGGTTGTATATTGGCAGAAGAAACCAGCAGCTTTGTATTGCAGCCTGGAGTGTTGGCCTTGGAGCAGGTAAGCTTTGGTCTCTGGAGAGATTGGTGGTTGAGAATGCCTAGCTGTTTGGCAGTTTCATTTGGTTAACATTGTATGTGTAAGTGTAGCCCTTGACCTTTCTGACAGGATGTCCTGGAGGAATTGGCTAGTTCTCGGGGCAGTGGGACTGAGAAGAATGTACCTAGAAAGTGGTTCCCTCTATTGGGTGTTTAATCTTGAGCAAATTATCTCCTCAGATCTGAAGTACAGTGTCCTCATTTATGAGAGGTAACACTAGTAGGTTTGTGACTTTTAAATGCACTACTAAGTACAGATTGTAACACCCAAGAAGTTATTTAGGATTTGTAGATTTAGTCATTTACAAAAATGCCACTATGTAAGGTTGTAAGGGACAGTGTTAATAGGATGGACTTAAGAAGTTGGTAGTCTTGGAGGTTCTCATGCCTTTCCTGTTCTGTAGCCTTACGTTGCTGTGCCTTTGTTTCCCCAGGGTTTGGGCGTATTTCTGGAGTGCAGATTTAGAGCTGGCAGCAGCACAGCCCAGGAGGAGGTAAGCCTTGATCTGCACAGTCATTCATGTTGGAATGACTGAGCAGCTAGTTGTAAAAATTAATTTTGAAGAAGAAGGGTATCAAGTGATGAAATCACCAAATAGCTGGAATTACCGGCAGATTGTTAGTGGTGAGCCTACGGTTTTCTGATGATATCTTTTATGTTTTGAATGACTGTTGGTGAGAGCAGAAAATGATACTGAAATTTAGTTTCTTTGCAGGCTAAGGACCGGAAGCTGCCATTCATTCAGTTTGAGAACCTAAATGACATTAGCATTTGGTACAGAAGAAACAAGTTGGGCATGATGGCACAGGATGTAATCTCAGCAAAAGTTGAAATCCCAGAAGAAAGAAGCTTAACCCCCGGTATCAGAGGCCTTTCTTCTCAGCAGAACTGTTGTATCTGGCAACTTTCTAAGACAGGCACATTTAGTGTGGTTCACTAACCTGAACAATAAACAGGAGCTCCTGTGTCTTCAGAAATGTTTATAAGTGTCATTATTAAGTAGTATAATAACAGATGGTCTTTGCTATTGATTCTTAGAAACATATATTTGAAGAAAAAGGTAGCATTTAAATTAGTAAACTTCTGATCAGTGTAACATTTAAACTGTAGACTTCAAGGGCAAAAATTTCAAAGCATTTCAGGCATCCATACTTGATGCTAGTCCCTGCTGTCTATGTCCTTTGAAGCATGGGATGAATGAGTTGGATCTAACTATACTTAGCCAATACCATGAAATCACATGTCCAGCCTTCATCTTGTTGCCTTCCTAATGGGAAATACTGTGGCTGGAGGCTAACGCCTAGTTCTTGATAGTATGGCTGCAGTCTGTTTTTCCCCTATTCTGTTGCCCATAAGGTTTTGCTTGACACAGTACTAAGTAATATGGTTTAAGAATGGTTCCCAGTTGCATTGTTTTAGGGATTGTGTCTAGAAGGGCTTTAAAGAAATTGACGGGGCCTTTTCACCAGGAATATTGGGTTAATGGTCAGTGTAGGGAGAACACCTTTGCTGTTTTGGGCACTAACTGTACCCCCAGTGATACTACCTGGAGTTTGGGTTCATCTTCATGGTCCTAGCCTTTTGAGAGCCTCCTGTAGTGGGTTTTAGGAACTAAAGGAATCTGAAAAACACCTGAAATATAGCTAGTAGGTCAGTCTGGGCTGAGAAGGAAGCAAAGCTGTGCAGTGGGGGTATAGGGTGGTATGGAGGCCTGGGATTTCCAAGTAGCCTTTGCTGTGATGGCACCTGGCCTGCCCTGGGCACTGCTGAGTGGCATCCAGGATCCTCTTAGGAAGCCTCAAGTGGAGGTTGAGGCTCCACAAGGAAGTATAGGCCTTCCGTTCTTAGCCTAGATAAGGACCAGGCTCCTGTGAGTGGGAGGCAGGATGAATGTAATGCAATATTGAAAATGTTGGGTGTGCTGAGGATCACTGCGGGATTAAGGCCAGCTTGGGATACACAGTAAGTTAAAGGCCAGCCTGAGCAAGACCCTGTGTCAGAAAAATTCCTGGAGCCCATTAGACTTGTGGGAAGATGCTCTACATTCCCATTGGTTGAAGTTCCCAGCATCTCTAAACATGGGTCCCCTGCTGAGACCAAGTCTGGGGGAGGCCCTGGGCTGAGTTGAGGGGTTTTTGGAACCTCTTGAGCTGGGAATGATTTAGGAGCCAAAGGCATACATTGAATTTACAGTGTGGGGGAAGACTAAAGGGAAGTAGTGCTCAAATCCTGCCAGGTCCTATGGTCTGCCTGTGGTCAGGACTCCCCAGGCTGATTTTACCATAGCCTAAGCTCTCCTGGCAGGAGCCCCCAATCCTCCCTTAGCCATCCTACTCCACAGATCTCTGGTGAGGTTCCCCACTTCAGTGTCACGTCTGAGTCACAGCCTCTTTGCCCCTGTGGTCTCTGGCAAGTGATACAGGGCTCCCGCCAGGGTTCTGGTCTACAGTCCCTTCCCGTGCCTCCTCTCCAGTGCCTGGGCCCTCACCAAGCTCCAGGATGGTGGGAAGGTGGCCCTGTTTTGGAGAACGCTTGCGCAGGCTGAGCAGAAAGGGCTGGGGTAAAGAGAAGATGTCCACATTGTTGCCCAGATCAATCCACGTGACATTGGGGAACTTGCTGGAGTCCTTCAGAGTGTCAGTAAGATCACGCAGCAGGGCCCTGGTCAGCCTGTTGCCATTGAGGGCTAGTGTGGTGAGGCGGGGCAGGGTGCTGAGAGTTGGTAGCAGCTGCAGGACCATGTCGTCCGTGAGGCCTGTGAAGCCCAGCTCCACGCTGTCCACCTGCTCCCCACAGCGCTGCAGGTAGCTGGTCACGCGCTCAAGGTCACGAGAAGTCAGTGGGATGCCTGACAGGTCCACGGTGTTGTCTGGAGGGTTCCCAGCCAGTACAGCCTTGAGGCTGAAGAAGAGATGGGACAAGGACAAGCAGATTTCTAACAAGTGAGGCAGGCAGCTGCGGTGCTTCTGTGGGAGGCAGAAGCAGCTACCACCATGGGGTCAACCTGTGCTCATCTGTCTGACTGGGGATCTTTTTCATAAATGTGCAGGGATAGGAGAAACAGGACAGTCTCAACCCCTTTCAGCCTGGGTGAGTGGAGTGGTCAGGGCTGAGGGTCAAGACTCAGATGCGTGAGACTACCAGTGAAAGGCTGTGGTGTTTCTGCGTGAGTCCTGTGTTTGCCTGCATCTTAAGTCCTTTGTTTCTACACTGACTTCTAGTTAATATCCTCAAAAAAGGAGCTAATGGTGTGGTACAGTTCAGTAGAACAATACATACAAAACATTTAGAAGAGTGCTTCCTATAGAGGAGAGTTGGAGAAATAAATACAGGCTGAGCTTCTGCTTTCATTATTCTTGGGTGGCAGCTGAGCTGACCCCAGCAGTGGCACAAAAAATCTGAGGTCTCTCCTTGGGGTCTGTGTTCCCCACTAGATGGGTATCCTCAGGGCCTGCAGGGGAGGACGCAGTGGTGGGTTTTGGAGCCTGGTGGGAGCCATGACTGCCTGGAGGCTCAGTGCTCTCCACGCACTTCCGCTCCTGCCAGCTGCTGCTCCTGCTCCTGGCTCCTTTTTCTTCCTGTTCCTTTTTCTGGGGTCAGCGGCCCTGCCGGCACCCCTGAGTTGGCGCCAAGGCCCAGGCACACTACTCATTCTTCCCAATTCCAAGCATCCAGGCAGCCCTGAGTCCAGCATCCTAAGCAGGAGTGGGAAGTAGAGGAGCCTGCAGCAGCTCAAGGGGCACAGACTTGGGGAAGGAGAAGGTAAGGCTATATATTTGGGGTCTCCTGAAGCTGGGATTGTTCATAGTTTGCTGTGTTGCTTCTGACTGGGGTCCAGCCCCCGGAAGTTTAAAGGTGAAGCTCTCAAGGCAGGAGATTTAACAGCTTGGGGCACTGCCTGGCACTTGTTCAGCACGACTTAAAGTTGGTCTCTATTGTCAGTGTCATTACTAAAGCAGAGGCGTTGCACAAGGGAAATTGTGTGGTGTGGTTAACAGCTTGCACTTAGGAGTCACAGACCTTAGTTTGAGTCCAGCTCCAACCTTTACCAGCTGGGAAATCTTGGCTAAATGGCAACTGTGTTGTGCCCTACCGGATTGACCCCTTTGACAACTGCTAAGCCCTTACTGCATGCCAGGCACTGCCCTAGGCACTGAGGGCACAATGGTGAACAAGATCCCTAACTTGAGTCTGTTGTGGGAGAGAGAGACGATAAATACATGCTAAGTAGGTGTAGAGGCATGGCTGCTCCAGGAAGGCTTCTCTGAAGAGGTGACATTGGAGCAGACACAGAAAAAGCGTGGGCTGTCAGAGGAGCTCGGCAGGAGTTCCAGCAGTGGGAGTGTCGGTGCCAAGGCTGAGGCTACAAAGAGCTTGGAATGTTCCTCAAGCAGCATGGGTGGGGGAGCGAGAGGTGAGACCAGAGAGGGAAGGTGTGGGCACATAGCACCCTACTTGGATTTCATTCCAATTGGTGAGAAGCCCCCTGTGGGGAATGAAGAAGCCTCCCTTACGTGGCTCTTGAATGAAGAATGAACCTATCACGCACGTGTGTGCTGGGGGAAAGGCTCAGAGTTTGAGCTTTTCAACCCTGAAGTGCTAGGTCCTGGGGCCTCCCTTCTGGCCCTTTTCTGGCTACCTCCCTGGGCTGGCTCTATCTGCCTGAGAAGGCTTCCTCAGGGTCTATCTTATGTTCTTTCCTCCTGGGAAAGGAAGACGCTCTAGAGCCCAGTCTCCACTAGGAAGGCAGGGGTAGCCTTTCCTGCCTGATCTTCAGGGACCTGTAAGGATGGCTTAGTAGTAGCACCAAGGCCTTGACAAAGACTTGTAGAGATCATCTGTCAATGTGAAGAGCAATGTATCAGTGTGTCCCCAAGGAGGGGGAGTGAAACCTCCGGAGACTGACCTAATGTAACCCCCCAAGAGAGACTTAATGTGAAACCTGTATGTAACCCCCAAGCGTGAAGAGTGATATCTAACCCAACAGATTCAATGTGTGAAACCTGATATGTAACCCCCAAGACTGAAATGTGTGTGCAACCCCGATATCTACTCAAACAGCCCAATATGTGTGAAGTGATAAAACCTGAACCAGTGCCACAGACCCCCAGCTAGAATGGTATAAGAGAGCGCAGAAGACCAGCTCGTCCCACTTGGTGACCGATCTAGCTCCACGGCAACCTGCCAGACAGATCTTGGACAAGACCTCGGTCGAGACATTGGACACCTGCCCGGAGTGGACCCCCAGATCGAACACCACAATCACCAGGAAAGGAGAAACAAAGTCACGCTCCTTGGACTTGTGCAGGTACAGGGAGTGGCAACTGGCAGGCATGAATTGACATGTTTGCTGCATGACATATATAAAATATATAAAAATCTACTTGGCAACTACTACTGTGTCGACCTCCAGTTAGTGCATACTCCTGTTCACGACAAGACTCATAGAAGGCCTGCCACTCTGCCCTACGGTCACCAGAGAAGAAGGCAGGGGTGCTCCCTCCTCCAGGAAGCCTGCCTTCCAGGCTCCCCTCCACTTGTTTCCTGCAGGGGTTGCAAAACCTGAGAGTGTTCTCAATGCAGCTTGGGCCAGGGATGTGGCTTGGGTCGGGTTCACCCTGGGAGGACACTGCAGAGACCCGGGGGTTCCACTGGGTGCTCAGTGTAACACATGGAATTCAAAACACTCCCTCCTTAGCACTGTGTGCTCTTGGCTGCTTGTCCCACCCTTAAATTCTTCCTGACCTCACTTTGTTCAGGCCGCTAGCCAGGACGCCTCCTTATGCCCCAGCCCTTCCCTTCAACCCTTCGTCTCTGCCCTGGGAGGGGTCCAGTTAGTGGGGAGGGTGTGGGCGGCTCCCCTAGGGACTGTCACTCACCAGGCCTGCGGCTTCCTCTTCACCAGCCCTCGGTGCCTCCTCCACTGGGAGTGGGGGCTGAGGTGGTAGGTCAGCTGGCGGCACAGCTTCTCCATGGCGCCCAGAGCATCACCCTCCTGCAGAGCAACCACAGGCCCAGGGTCTGAGTCATGGGGAGCAGCTGCAGGTACACAGGCTCCTAGCCTCGTTCCCCATCTCCTTGAAGACGCAGAGCAGCAGAGGTGAGCGGGATGTGCTGCTGTGCTGGCCCAGTGTGGGCCCCTTGGCAGGGAGCACTAGGTGGCCCGCAGGAACGGCTTAAGCTTCGTGAGCTAGTTGGCACCACCGGGAAGTGGGGATTCGGAAGTCTATCTTCTGGGCATCTGGTGATAGGTGGCTGCAGCTGATGCCTGCTACTCTCTTGGTCAGGATTCACCCTGCTCCTGCCACTCCCCACTGTCCAGGCCATGCTGCTGACTCATTCTCCCAGTGTTATTTACTGAGCACTTACTAGGTGCTAGGTGCTTGTTCTGGGAGGAAAGCTGGACTACAGCCTTGAACAGAGGTCCTTGGTCTTGTATTCAACAGAGTGAGGAGGAAAGTGAAATATGTTTTACCTATGTTTCTCTCAAAATGAGAAAATAAAAGAATGAGAGACCCAAATCTTTCCCAGCTCACTTCATTAGTCAACATTACCTGTTTGGCCCATCAGCATTTGACTTGGAGAGCCTGAGTTTTATGGGCTGAGCTTTGTCTTTCAAAAAAAAAAGCCTGCCTCTGTGTTTGTGGAAACTGAACCAGGACCTTATGCATATTACATAAGTGCTCTATCACTGAGCTCTCAGCCTTCAGCCCATGACAAAATGTACATGTTATCTTTGTTTTTTATTTATTTTTTGGTGACAGAATCTTATGCTGTAATTAAGGCCTCAAATTCACAGTGAACCTCCTGCTTGAACCTCTTGAATTGATTACAGGCATGTGCCACCATGCCTGACTGTACATTGACTTCTTAAGCCCCAATATGTCAGAATGTGATTGATTCCATTTGGACACAGGGTCTTTAAAGAGGTAAAATGCGCAATCCAAGATGGCTGCTGGTTTCATAGAAGCAAAGATACAAACACATACCAAGGAAAGACTACGTGAGGATACAGGGAGAAGGAGGTTCTCTACAGAGGCCTCAGAAGAACACAATCCTGCCAAGCTTATACTTGTGGCCTCCGGAAGAGTGAGACAAACTTTTGCTGTTTAAGCCATGATCTGTGGTATTTTGTTACAGCGGTTGAGCAGATTCATCCTTGTATTAGTTAAGTAATCTAGAGACGGTTTACAGTATCTGGGAGGATGTGCTTGGTTAGATGCAAATGCTATGCCACTTTACATAAAGGACTCGGACATCTCTGGACTTCGGTATGTATGGGGGTCCTGCAACCAAGCTCCCTTGGATCCTGGGGATGAGTGTGTTGTGCCATCCTGGGTTTACAGGTCTGGACACATCCTCAGCACCCAGCTGAACCCCTGGCCAGGGAATGAGCTGAGGGGTGCATGGGAGATGAAGGCACTGTCAGAGAAGCAAGGGTCTAGGCACAGGGTGGCCAGTCAAGATACCCACAGAGGCTCTGGCCAGCCCAAGATTGGAGGAGAGGTTATGAGGGGGGTGGCACCAAGGTTGACTTGGGAAAAAATAAAAGGGATGTGAAAATGGGATCTAACAATAGCGATAGCACATCTATAGCCACAGTTCTCACTTAGAAGCCTAAGGAAGTTATTATTTATGTATTTATTTGGTTCTGGGAATCAAACTCAAGGCCTTGTGCTTGTGAGGCAGGCATGGCACCTCTGAGGTAAATTCCTGGTGTTTTCACTCATTGGATTCTCTCTCTCTCTTTTTTTCTTTTTTTTGGTACTGGGAATCGAACTTGGGTCCTTGCCCTTACAAGGTAGGCATTTGAACCACTGAGCTAAATTCCCAGTCCTCATTCATTGGTTTTTGAGAAGGCTGACCTCAAACTCTCTGTGAACCCTAGGCTGGCCTTGAACTTGTGGCAATCCTTCTGTCTCAGTCTCCTGATTGCCAGGAAGCAACACCTTGCCTGGTTTTGTCAGGGAGCTTTACAAAACAGATGCCTGGGCTACCTCAGGATGGGTGGGCCACACTGGCCCAGGGTTTTTAAACTGCTCTCTGGGGTGATTTTCTTGTGTATCCAAAGTGGAGAAGCATCAGATAAGATACTTTAAAGGCAATCAGGATCAGTGGGTGTGGTCAGTGGGATCACTCCAAGGTCACCCCAGGACAGAAAGTTGCGGGTCATCCAAAACAGAACTGAGTCACTCAGCTCTGGCGCTCCAAATCCAGGGATTTTCCCTCCAACCTCCAGGAGGGGCAGTTGTGCCTGAAAGGAAGAGAACAAAGGAGGAAAAAAGGGCTTCACTACACCACTTGTGGCACAAGGTGGCAGCTGTGAGCGAGGCAAGGATTGATGGGCTCTGTTGCTACCATGGAGTTGCCGGGAACCTCAGCCTTCTCACTGGATAAACATGGACATACAGTAAAGAGTAGAGTTGAGACGAAATGTGACTTAGTGATTTCACAGAAGTGAGTTCCGTTCTACTGGTCTGAACTAAATTAAACCAAAGGTTTGCTTTTTTTTCTTTCAATGCTGTGGCTCGAACCCAGGGTTTCACACATGCTAGACAAGCAAGCTTTATACCACTGAGCTACATGCCCAGCCCTATAATTTATATTCCTTTGAGCATCTGTGACACACTGACATGCTAGACGCAAGCTTTATACCACTGAGCTACATGCCCAGCCCTATAATTTATATTCCTTTGAGCATCTGTGACACACTGGGCGTTTCCTCTCTGCACTGCATGTATGAACTCTCTACAGTCCTAGACCTCACAACAATCCTTACACCCCCACTTTGCAAATGAGGGAACTGAGGCACAAAGAATTTCAAGACATAACTTCTAGAATCAGGACACAAACATCAACCAGTTTAGAGCTGCCACTCCTAAGCACTAATTCATTCAGCTCTGCTCTGCCCTCCTTGGGAGAATCTTGTCTTTTGGATAGGTTCGTTTGAGGCATTTCTGTTATTTGAGTGCAGAAAATCTTTCAGCAAAGGCATCTAATTTTCTTTTCAACTCCTGCTCTTGTCAGACTCCCCCTGGCCTCCCTCTTGGGGAAAACAGGACTGGACAGGGCTGACCCGGAGGTGGAGGAATAAAGGAGGAAGCAGAGAGCAGGAAGTGCCATCTGTGTGTGGTTTCAAGGTTGGGCGATTGCTGCCTCCTGCTTTGAAGCAGCTATGCCTTGTGCAACCTTGGCCAGGAGCCTGTGACGTCAAGTGCCTCATGTTACATATGTCCCCGTGCCCTGCGCCCAGCACCCCTCACCTCTGGTAACTTATTCTTCAGGTGGTGCAGCACAGCACCCCTTTCTTTGTGCAACCAGCATTCGCTTTCAGACTCCTGGCTTGTCCAGAAGTCGATCCTGACCATCTGCAGCGGATCTGCCCTTAACCAGGAACCTGGACATGAGACCAAGACAGCGCTGTGCCCGGACTTCTCTGGACACTGCAACCCTGACAGGTTACGGCTATGAGCAGCAGTGTTCCCAACTATGTGGATGGTGTGGGAGAGAGGAGTCTGCAGAGGGAATGGTAGGTGTGAGGAGAGCAAGGGACAGACAAACCTCTGCCTGTAGTTCTAGTGCCTCCAACAAGCTTGCCTGCCTTTGTGTCCACGAGACAGGGCAGTATCTCTTCCTATCATTTGCATGTGGAAAAATCCTCCAGCAAGACCATCTAATTTTTTCCCCAATTCCTGCTCTTTTCATGCCTCCTCCTGACCTCCTTATCCTGATAGCACAAATTCTCTTCCCCCCTCCATGCAAGTGGCTTAATGGAGGATTGAAGAATCAACCCTACAGTTTTCTCCACCCAAAGGGAGAGGTGAGGAAGGAGGTGGATATAGGGCAACTGGGGTAACTCTGAGCACCACAGCCTCCCCAGAAATGCCTAGTGCCACTGCTGGGAGGCCAGGGAAGGATCTGTTTGAGGGACTTCTCAGTGACCTGTTGGAAAGGTGCTCCAGGCAGATCAATGGAGGATTGAAGAATCAACCCTACAGTTTTCTCCACCCAAAGGGAGAGGTGAGGAAGGAGGTGGATATAGGGCAACTGGGGTAACTCTGAGCACCACAGCCTCCCCAGAAATGCCTAGTGCCACTGCTGGGAGGCCAGGGAAGGATCTGTTTGAGGGACTTCTCAGTGACCTGTTGGAAAGGTGCTCCAGGCAGATCTGTAGGCCCATCCAGGACCATCCCCATGATACCGCTGCATCTCAGCTGTCAGACAGTGACACCATCTCCTACTGTCACCTCCCTAGCTACCTTTGTAATGACACCCAGGACCCAAGGGTCCAGCCCTTTATTGCCCTTTATTCCATTCTTCATAAATTCATTCAGTCACCTACCAGAAACTGACTGCCTTGCCGACTACACGCTGGGTACCATCTGGGTACAGAGACTGCTGGGCTCATCAGAATCAGCAGGATGGCAGCAGTGACGGACGTGACTGCTGAGCCTGGCTCATCAAAGGTTTCCTGGCTGTTGCCTCCTTCTTTGGCCTGAGCTGGCTAGTATGATGTGAAGACACACAGGCTGTCCTGTGAAGAGGCCCATGAGGCAAGGAATGGAGGACTCTTGCCAACCCCTTAACATGCCATCTTGAAAGTGGACCTGCCAACTTCCGATCTTGGCAGCCCTGATCAATTTTTTCTTTTAACCTCAGTACAGTGATGGAACCCAGGGCTTCAAGTGTGGTAGGCAAACACTACCCCTGAGCTACATCCTCGGCCCCTGACCAATGTTTTGAGAGACCCTAAGCTAGAACCAGCTAGCTAAATTGTCCCCGAAGTAACTCCTCACCTATGGAGACTCTACAATAATAAATGCCTGGGGTTTTTTTTTTTTTGAGAGACAGAGAAAAGTGTAGGAAGGGAATGAGAGAGAGAGAGGTTGCTGTTCCTCAGCTGGCCTCCAAAGCCTGGCTACTGTGGTCCTGCGTCAGCCTCCTGAGTAGTTGGGACCATGGGTGCAGGTCACTGTGCCATCTTAATACCTGCTGTTTTGAGACACCAAGCTTCAGGTAATTTCTTGCATAGCAGCAGGTGAGGGGGCATGGTGTGGAAGCAGCAATCTCATCCTGGCTCCAGCAATGCAATTTCCTGCTACTGACCCTCAGTGCTACCAATTTCCTGCTGCTGTGGTCTCTGGGAGTCTCAATGCCCCCTGCTGATTTCCTTTGTCTTGTCTACAGCCCTTTATTATTCTCTTAAAAATTCACAGTGGAATGTGCTTCCTGTTTCCTGTCTGGTACAGGATGTAAGGAAAAGGACAGATGACCCTTTAGAGCAGCCAAAAAGTAAATAAGCACTGTCATTTGGACTTAAATGTCCTCCAAAGACCCATGTGTTAAAGGGTTACTTTCCAGGTTGGTGCTATTGGGAAGCGGTGGAACCTTTAACAGGTGGGGCCTAGTAGCAGGTCTTACGTCACTGTGGGAGGGGCCTCAAGCGGGGAAATGAGGCCCCAGCACTTTCCTCTTCCTTTCACACCTGGCCATGAGGTGAACAGGCCTCCTCTGTCCTGTGCTTCTGCCATGACACGTTGCCTCACCATAGCGAGCAACCCTATGTGAAGCGATGGGGCCAATTGTTCATTGATTGAAACTTCCAAAACTGTAAGCCAAAATAAACCTTTCTTCTGTTTAAACTAATTTTCTCTGGTGTTTATTATAGAGACAGAAAGCTGACTAACATAATGAGCAAGATGATTTTAGAGAGGATTACGTGGGATGGAGACATATATGATGAAATAAAGAGACAGTGCCTGGATGGGAGGCCTACATTAGGTAGGCTGGCCTCTGTGAGGACTTTATGCGGTCTGCTGCAGAAGGATGAGTGGCCAGAGGCAGCTGGTACTGTCCCAGACAGAAGGCCCATACGGTTTGTTGTTTGTTTGTTTGTTTTTGTGGAGCTGGGGATGGAACCCAGGGCCTCACACATGTGAGGCAGTTCTTTACCACTGAGAAGACCTCTACCACTGAGTGCTCTGCACCCTCAGCCCTAGGGCCAGGTTCATTGAGCTACCCAAACAAACCAATCTACCAGTGGCACGAATGAGCCCTCTGGTGGCAAAGGAGGTAGGAAGGCAAAAATGGAGGCCCAGAGCCCAGTCAGAAGTTATTTCAGTAGCTCTGGAGACAGGTTTTGGCTGAAGAAAAAGGCAGCAGAGACATGGCTCATTTTCAGTGCCAGCCCTAGGCCAGCAGGGCTGGTTTTGTCTGTAAGTTCAGAGCTACAGACGTGCCTGGGGATCTATCTCCCACCTGCAGCCCTTCACCCAGACAAGTGTAGGGGTGCATAGATCCAGCCGCTGCCTCACCTGGTGGGAAGCATGTCAGTCCTGTGGTGCTTCCCCATGAGAATGAACAGAAACAGCTGTTTTCCTTCCTCTCATCTCATAGTTGGTGGACACCCACCTTGAGGCTGATGCCTCTGTCTACAACTTCTAGGCCTACAACCTGGGCTGCTGGGAACTTCTCAGATGCAAAGAGGTAAGAAGGAAGTCCCAGTCAGTTCTGTGGTGCAGTAGGGCTGTCCACGTCACCAGCTGTAGGTCTCTGCAGCTACAACCTCCCACCCCAGCCTCACCCACCACTGGGAAAATCCTTCGAGAGAGCCTGTCCTGCCACATGGCCTTGGGCAGGGCAGGAAACCTATGGGCCAGGTCCCTGGGCTTTCAGAGGTCAGAGCATACCCTTGCATCTTTGGAATCCCAGTCAGAGACTAGACATGTTGTTAAGATGGAGTGGCAGGGGCCACGCCTTACTTGCTGATAACCCCACACCAGACTTGCTGGGCCCTGAGCACACAGCTGCCATGCAGTGTGCCAAGAACACACAAATGTCTACTCTCTCTCTCTGTCTCTCTCTCTCCCTCCTTCCCTCCCTCCCGATACTGGAGCTTGAAGCTTGAACCCAGGGCCTTTGCATTGAGCTAGATCCCCAGCCCTTTTTATTTTTTAGTTTGAGACAGGGTCTTGCTAAGTTGATACATTGCCCAAGCTGGGCTTGAACTTGTGATTCTCCTGCCTCAGCCTCCCAGAGTGCTGGGATTATAGGTATGCATCACTACAATTGGCTAATCGTCTTATTTAAGTCTCAAAATAGCTCTGTAGAAGAGATGATTTTTGTGCCTATTTTATGAGTTGAGGAAAACAAAGTTTAGGGAATCAAGTGATATGAGAAAGGTCACACTATGCAATGGACTGAGGGTTTGTTCCTTCCAGATGCCCACGTTGAAACCCTTATTCCCAAGGTTAGGCAGTGGGGCCTTAGGGAGGCAGTTAGGTTGTGAAGGTGGAGCCCGATGATGGCCTCGAAAACAGGAGGCCAGAGAGCTCCCCTGTCCTCTTTCTGGCATGTGAGGATACTAGAAGGTAGAAGTCTGATACCAGAAAGAGTGGACTTCAGCCTCCAGAATAATGGGGAACATTTTCTCCTTTTCCTGTAGTGAGGATTGAACCCAGGGCCTGTTACATGTAGCACTGAACTACATTTCCCCCTTTTTAAATTATATTTTGAGACAGGGTCTTGCTAAGTTGTTCAGGCTGGCCTTCAACTTGTGATTCCCAGGTAGCAAAAATTCTGTCATTTATAAGCCTCTCTGGGTCTATGGCACATTGTTATAGCACTGTTCCTGAGGCTCCCTCTTATGTTTCTGGGGCTCACCGGCAGTCAAGCGTCTGGCACTCTCTGGATGCCCCTTGCCTTTCTAGCTCATTGCCCTGGGCCCCTCTCCCTCCTGTCTTCAATCCCTCTGTGCAACTTGGCTACCTTTGACTTCTCAGGGGCCTGCATTTCCAGCACCTCTGGTCTTGCTCAAGTTTGTTAATTAATAACTGTCTTCTTGCATGCATTTTTCTCTTAGGGGAGATCTTTTCCATCCTTTTCAAATACTTTTGTCCTCTGAGAAATTTCTCAGGTTGTATTATTCATTGCTCACTCCTCTACCCACCTCTCTCCACTCCTGTCCTGAGGCCCAATGTGTGTGCTTGCACGTGGGTGTGAACTGGGCAGCATGTTGTATGCTCTACACACCATAAACAACAGGCACTGTTCAGATCTCATCATCACAGTTGGCTTACATCAGTTTTCTAGAATAGACTGTGACTTCTGAGAGTACTTTTTCTTTTTTTAAATTTCCAGAGCACTTTATGGTGCGTAGCAGATAGTAAGCTCTCAGTTCACTCATTCAATCTTCTATTAACATTTTATTAATGTTTATTATTCATGTGGCCTATACTAGGGAGAACGTGGTGAACAAAATCAGACTTGTTTCTGTCTTTATGAGCTTAATAAAGTTTTGTTGTTGTTGTTATTGTTGTTAAGAAAAAAAGCCCAGTGAGGGCCTCTCCAGCCCCCACCCAGACTAAAGGGAAGGACCAGAGGGCAGGAGTTCCAGGCCCCTGGACCCAGCCCTATTTCTTCTTGTCTCATGGGGTCTGATAAGAGCAGTTAATTACTTCTTGTTTTCTTGCCCAGCACTGAGTTACTGTTTGGGCCCATGGAGGGTACAACCTGTCTCAGGTTACTTCATTACTTGAATTTTATTTTCCTTAACTCTCAAATGGTAAAGAAAGAAATCTATATATTTGAGACCATATTGCCTGTCATTCCTCTTACCTATAGGCATTTCAGTTCCTGTTCTGGAAAAGAGTGGGGTCTGACCCCTGCAAGGCCTCTTCACAGAGAGAACGTTTCTGCTTCCATGTGCTGGACTGGGTATGAGAGGCTGAGGGTGGCCCAGTATCAGCTGGGTGGGTCCTTGTGGCTCTTGGTACCCACAGCCCCTCTTCCCCACACCTCCAGCAGGCCATCTGCAAACCCTTGCTCTTGGATTTACTGGAGCCCAGCATCCCTGCCTTCTGCTGACTCCAGCCCCTCACCGCTAGCCCCACCTCAGAGTTTTGCCACCAGTGGCTCCAGAAGCCAGGGCATAGGGTTCAGACAAAGCCACAGATAGGGTCAGCCCGAGGAGACTCCTTTCCCCTGAGCAAGTTGCAGCTCTCTGGGAAACTATGGTCAGGTCTGTGCCCATGCTGAAGAGGGGAAGGCTTGGAGAACATCTCTCCAACTCTTATCCCAGATGCAACTCAAATGGGATGCTTCCCTCCTTTAACCCTTAGTCCTGCTCTGGCCTCCTGCCCCTATCACAGAAGAAATTCTTCTTTTGGAAGCCGATGGAAATTGAAGGATGGAAGGAACCAAGCAAGAGAAGAGCTCCTAGATGGAGGCCCCACCCAGATCCCAGCACAAGCCCTAGGTGAGTCAGCCCAGTGCCTTGAGGCCATAGCCAAACTTGGACGCTGGGAGCCAGCAGAATCTTCCAGCCAGAGGAGCTGAGTAGTGTCTTAGAGCCTGGAGAGCCCTGGAGTTTTTCCTGCTGAGCTTTAGGTGACCAGGCAGGAAGAGTGAAGTGGTGGGGTGATGTGACATTCTTCCCTAGACCCCTGTAGGAATGAAGGCCACATGGTGCTAGGGTTCCCACTCCTTTTAAGGTCAGCAGAATATAGGGGTTATATAAAGGTTTTTTTTTTTTTTTTTTTAACTGCAAATTGAACTTGGGACCTTGCACTTGTGAGGCAGGTGATGGAACCAGTGAGCTAAATCCCTGGCCCTAAAGTATTCTTATTTTTAAAAATGTTGGCAATAAACTTATCCATGGGCCCAAGGAAACCTTTCAGGGTTGATGGTACCTGAAGCCCACCCTCTTGGTGCCTGAAGGAGGGGGCTCATCTTCCTTGGGCCTTGAATGATTTTGCCCAAAAAGGTGCCCACCTCACACCCCGGGGCCAGGCTGGCTTAGGCCACGGATGCCCTACCGGCTTAGGGCAGTGGATGTAGCGTGCCAGGCTGATGATGAGGTCATGTGTGATGGGGTCCACAAGGTTCCGAAAGCTGGCATAGCGGTACAGGACATCGTCCAGGGAGGTTGACTCCATGCCCAGGTCCTGCAAGAGCAGAGGAAGTGCAGAGGTGAGGGATGGGTGTCCAGGTCAAGTGCCCCCCCCAACTCCCCTGTATCCCCCAGAGCAGCATATGCAGCTCCCTGGAGCCAGCTCAGCCTCCCCCAGATCCTGGCAAGGAGGTGGCTACAGAATGTCCCTCAGGGGACCAAGAGAAGCCCCTCTCTTTGGCTACAACTGAGGGAAAGAAGAGACCCACAATCGGCATTTCAGGCTCTTCGGTTCCTGTGGGTCCAGGATGATGAACATCTCCCAAGACGGCCCCATGCTTCACCTCTTTTACCCATCCATGAAGCTAAGCATGCCTGGCCTTAGACAACTTCAGTGTCCTTTGCCTTGGAGGTTTTTGAGCTGTGGGATCCTAAGGAGAAGCTTCCAGGTACCCACCCAGGAGGAAACCCCACTGGGGCCACATCAGGGTGTACAGTGGGGTCCCTGTAATGGAAGGGAGGTGATGGAAGTGAGCAACACCAAGTAGAGTGGTGTTAAGTACTGCTGGGACAGAGGTTCCCTGGTATGAAGAGGACAAGAGTCTGGGGGTGATGAGACTCAGGACATGGTATCCAAAATATGGCACTGTGGTGTCTGAGGAAATAGCAGAAGTAAAAGACCTATCTGACTTTCCTCTCAGCAGGCCACAGCCCGTTTCTGGGAGCCAGTGGTGTTCCCCTGTACTCTGGAGGAAAGGAATGTCTTTATCCTAAAAAATACACGGATCTAAGAAGGGTCTGAACAAAGAGGCCTTGCTAGGTTTACACTGTTATCTCTTGATCAGACTTCTATCCATAAAAATATACACTTTTACTGTTTTTATTTTCTCTCTGTGTGTGTAGTAGTGGGGATTGAACCCAGGGCTTTCTTAATGAACTTTGTTCCCAGCACTTTTTTTTTAAAAACTTTTTGAGATAGAGTCTCACTAAGTGGCTCAGGCTGAGCTCAAACTTGTGCTCCTCCTGCCTCAGTTTCCCAGATTGCTGGGATTACAGGCCTGCGCCACCATGCCAGGCTTTAATTTTGACTCAGAGTCTTGCTAAATTTCCCAGACTGGCCTTGATCCTCTGCCTCAAGCATGCACCACTATACCTGGAAGATTTCTGTTCATTTATTCTTTCTTTTCCTGTGCACGGCCTAGGGATAAAACCCAGGGTTTCCTGTGTGCACTCTGTTTCCCATCCCTTCATATGAGCTTCAGGAAGGGCCAGCTTGGGTCTTAATTTCCTAGTTTGCAGAAATGAATGTCAGGCGCAACTGTACTATCCCTGGCAAGGTTTTCTGGTGGCTGAAATCATGCTGGGGACCTGGAGCCAGGGACGCAAGGTGAGGCATGAGTGAGCAGAGGGGGCTTCTGAAACACGGGCTGCTAAGGTCTAGAGCTGGGCCCTTTGCAGAAGCAAGGACAGCACTTGCCTTGACCTCTGTCCCACCTGGCTTGTTCAGCTGTGCTGTACCCTCAGGAGAGCTACCTGACACCACTGAGTCTGTATTTTCTCATCTGTAAGATGGAAACAGTGACCCAGTATCACAAGTCAGTGAAACAAAACCAGGTAACATGGCAGGGATGACAGTGCCCATGAGAGTGGCTGCCCTCTCCCTCCCCTTTCCCTTTTCTCCTAGGGCCTTGAGGCCCTTCCACTCTTGCTGTAGCCCCTCTTAGTCTCTTTTTACACTATAGACCCACCTGATGTGTCAAAAGCCATTGAGCATCCAGAAAATAGCACAGGGATCTTGGCTCATGAAGTCTATGTTGGCCTCACAGTTCGGGCTGCGTGGACATATGGGTTCCCAACACATGGACTGTTACCCAGTAATGTGTACAAATATGGCCCTGCCCTGTGGGCAGAGGGAAGTGGGGCTGGGGACACAAGAAAGCCACAAGGCAGAGACATGGCTTCTGTTGCAGGGTCTCAAAAGGCTGTCTGGCCAAAGCGCTGTGAGCTAGCATCCAGCTTCTCACAGCTTACAGCTCCAGGCTCTCTTTCCTGGGGACAGGGAGGTGGCCATTCCCATGGCCAGAGGTCAGAGGCATGGGGTCATTTTTCTTTCCCAGTCTGCTGCCAAGCTGCGCTGCTCCTCTGTGGCTGTCGACTAAAAGCCAGCCTCCATCCCTCCTCTGCTTTGCCCCTGTGCACTCCTTCGTGAGTGTGTGTGTGTGTGTGTGTGTGTGTGTGTGTGTGTGCGCGCGCGCACGCGCACATCCCTGACACCTAGTGGTCTCAGGCCCTGGCTGGCCCCCAACTCTAAGTCTGTGGGCAAGAGGTCACTTCTGGTGAACTGTTTCCCCATCTGTGAAATGGGCAGGAAAATTGCAACAGGAGTTACCAAATAGTTCCAAGCTCCTGGGGCAGGAGGTGGGCAGTAGGGGCGGGCAGAGGAGCCTACAAGATTGTGGGCAGAGCAGCTCTTGGTTTCAAACAAACAAAAACAATCACACAAAGAAATGTAGCTGTGCTGCCAAAGAGAAGTTGGGAAGCCCAAGACTAAAGAGATGGTGGCTTGGGTTTCCTGTGTTCCTACCAGCCCCACCCATCTTTCCAGATCTCTACATTTCTGGGTTAGTCGAGGCCACTCCAACACGGAAGTCCCCAGAAAACCCCAATGTCTAACCCAGGCTGGGAGGTCCACGAAGACGCAGAGCAGTCCTCCCCAGAGCCCACTCTCCCGAGTTCCTTCCTCCCGCCCTGGCCTGTCAGCTGGGTGCCCTGGCGCTGACAGTAGGACCACCTCTCAGGAGTGCTGTCTGCTTCCTGTGCTTGTTGCTTAATGAGGGCAGTGGGGAGGAAAGAAGGGGTGGGAGTGAGGATGAAGGGCAGTTTCTGGGAACTGAGTGATGGCCAACACCCTGCCTGTGAATTCCAGTTGGGGTGGGCAGGACAGCAACAGGTAATACTAGATAGGGACTGAGCAAAGACTGCTGCATGCTTTATTGCTTTATTTCTTTATTTCGACCCCACCTAAGTCTACAGAATGTTCCTGCTGCTTTAGGGCACATCACATCCTGAGGACCTGATGTCCTCTATGCTCCTTTCCCTAAGCTAGTTTATTGGAGCTGACCGTCATCCCCCACCAGAGGCTAACCCTGGGGCTGGGGAGGAGGAAGAGGGGCCAGCCAGACCCTCAGGATATCTCAGGAGGCTGCAGCCTCAGAGGCCAAGCTCCTCTCTGACTGCACCCATGGCTGCACCAGGGCCATCCCAAGGGGCCTCTTGAGTTCCAGCTCTGCTTTGGCTTGGTGCCTGCAGTGTGGACAAGGGAGGTGGAATAATCAAACCCAGATGTGGTCCCTACAGGCGCCAGCCTTAGAGTAGCTGGTTTGCCTTGCAAAGCCTGGAATACTGAGGACAAGCCCATCTTCCTCATCCTGGGTCTAAACAGCACCATCTCTAGGAACTGTGCACGTGGACAGTTCCTTATCAGAAACTTGGGAGTTTATTATTCATCAGAAGCGCTGAATCACTGCTAGTGGGAGTCACTCTCAGAGGGTGTGGCTAGGCTGGCCCGAGTTACCAGCTGCTCCCTCACTGAGTCCCTGGACCCAGTGGCTACCATTACACATGGTAACTCGAGGAAGTGGGGCTTCCACATGACTGAGCTTGAATAACCAGCTTTGAAGACTCATTGCAATGGGATGAGAGATAATGGGTTTGAAGGTCAAGGGATATAGATTTCAAAAAGTAATCAGAGGGCCGGGGCATAGCTCAAGGTGGAACAGTTGCCTAACGTGGGAGGCCCTGGTTCCATCCCTAGCTTGGAAAAAATGAGCAGAGATTCACACAGGAGATAAGAACAGTGTGGTCTAAAGACCTCAGGGAAGCTGGGCATGGTAGCACAGCCCTGTAATCCCAAGTCCTTGGGGAGGCTGAGGCAAGAGGACTGCAGGTTTGAGGCCAGCCTAGGCAACATAGTGAGACTTGCCTAAAAAAAAAAGAAAAAAAGAAGCTTCCCCATTTATTTTTTCAGAAAAATTTGTTATTTTTGTAAAAATTTATTTCTCCTATAGGTATTTTTATTTGCAATGAACAAAACAACTTTATTGAGGTATAATTCATACACATACAAATCACCCACTAAAATACATAATCCTGGTTTAGCAGTAATAGAGCACATGCTTAGTGTATGTGAAGGTAAAGACAAAACAAAAAGCATACAACTTAAAAGTTTTTAGAGTATATATGCACAGATTTGTATATTCATCACCACAATCAAATTTAGATCATCATCACCCACGAAACGAATTCCATAACCATTAACTCATTCCCAGTCCTACCCTACTGTGGCCCCAGGTAATCATTTACTTATTTTCTGGCTTTTAAAATTTTTTTTGGTGCTGGGGATTGAACTCAGGCCCTTGCACTTGTGAGGCAGGCACCGGAACCACTGAGTTAAATCCCCAGCTCATTTTCCGGCTTTATATTTTCCTATTCTGGAGTTTTTCTCTTTTTATCTCACTATAATTATATATACTTTGATCAACAGCTCCAACTTCTTCATATTAAGTAAATAAATCCATAAAATCCTCTGGTTTTAATTTCCAATAGTGTAACTAGCATTAGATATGATCCACATTAAGGAAAACTCTTTGAAGTCTTCAATGATTTTCAAGACTATAAAGGGATCCTGATACAAAAACAAAAACAAAACAAAATTGTTTTGTAAGTCTCTGGCTTAGAATAGTGTGTTATTCTGGAAGAAAGGGGCTAACAGAGGGTTAGGGGCCAGGTTAGGACGTGGGGGGGGTCCCTCTGGGAAGGGTTTAGCTCCCAAGGTCTTCCCTCTGAATCTTGGAAAAACTCCTATGGACACCCCATTGGCTTCATCCCTCCTGTCTCCCATTATGCTGAGCCTCCAAGGAGGCTCCTGTCTATGTAGGCACAGCTTATATGGTGGTGCTAAAGGGACTCAGGTGCTGGTGTCTGGAGGAGGAACACTGACCCAAGGGAGCAGGACCTGGACTTTCTACCTGGTAAGCAATGGCAAGCAGCACCCTGAGAACAAGAATCCAGGAAACTTAGTCAGTTTTCTGCTGCTGTAATGGAATGCCCGAGACTGGATCATTTATAAAGAAAAGATGCTTACATTTAACTCAGTTCAGAGAGAGGGAAGGTGAAGATTGGGTGGCCACATCTGGCCAGGGCCTCGCAGTGAGTCATAACATGGCAGACAGTGCCTCACAGCAGGATCACATGTGAGAGCATGGAGCATGGAGCTGGAGCATGAAGGAGAGAGAAGGGGACAAAGGCGCTGACCCACTTTATAACAACCTGCACTAGGAAGAACTAATCTAGTCCTATGAGAACTAATTCAGACTCTCAAGGAAAATGTTAGTCCCTTGTAAAGGCCTCACTTCTCAACACCGCTTCCCCGGAGGCAGGGTCTCGTGGCCTTGAACTCACTGTGTAGCACAAGCAGCAACCCTCCTTCCTCAGCCTCCAGAGTGCTGGGATTATAGGCCTGTGCCATCACACCTGGCTTGCCCATGAGTTTTGGTTTTTGTTTTTTGGGACAGGGTCTCACTATTCAGTTGAGTCTGACCTGGAACTCACTATGACCCAAAAAGCACCTTTTCTCCATGCTCCCCCAAATAACAAGTTTTGGCCAACAAGTAGAGAAACTGGAAACTTTCTCATTGCTGGCAGGAATGTGAAATGGTGTAGCCACCAAGGAAAACAGGCAGTTTCTCAAAATATTGAACATATAGATTTACTACAACATCTATGTAGCCCAGGCTGGTCTCGAACTCACAGTGATCCTCCTGCCTCAGCCTCCCGAGTGCTGGGGGTTACCACCACACACGGCATTGCCCATGAGTTTTGGTGAGGACAAACTACATCCAAACCACAACAATGACCTAGAAAAGAGCTACAGGAGAGGTCACCACAGAATTTCAACATTTGTCTGTGGGCCAGCTCCCTGCTTTTCTTGGTCTTTGTTGGTAGTATGCGAATTTTAGACCCAGGTCACTGCTACATTATTATTATTATTTTTTATATGAAAATGCCCTACAAATGACCAAATTTGGCATTTTACACTTGGGTTGGGACACATGTACGCACCAGTCACTGCTGTCCTTGTTCTTCAATACCTGCGAATCGTTAGACTCACACCTCTACTTTGTGTTCCTGCACTGCTGGGAGCATCAAGCACCAGCCCCAGAAGGGACACATGGGCAGCTTCTTTTCTGAGCTCTAGACTATGTGAAGAGTCCTTTATGCGGAAGTCACACCTGAAGACAACATGCTTGATACAAACTCCCTTCAAAATGCTGCATATGTTACTCAGCTGCCCTCCAGTATTTAGTACTGCAGATGGCTCTGAGACAGCTGGAGTTTTGTTTGTCCGCTGCTTTTTCAAGCCCAGGCTCCTGTAGGGCTGTTTTTGCCACTAAACCTCAGCTGTGTCTGCTGAAAGGTGCCAGTTCTCTGTTGGCTTCCGATAGCATCAGTTCAACACACAATACAGCCTAAAATGCAGGTGACAGCTTTACAACAGTCTCCGAAAGTCATCAAATGGATGCCGCATTCATGATGTCTCCAGTTGCTAAAATCCCTTCCCTTATCTCTTATTGCCACCCCACAGACCTTCTTAGTACTTGATTCTTCTCTTCCAAATACAAATAAACTTTTCAGTTGTTCCAGTTCTTAGACCAAAAAGCACCTTTTCTCCACGCTCCCCCAAATAACAAGTTTTGGCCAACAAGTAGAGAAACCGGAAACTTTCTCATTGCTGGCAGGAATGTGAAATGGTGTAGCCACCAAGGAAAACAGGCAGTTTCTCAAAATACTGAACATATAGATTTACTACAAGATCTAGTAACTTCACCTCTGGGTATACCCTCTCAAAGAATTTAAAGCAGTGTGTTATGGTTTAGATCTAAAGTGCCGCTCTCCAAGCCTCATGTGTTCAGAGGTGGTGCTTTTGGAAGGTGATTGGGCACAATACTCCTTAGTGGATTCAGCCGCCGGAGGTGAGCCCCAGTGGGAGGATGTGGGACACTGGGGGGGGTGCCTTGGAAGGGTCTCCTTCTCTCTGCTTCTGGCTGTCCTGGGGTGAGCAGCATTCTTCTGCCATGAACCTTCAACACGCTGTTCCTGCCTTAGAACCTGCCCATTACGGACTGAAACCTCTGAAGCGGAGAGTCAAACCTCTCCTCCTCCAAGGATGTTGAGTATCTCATCTCAGTGATAGGAAAGCTGCTATCTTACATTCCTGTTTGCGGCAGCACCTCTCCCGGTAGCTAAGAGGTGGAAGCTACCTGAGCGTCTAGGACAGATGACCGGATGAACAAAATGTGGTATAAACATACAATACAATAGCACACTGGCTTAGGAAGGAAGGAAATCCCGACACACCGATGCGGATGAACTCGGAGGACATTATACTGAGTCAAGCAAGCCAGTCAGGGTAGTCAAAAGGCAGAGCACAGTGGTGGTTTCTAGGTGCCGGGGAAGGAGCATGGGGAGTTTGCACTTAGCAGCTATTGAGTTTCAGCTTTGCAAGACTAAATGGTTGTACAATGTGATGCATTGAAATACTACTAATGCTACTGAAACTGTACTCTTAAAAATGGTTAAAATAGTAAAATTTATATCATGTAAACTTTATCAAAATTACAAAGGAAGGAAGGCAGGCAGGCTTGAGACCCAGGCAGGCAAACACAGACCCTTCTTGAGATAAAAGGGTACAGAGAAGGGTACATATACATCTATTTTTTTTTCATGCTCATCATACTTGGTTCTTAAAAAATTTTTTCCCCTGAAGAACAGGGTCTCACTATGTTTCTTATGCTGGCCCGAGCTCCTGGGCTCAAGCAATACTCCGGCCTTGGCCTCTTGATTAGCTGGGAATACAGGCATGCATCACACCACCAGGCTGGTTCTTAAACAGTTTTCCTCCCCTGTCCCCAGCGGTAATATTTTCTCTGGATTTGTCTTCAGTGTTGGAGTATTTCTCTCTGTAGTCATTTTGCAGTTTGTCTCTTTCAGCCTTTTCAGCATGATTTGCTGGGGAAAACCAGCATTTGCTCTCTATCTTTATCTTTGCTTGTGTTCTTTCAATACTAAGTTCTTGTCAGGGTCTCAAGTTCACCTTTCACACCACAAATTTCACATTCCATGGCATCGTCACTACTGAGGGCTGCAAGTCAGCTAGCGTTTCTTTTCCTTGCAATTCTTATTTTGCTTATTATTCATCTCTTTCATCTCATTCTGTTGATTTTCTTCTCCATCTCGGCGTGGCCTGTTTTTGTGGCCTTTTGTCCTTTTCCTACTAAGTTCATTTCTTCAGCATCTTGCTGTAGATCAATTTGAGGTCAGGGTTCAGGTTCTATGGTAGTTATATTACATCCAGGTTTTGTAACTTACCCTCAGAGAAGGCGAGATCAAAGGAGACCCATGCCTATTAGCATGTCCTTGTCACTACTGTCTCTCTGCACATGAGCTGAATTCAGCTTTGTAGGCTCTGGCTTACTGTGGAGCACAGCCCTAGGCTGCATTCTGGGCACTAGCTAAAGTGATTCTGAATCCATTACATGTGCAACAGTGGAGTCTGGAAATCTATACTGGTGTCCCCACGATATTTCCTGCCTTAGCAGACCCCACTAGCCATGAAGGACACGGGACATTTGTGGATAGTGTCACAGCTCTCGTGTCACCCTTTCCCCACTTCCTGCATGGTGGTTTCTGAAAAGCTGCTCTTTGAATGGATGTAGATTTAGACAGAGGTGTGGGAGAGGGTGAACAGCAATCTTTCTATGCCAAAACCACTACTTGTGTGGTACCTTCCAAAGGCCTGATACTCTTTTTTTTTGCCGTGCTGGGGATGGAACCCAGGACTCCTACACATACTAGGCAAGTGCTCTATCCATGGGCCACACCTCAGCACAGTTGCTGATTTCCTGCTCAGGGAAGTCCTGAGACTGAAGAACTAGGCTTTCCTGTTACTGTAGGTCTCTGATTCCTTAGGGGAATCCTGGACCAGCTCTTCCTTGGATCAGCTCCCTGTCTGACGGTGAGAAGTTCCTCTCAGACTGTCTACCTGTTTCTGTTTCCAGTGTTCCCAGAAAGTTCGTCTTTTTTATGGGGTGGTCTCCTGAGGTATGTGAGGGGATGCTGGGAAAAGCCACAGGGTGGGTTGGCAGGTACATTCTATTTTGAACCGCAACTCCCTACTTCCCTTTGAAACAACTGGCTTCAAGCCCATTCCCCTCCGGCAATGAGCAGGCATTAGTCTCTCTCCTCCAGGCATGACTCCACAATTTCTGCAACGACACAGCTGGGGGAGGGAGGCAGCAAGCTCTGAATACTAACCGGGAAAGGTAGACAGCTGCAATGTTGAAGCCACCATAGCTGAGTGTGCAGAGCTCCTTAATGAGGGTGTAATCAAACACAGCCCACCAGAAGGAAATTAATTAGAGTCCAGAGGGCAAGTAAGAAATGGAACGGAGCGGGCTCCAGCATATCCTAGGCAGCTTTCCCCAAGGGAGAGGTCAAGGCTGGGGAATACTGGTGGCAGCTGGGTGCCTGAACTCCTACCCCCTTCCTTGTGACAGTCTGGCAGGCCTTCCAAGGGAATCCCAGGGGAAGGAAGTGGAATGTCAGGTGCAGTTAGGGAAATGCAGTCTGAGGAAGCCATCAGGGAGAAGTCAGGGCATCTTAGAATGAAAGAGGTTGGAACAGACAAGGCTTGCTTCTCTAGGAAGACAATGGTGTCTTAGAAACAAGGGTAGAATCCTAGAAGTGTTCCTAAAAGGGGAAGAGGTGCCGGAAGATATATACTTGGTATATATACTTGGTATCTATATATACCAAATGCAACAAATAGCTGGGTATGGTGGCACACGCTTATAATCCCAGTACACGGGAGGCAGAGGCAGGAGGATTGCCGAGAGTTTGAGGCTAGCCTGGGCTTCGTAGTAAGTTTAGGGACAGCCTGAACTACAAAGTAAGACCCTGTCTCAAAAAACAAAACAAAAACAAACAAACCCAAACACCCACCCCCAATAACAACAAAAACAAAACAAAAAACCCAACAGCAACAAATAGATGATGTGGGGTGCAGGGGGTTAAATGGTGGTCCCCAAAAGATGGGCCCACGTCCTCATTCCTGGAGACTGTGAAGGTGACCTCTTCTGGAAAAAGGGTCTTTGCAGATGAGACTGATTTAACGATCTCTGCCTGAACACATCCTTGTTTATTCACATGGCCCCTGATCCATTCAGGTAACCTGGTCAGAGAAAGAGAAGGCAGCCATGGGAGGGGAGAGCCAGAGCCGAGGCTGCCAAAGCTGAAAGGGGGAATGAACAAAAACTCCCCAGCACCTCTAGATGGGGATGAGCCCTACTGACTCCTAGTCTTCCAGCCCCCAGAACTGTGAGAGAATACATTTCTGCTTTTTCTTAAAGCATTGATATATGTTTAAAGAGCAGAAAAATATTTATATTTACTGATATATAAACATGTACAACTTAGTGAGCATACATTATATGTTAATAACACACACATATAAATGTATAAACATATACTCTATGTTAACTATGTTTTAGAAATAATTAAAGCAAAGAATCCATTTATTGAAACATTTCTGCTGTTCTAAGTCACCCACTTGGTGGCCATTTGCTACACCTGCCACAGCGAATGAATATACCAGGTTAGTTCTGAGGTGGCAGTTTTTCCAGGGTGCAGAGGAGGTGAAAAGGAGACAAAGCCACAGCAAAGGGGCCGAGACCCCTGCCAGGAACACAGTGTGGGCAACCAGGGACCCCATGGCCAGACATCTGCTTTACACTGCCATCAGTCCTGGGCTTCTGTGGGCGCATATGTCCCTGACACACGCTTTCCTCGGTTGTCTGCTCCCACCGTAGAGCTGGGCTGGTCAGAGATGCTTCCTGAAGGACTGCTTGCCCCAAGATGGTTCTCAGCTAGTATAAGAACATTTAAAAACAAGTGGGGAAGGAGGTACTGATGCATGCTCCAATGTGGATGAGCCTTAGAGATATTGTGCTAAATGAAATAAACCAGCTACGGGATGATTCCGTCTCTGTGAGGTCCCTACAGAGGCGCACTGCATAGAGGCAGAAAGCAGAATGGCCGCTTCCAGGGGGTGGGGGAGGAACGGTGGAACAGAGACTTATTGTTTAATGGATACAGAGTTTCAACCTGGGAAAACCAAACAGCTCTGGAGATGGAACAGTGGAGTTGGCGACACAATAATGAATGTATGGAATACCACTCAACCATACACTTAAAAAGGGTTAAGATAGTAGTAGATTTATGTGGTGTGCTATCATCTGAGTAAGTGTCCCCCACAGGCTCATGTGCTGGGGGCTTGGTCCGCAGCCCATGGTGCTACTGGGGCCTAGTGGGAAATCTCTTGGTTATCTGCGGTGTGTCCTCGGAGAGGATAGTGAGACCTCAGCCCCTTTCTCTTCCTCTCTTCCACTCTCTAGCTATACGTGATCTGTTTCTTCTTGTGCTCCCGCCATGTTGGACCTCCACAGGCCAACTGATCATGGACTGAAACCTTCAAGACTGTGAGCCCAAATAAACCTTTTCTCCTTATAAGATGGTCATCTCAGATGTCTGTTATAGTAACAGAAAGCGGACTAACACATTATTTGTATTTTACCCCGATAAAAATGTTGAGCTCACATCTTTGCAAGTAATGTAAGCAGAGTGAAGATCATAAGGCAGCACGGCTTCTTGTGATTCCCATCATTAGCACGGCCTAGGACCCAAGATCCTAGCATTCAAGAGGGAGCTGTGAAATGACTGCCGAAGGTGGGGCTGAGAGATGGGCAGAAGAGGGGAAGGGAGATGAGGGAATCAAGCAATAATCAGAATTTAATCCAGCCATGAAGCCTTGCGGATGGGGGAAGAGGGGGAGGACCTCGGGGGCTGAAGACGGAAAGAGGAAACAAGTCAGGATTCCAGAAGCTGTGGGGTGAAACCACCCTCTGACAGAGGACATTTGGAGAACGAGGGACTCGTTTGCTCTGGAGACTGGCCCTGGTTCCTCAGTGCCAAAGTGCTCTCAACCCAGAAGTGGTCAGAATTAAGCAGAGAGAGACAGACGGACATCAAGGCCAAGTAAGCTAAGGAATGTATAAATCTGGTACTCCACACACCTGCACAGTTCACGGGAGGCATTTCAGTACCTAACAGATTGGTCTCCCAATTTCTATTTAAAATAAGTAGTTGAGAAATTGATTTTAGGCTTATGGTTTTAGGCAGAACACTGAAGGAGCATTTGGTCAAGCTTTTACCAGTTTTGAAATATGTAAGAGAAGTTCATAGCCACAGTATCTATAAGCTGAATTTGTTAAATTTTAACAACTATTTAGAAACCTAGACATGGCCTGTGTTTTAGAAAGAGTGCTTAAAATATTAAGAAAATGGGATATTTTAAATTTAGAAAATTATTTCAAGATCTTTAAGGAGGTCTAGAGTATAGCTCAGTCATAGTATGTTTGCCTAGCATGAGCAGGGCCCTGGGGGGGTTCAATCCCCAGCCCTGGAATTAAAAAACAAACAAAACAAAAAAAAAACTTTAAGGAAATCTAATTACCTAAATAAAAAATACCCCAGCAGATTCATTAACAGAATAATGAAATTGATAAGGTAAATACTTAAGTGAAATAAATTGGACACACACGTTTAAATATTACATTGTAGGCCAGGGATTTAGTTCAGTGGTTTCGCCGCCTGATTCCAAATGCAAGGACCGGAGTTCGATCCTCAGTACCAAAAAAAAAAAAAAAAAAAAAAGTCTAAATATTACATTGTTTCTCCTGTGTGAGACAAAGGGTAAATAAAGATCAAAATGGATGCTGGATATTGGGAAGTAGGAAGAAAATGTTCAAATGGGAAGGGGAACAAGAAAGGGAGAAGGGGAAGAGAAAGGAGGGTAAAGGGGAAAGGAAGGCTAAACAAAGAATGAAAGGAAAACAATAGAAACAAAGTTTTATAAAGGGAGGGGGAAGGACTGAAGGGAAGGGAGGAGCATGAGGGGGCGGCAGAAAGATATATTAGGATACAAATTGCCTGTGATGAATGTGATCATTATGTGTATCAAAAGTATACCAATAAAATTAATAAACCCTCCAAATATAGTTCTAAATAAAGATGTTTCGGTCAACAACAGACCACATATATGATGGTGGTCCCGTAGGATTATAATGGAGCTAAGAAATTTCTATTTCCTAGTGATATCACAGCCAATGTGACATCCTACTGCCCCATGTTACTTTTTTTGTTTGTTTTGAGACAGGGTTTCACATGTAGTTCAGGCTATCCTTGAACTCACTGTGTAGTCTAGGCTGGCCCTGAACTCATTGTGATCCTCCTGTCTCAGCCTCCTGAGTACTGGGGCTACAGGCAGGCACCACCATACCTGGAAGTCCCACATTACTCATGTTTTGAGGAGCTAGTAGTGTAGACACATGCATACAGGACATGGAGTTATGTAAAGTACATAATGCTCAATGGCTTATCTATACTATACTTTTTATCATTACAGCAAGCTCCTTTTATTTATAAAAACAAAACAAAACAGTTCAGTGTAAGACAGTGTGCCCTGTGATGCCAGTAGCAGCCATTGTGTCTACACTGCAACAGTGATCGGTTTATATCAGTGACGGCGAACCTTTTAGAGATGAGTGCTCAAACTGTACCACAAAACACACTTATGTATCGCAAAGTGCCCACACTGTAATTAAACCTGAATACTGAGGCGTTAGTTTAGAAAAAAACAACTGATACATTAACATCTTTTGTCTTAAAAGAAAAACAACGCACGGGGCATAGGTTCCCCGACACTGGCCTATACTGCCCAAGTTTGTGTAAGTGCACTTCGGGATGTTTGCATGACAAAAATCACCTCAGAATGTGTTTCTGAGAATGCAGAGCTGTAGGTATCCTGTGCATGTGTGTACGTATGTGCATGTGTGTGTGTTAAGCACAGACACTCCCCTACAAACACCAACAGCAGGGTCATGCAGATGAAGGGCCTGCCCTGAAGAGGTGGAAGGTGGGCAAGGGAGAATCAGCACTTCTGGAGAGGGAGGAATGGTCAGTGAGGAGTGAGAGGCTAACTTCACAGGTTTGGGAAACACCAAAGACAAGCAAACTGGCAAAAGTAATAAAAGCAACCACCACATTGCTCCGTCCCCAAAGAAACATGAGAACCCTTCCTGATATCCAAAGGGGAATCACCTGTCCATGGTCCTAGCCTCAAAGGTCACCACTTGAGGGCAGCTTGCCTCAATGTCTGTTGACCACCGAGGGCCTATGGAGATTGGTGCCCAAGGAGATGTCTACTAATTCCCAGCTGACTGATGCCAGCCAGATGTGTAGGGGAGGGCTGCCCTGCTGGGGTAAAAGCTGCCAACACAGGCCACCCTGTCTCCTGCTGGACTTGGCTGACCGAGGAAAGACTGGGGTTCTCTGGGCCCCCCTCAGGGCTGCTATCCTCCCAGGGGTGGGTAACAACTTTTCTTCTCCCCCAAGGTCAAGTCCACTCTACCCAGAAGGATGCAGCAGGGCAGGCAGCAAGGCTTGACAGCTTCGCTCAGAGGGGGCTTCGCGATAAAAGTGTTGTTTGTGTTTTAACTTTGAAGTCTTTAAAATTAATGATACCCTCTGCATGAAACAGGGCTGCAGAACCAGATGCCTGGCCATTGCAAAGTCTAATTGAATCAAAATTCAGGAAATGGCAGTAGTATCCAATAAATACAAAAGGATGCTTTCTCTTTAGTAGAATCTATGAAGCCACACAAGAGGATTTGGTTTATTCTTCCGTAGTCATGGCTCCCCTACATGTGGCCTAGGGTGGGGACAGGAGATGTGGTTCGTGTCCTGGATTAGTCCCCAACTCACTGTGTAGACCCCTCCCCCGTGGCTTCTCTACCTAGATGAGAGTGCTGCAATAGCTCATGTGTGACGGAGTGGCAAAAAGCAGGAGGGAGAAGACATTTGTACCAAATTAGGCTGGAAAGCAAAACATACAGCAGATAACCACTTTCTCCTATTGGATAGTTTGGCTCCTGTGCTTTTGTGTGTCAGTGTGTGTGTACGTGTGTGCACGCGTACCTGTGAGTACTGGGGATGGAATTCTGAATGTTAATGTGCTTTACTGCTCTGTGGAGTTACAAGAGCTACACCCCAGCACTCCTGTGCTTTTGCTGGAAGAGTGGTGGCATTTGTAGTATTTCCCAAACCTACTTTCCAAGCCCCTCCCTTGCTTCTCAGAACTTCTTGTAAGACTGGGATTCTGTAGAAAGTCTGGGGCCAGATGGTCCCTGAGGTCCACACACTCCTACATTCCATGGATTCTCAGCAGTTTGTCATCCAGCGCCCTCCTAACCCCTGCTTGGGAAATAATTAAATCAGCTGTTTACATCTTCTGGCAAATGCATTTAAGTCCATTTGCCCCTTTCCATGGCAAATTTTGTTCAATTTAAATGAAAGGTTAGGTCCATCATAAAAAAATTATTAGATAATGATAAAGAGCCAGATAAATTACTTACAGGATCCTTCTGGTTTCTAATCAGGGGCCACTTCACAGGGGCAGAGTGAGACACTGAGGGCTGGAGGGTTATCTCCTACAGTGAGACGGTGGGAAGAGACAGGAGGACCCAAGGGCCCCCAGCAGTTTCTACCTCTCCGGGCCACGAGCCATTGGGAGTCAAGTGTATTAACTGTTAAATCAGGGTTCTCCAGAGAAACAGGTGTGTGTGAGCGTTTGTGTGTGCATGTCTGTGCATGCACTCAGGTGGGAGGAGAGAGAAATCGGTTTATTTTAAGGAATTGGTTCATGTGATTGTGGGGGCCAGCAAGGCAGACCTGCAGAGTAGGCCAGCAGGCTGGAGACCCAGGGGAGAGTTTACATCATTGCTGTCTTGTGTCTAAAGGACTCTGGAGGCAGAGTCCCTTCTTCTTTACCTCTGTCCTTCGTCTTAACCTTTGACTCACTGGACAAGGCCCACACATATTATGAAGATAAACTGTTTTTTTTTCTTAACTTTAAGTCTACAGATTTATGTCCAAAAAATACCTTCACAGCAACATCTAGATGAGTATTTGACCAAAAACTAGGCACCACAATCTTGCCAAGTTGACACATAGAATAAGCCATCGCAGTAAGCTAAGGGTCTTTACCACTTCAGTCTCTAGGACAGAGGCCAGGCCAATGCCAAAACTAAAGCTGAGGAGAAACGTCCAAGAATCTGGACTCAGATCTCTTGCTGTTCACCCGCTGGGTGAGCACATGAGTCATATTGGATGAAGAATCCAGGTCAGATCTAGTTCTCTCCCAACTCTGGGCATGAAGGGAGGGCGGGAGAAAGGCACAGTGAGCTCCAGGATGCAGGGTCAAGGGTGATGCTGACTTTCCTGGGAGGCTCAGCAGTGAGTCACCCAGGAGGTGCCTATACTGGGCATGGGGAGGGCAGGACTGGCCCAGGGAAGATGCAGGACTAGGAGGATACCAAGGGGTCAATCGGATCCACAGCTTGGCGAAGTCCTTCCTACCAGCGTCTGAGTCTCCTTGTTAGGTGAAGGCAACAGGGGCCAGCAGTAGCAGCAAGATGGAATCAGCAAGCCCTCAGGGCTGTGAAGGAGGGAATGGCTGATGTCCTCATGGAAGAAAGGAGGTTTCTGCCTAGTTTCTGGGAGGCTACTGAGTGTGCTCCCAGCTCCCAAGGACACTGGGAGGGAAGGTGTGGAGGGAAGAGGGAGCCGAGGTGGGTGGGGTGAAAGGACCACACCTCAAGCCCAGCGAAGGCTCACTACTTTCCACCAGTGTCCCTGGATCCTGCCACAGCATTTCCCACAGCGCGTATCATCCTCAGAGCCCAGCCTGGGCAGAACATGCCAGAAGTGCACAGCTCAACACTGGTTCTCAAGCTCCTAGAGGGCTTCCCCGGCTCCTCTGGATTTCCTGACAACCTCTTGCCTGTTTTCTCTAACAATTTCTTGGAGCTGCGGATATAGCTCAGTGGTAGCCCAGCATTCATGAGGCCCTGGGTTCCATCCCCAGTATTAAAAAGAACCCAACTTAGAAAGTTTTTCTAATTCCACGTCCAGTTTCCTGTCTCCTTTTCAAGCTGCTCATGCCTCCTAATGCCCTGAGAGTACTCTATTCTGGGCCCTTGTCCACAGACCAGCTTCTCTTCAGGGTGCCCTACACCAAAGCCATTTGTTTCTTTTTATTTTTTATTTTTGGTGGTACTGGGGTCTGAACCTAGGGCCTTTGCACTGAGCTGTATCCCAGCTCCGTTTTTTTTTTTTTTTCCTTCATTTTGAAACAGGGTTTTACTAAGTTGCTAAATTGCCCAGGCTGGGTTCTAACGAGATCCTCCTGCCTCAGTCTCACAGAATGCTGAAGTCGCAGGCGTGTGATACCATGCCTGGTTTCACCAAGACCATTTTCATTATTCTCATCTTGCTTGATTTTCAAGCAGCCAGGCATTTTTTGAAGAGTGGGAATTCTTGGAACAGGGAGCCTGTCTGAGTTTCCAAAGCCAAAATCAATCCCTCTGTGTTGCCAGCAGTCTCTAGGCCTGTGACTGTCTGGAAGCCCATGGGCCTGCATGCTGCCCAACACTGTTTTTACTCTGAAAATTTAAGGCTGCAGCTGAGAATAATAAGAGATGCAAAGACTGGCACGTCCTAGAAAAGCTAAACTGGCTGGATTAGTCTGGAGAGTGGAGGTTACTGATGCGGGTGGGAGGTATCCAACCTTATTACCTGGGAATCAGGTGCCCCCCACTGGGCCTGAGTGGATCCAGATTCTGTCTGATGCTCTTTGAGAGGCTGGAGTGCTGAGCTGGAAGCTTCTAAAAGATGCCCCAGCCATCCTGGGAGAGGAAGTTTTAGCTTCCTAACTCTAGAGGAAGATGACAATGATTAGCTGAGAGGCAGAAGTCAAGTTCTGGCTAGCATTTCACTATTCCCTGCCTTAGTGATCTGAGAAGGCTGTGTTCAAGGAGATCCATGTGAGAAGGGGCAGGGCTCCTAACAGGTCTCAGCTGATAAAGACCTTAGCTTTTTGGTCTCAGGTGATAAAGACTTTGAACTGGTATACTCTCACCAAGGCTGCCCAGTACAGCTGTGCAGGGTGTGCACTCCACAAGGGCATCTGAGTGGGGTTGAACTCATCAAGCCTTGATTCTGGCTGCACCTGTTAAGAAGCGGAAGCTTCTTACAAACACACTGTACAAACTAGGAGCTGCCATATATCTCACTGAAAGAAATCAAGTAGATGATATCCTTGTGTGACGTGGACTCACTCACTGCTTGGCCCCTATACCCCTAAGTTCTTAGTTTTCTGGGGCTATCAGGGCAGAGGTATAGCTAAGCTCTAGTGTAGAGCAAGTGAGCTCGTGAACTTCTGCTTTTCCCAAACTTAGTTCACCATCTCAGCCATGACCACATCTCAACATTATACTTCAAAATATAAACTGGTAGGCCAGGGATGCAGCTCAGTGCAAAGGTTCTGGGTCCAACTCCCAGTACTGGGGGAAAAAATCACAGAAGAGGTGTCACTTAGAAAATGCTGTCAGGGTAATGATGTCTCCCTTTCCCTTCCCCCAAGGTCTGCCCCTGTCTCCTGTTTTTGCCAGCTCTTATAACAGTAAAGAGGCAGCAAGGGTCCTCTGTGACTGGGAAACCTTCCTCTGCCAAGGCCCCAGCATGTCTCAGGCACCACTGGATGGACAGCACCTCAGGAGAGTGGGCCCCAGCCATCCTGGGAGAGGACGTCCTCTAGGCCTCCCAGGCAGCCTGCAGCTGTGTGTAGTGGCTCCACAGGGACCGGCTCAGAGAGCTGGCAGTTCCCTGCGGGGGCCCTGGTGTGCTCCCGGAGGGGCCTGGGCTGAAGCCAGTGGGAGGGATGAGCCTGAAAACCAGGGCGGCAGAGGCAGAGGGCCTCCGGAGGGCAGGTGAGGCAAAGCCGCAGCTAGGAAGTGGGGAGGGGCTTGGCTCTCTGCGGCTCTGGTCCCAGCACTGAAGTCCTCTTATGAGCCCCATGGAGGGTGCTTCATGGCAGGCAGCCTGTGCAGTGTGCCCTGCATCTGCATAACCCATGGCCACTCTGAAGCAGCTGCCAGGATCAAGAGCTGGAATCTGATCGGCCAGCTTAATGAGCACTCACCAGCTGCTCTTCTGACCCTTTCTAGAATGAATACCTTGGCCCATAACCATTGTCAGCAAAGACAGCCAAGCCGTGGAGCTTTCACTACAGTGCTGGGCCGAGCCAGCACGCTCAACCTCATCTCTGGGGTCTCTGCTATCCATAAAGGAAGGTCACAATTGTTGCTGACATCTTTCCCATTGGGTTACTTGCTACAACTCCAGTACCTAGAAAAGGTCTCAACTCCTGAATGCATGAATTAATTCCTAATATTCTTTTTTCTTTTTTGCTCATTTGCATTCTCTCTCTCACCCCTCCTGCCCTCCCTGTGGTACTTGGGCATGAACCCAGGGCTTTCTGGGTGCTAGGCAGGTGTTCTACCACTGAGCTATATCATTACTTCTTTTTACATTTTTATTTCAAGGCAGGGTCTCACAAAGGCTGGCCTTGAATTTGTGATCCTCTTGCCTCAGCCTCCTGAGTAGCTCGTTATAGGTGCACACTACCAATTTGGCTTATTTTCTCATTTTTTACAATGCTTGTACACTGCCTTTTTAATATTTTTAAAATCCACTATTTGCTTTTTAAATAATATATCAACCTTGCAATATTATTATTATTGTTAATTATTATTATTTTGGTACCGGGGATCGAACTTGGGTCCTTGTGCTTACGAGGCAGGTGGCAGAGCTGCTGAGCTAAATCCCCCGCCCTACAATATTATTTAGAGAGCAAAGTAAACATGAAAAAAATGCTTCACAGATTAGAGTCATGCACAGACAGACTCCTGCCCTCCTGCCCAGTGCACCCAGCCAATACCCAGCCAATAGGAATGAGCTGGTAGCCTCTTTGATTGCCACATCCTTCCAGTTCTCCTAGGATCTGTTCCCTGTATTCCTTGTTGGGAGGTGGTTTGGGGGAGTACAGAGAGAAGCTGATGGAGCTATGGTAGACGACCTAAGATGTTTTAACAAGCCTGCTTCTCATCAAGGGGAGAGAGACACACACAGCAGGGGAGAGACACTGAGAGAGACACAAGAGGGACAAAGAGAAGCCACAGGAGTGGAGGCAGAGAGGCAGAAAGCCACGTGTGGGCACTGAGGACAAAGCAGGGCAAGGGATAGGTCTGGACCTGGGTATAGTGTTTTAGTCTGTGTTTTTGCTGCTATAACAAAATGTCTGGGACCATTTTATTCATTTATTTCTTAGGCAGGATCTCGCTCTGTAGTTCAGGCTGGCCTTGAACTCACTTTGTAGCCCAGGGTGGCCTGGAACTCAGCAGTCCTCCTGCCCCAGCCTCCCAAGTGTTGGGATTACAGGCGTGCCCCATCCTGCCTGGCAGGTATTTGCGATAAATAGTTTATTTAGCTCATGCTTCTTGCAGCTGGAAGTCTAAGAGCACAGTGCTGGCATCTGGTGAAGTCCTTGCTATATCATAGCATGGCAGAGACAAGCAAGCAGGTGTCACCTTGTAAAGCCACTGGTCTTATGAGGGAGGCCCCCTTTGATAATCTTATCTAACTCCAGTGACCTCCCAAAGGCTGTACCTCCTTGTATCACCAACATATGAATTTGGGGATTATGTTTCCAACATGTGCACTTTTAGGGACACATTCAGCCATAGGACATGAGCTTCAGCCCCAAAGTGAGCCCCCCTTGCAAGCAAACACTGGGGTACTCCCTACTCTCAGCTGGACTCCTGTATCATCTATTCTGGCTAAGATAAAGTTAGAAACATCAAAATGCCACATCCCTTTGAGCAGCAGCTGTCGGCAGAACTCCATATGGCTGCTGCAGCCAGGAGTCTGAGCTAATAAAAGTTAAAAAAAAAAAAAAAAAAAGCTGGGAAATGCTCCCAGAGAGCCACGTGGCACTGCTCAGGGCCAAGGTGGGAGGGTGGGGAGGAGAGCAGGCACTGTAAGAAGGGGTTCCCACCCCTGCTGGGAATGCCAAGGTCTCTCTTCTCATTTCAAATATCCAACTCCTTTAGTAAAGGTGAACTAAAGACACAGTACAGTAAATGAATCTGCTGCTTTAGATAACTGGACTCCTCCCCACTCAAGCAAGAGAGGATGTTAAGAATGCAAGCATACAAATGCTTGTTTCCCTTTCCTTCTCCACATTTGTATGTTGAAGTCCTAATCTCTCTACTGAGAGTATGCCAGGTGGGCCTTTGGGAGGTGATGAGGTCCTGATCTCTCAATAATGGGATTAGTGTCCTTGTAAAAGGAGCCCCAGAGAGACCTTTCACTTCTTCCCAGGTGAGGACACTCAAGAAGGTATGGAATCAGAATGCAGCCCCTCACCAGATGCCAAATATCCCGGCACCCTGATCTGGATTTCTAACCTTGAGCCTGAGAAATGTTTTTGTTGATAAACCATCCAGTCTCTGGTATTTTGTTATAGCTGCCTGAAGGGACTAAGACAGCTGGCAAGAACATAGCCAGGAAGAGCCAGGGCATGGAATACATCTGTGCATATGCAGCCACACTCATATATGTATATAAGTATGTGTGCATGCATGTTAGTATGTACATGTGTGTGTGATTTTATCATGACACCTATGGGGCTGCTCTTGGTGGGGGAGGGGAGCCAGATGACTGTCTAATGGATGATTCTCACTGGGGGAGGGGATCTCCTCCAGCGTTGACCCCATCCTCTGGGAATCCTGATGTGGAAGCTGGACAAAGACAGAGGTCACCTGGGTAACTCTTGGGCATGGGGCATCTTATCTGCAAGAGGTGTGAGATGCAGCGAACAGACTCAAACCTTAGCATGGGAAGGGATAATAGCACTGAGCCTGAAGGTACAGGAGGGCTCCCCTTGTCTGTGCTTGGGAGTGGAGACACTTGAGTAGTCTCAGTCAAACTTAGCTGGCTCCTGAGAGAGAAACCAGGAGCAGAGGGAAGGGGGAACTATGCCCAATAAGACATTTAAAATTCTGTGTATAAGGATTTCCTGCAAACTGACTGTGTACCAAGTACCTGATCTGGGCCTCTGCCCCAGGAAAGCACACACAGAGATGAACCAACACGGGGGAAGGGGTAGGGGAGGCTGCATCTACCTGGGTAGAAGGGGGCCAGGGCACTTTAGGGACTCTGAAGAGAGACAGCAAAGCAGTTTCCAGTCATTGCTGAGGAGGTGGCATTTGTTCCAAAAAGAAGGACCCCTCTCCCTGCCCCCAAGGCCCTGAAGTCAGGGTAACTGACCCAGTCACAGGCCATATGGTCATGCTTGGCCACAACAGAGGCTGTTGTGTCCCTGTCTGGTGTCTCTGAAGCCCTGGAAATCAAAAGAGCAGGCCCTGACATCAGAATCCTTTTGCATCTCTATCATTGGAAATGCCTGGATCCAGTCCAGGGAGAGAGCGGTGGATATTAAAAAGCAAGGTTTCTTTGTGGAGAGAACACACATGATTCAGCACAGGGGCAGATCAGGACTGTGGATGCCTGGTTCTCCCAGCAGGCCCTGCCCCCCTCCTGCCACCTCAGCAGAGGCCCCAGACTGCACCTGCCGGATGGAATCCCGCAGTGCCACTGAGACTGGGCACCATGCCACTCCTCTCTCCAAGAACACCACCACCTGGCATGCTTCCAGGAACAGTCAAACCCTATGGACATCACTCCCAGGAATCCACCCACTTGGAAAGCAAATGCACAGGATCTCATGACCGTACTGACAGCTTGGTAAATCAGCATCCAGATACATAGCTGCAGCTGGGCGTCCAAGCGCTTTCTTAAGACACACCAGGGCCACAGTGGCATGCACACACACACACACACACACACACACCACACCCCTTCATAACACACAGACTTACTAAGCAATGTCATGAGCCTTCAGGGTTTTCAATACTATACTGCAGACAATGGTGGCAGTAGGTCTCCATCCTCAAGAAGCACATGACTTTATTTGATATACAGTGGTCATCAGGAGAAAAACAGTATATAGATGATTAAATGCCACTCATTACAGTGGGACTGATGGCATCTGGATCTCAGGGCATGGACTGATATGCCAAAAGAGGTGGCCTTGCAAAGGTACAGTGCCTTTGGTAGAAATAAAGAAATGCATTCCAAATAGAGGAAGAGTAAGAGCAAGACCAGCAGTGGGGACTTCCCTGCTTGATGCCTGGTGGCCTTCCAACCAGCTTGCCTGTAGAGATTTGCTCAGGTGGAGTGTTTGAGTAAAAAAGTGGTTCTTTTTTGCTCCTGATCCCAGGCATAAAGTAAAGCCACCCTGACAGCAGAGAGAACCACAAGACCAGGCCCAAGCCACACTGCTGGGTGAGGCAGGGTAGGGTGACACTGGAATAACTGCATAGCAGGGTGTGCTATATTGGTAGTAAACCAACCCAATGAGACCCTCTTTTAGAGAAGTAGGGGCCATGGATTGGTCCCCAGCCTATGGCACTACTGGGAGGTAGTGGAATCTTTAGGAGGGGGACTAGTGGGAGGGTCTTCTCATCACTGGGGTATGCCCTTGAAGGGGAGAGCGGGACTCTAGCCCCTGTCTCTCTGTTTCTACACATTCCCTGCCATGACATGCCGCTTTACTGCTTGGCCCAAAGAAATTTGGCCAAGCAACCACGGACTATAACCTCTGAAACAGTGAGCCCAAATAAACCTTTTTTCCTTCTAAATTGGTTATTTCAGGTATGTTGTTACAGTAACAAAAGGCTGACTAACACAGTAGGAATGCTGATGAACACAAAGAATGGGTCACCCCAGGGAAACAGACCTCTTATTCTGAGGTTCTGTGACCGTGATGGAGAACCTGTTAGAGCTTTCAATGATCCAAACAGCCCACTGCAGCATGAGTGCCATACGTTTGCTATCACTGTTCTATGAGATGGGCCAGTGTCCTGGTCTGGAACTTTTGGGATTCAAGTGAAGCCATTTGGCTGGAGAGATGATACCCCACTTCCATGTACCTCAGTTCTTGGCCTCTTTTCATGATGAAAGATCTTTTCTTCCCCAGGATTCCTTAAAGATGGCAAACTGAACCCAGGACTTCAGATAATCCAAGGGAAGGGGAAGGCCTAGGGGGAAGTGTGTAGGAAAGGGGAGAAGAATGACTTCGGTCCAAACCTCTTTTAGCTCCATGAATACCTGCTCCAGACTACTACTGAATTTCGATACACACTGAGCCCTGGCCCTTGGACCAGACCTGAATGGAAAGGATGCCACGACCTTATCTCTAGTCTAGCTATACCCAACGTAGGGTAGATTCTCCTGTTTCTTGTCATGGTTGGCATGAGAAGGCCTTGACTGGCAGTACCAACATAATTTCATACACTTTGTAGGATTTGCTCTGATCTCTCTTTGGGAAATGAAGAAACACAACCCAGAGAGGTTATGAAGGTCTGAAGTCACAGCAGGGTGAGGACTAAAATCAAGTCACTCTGACTTGCTCCTGAGCCCCAGGTTCTTCTCAGATTATATTGCTCCTAAAGGGAAGGGGACTGATCTCTGTTCCTTCTGGGCAGTTGTCTGGCATCTTGCCTGGACACCTGAAATGTAAGTGAGGCTTCCTGACACTTCTCCAGCAAGTGACAAGATAGAGAGCATACAAGCAAGGAAATGCTCCCCAAATCCTAGATATGAAAGAGGGGCATTCAAAAGAAGCAGCACCAACAGCCGAAATCCATCAGACCACCATGAACTGCCACAAATGGTTCTGAGTTTCTGGTAATTCCAGCTCGAAGCAAGTTACATAACAGGACAAGGGAAACTATCAGATTGGAACAGTGATTCTGCACTTGGGTTCTATAGACTGGGTTCAGGGGCTCTGTGTACCTTCTGAAATTCCTCGCAAGACTGGGGGTGGGGTGGGCCACAGTGGTACATACCTAAAATTCCAGCACTGGATAGGCTGAGATAGGAGGATCATGGCAAGTGTGAGGCCAGCCTGAACTATACAGACTCCATCTCAAAAAAAAAAATAATAAAAATAAAGACTGTTATGGTACATTTATCTGGAAGAGGGTGTATAGCTCTTTCAGGGCCTTAGGAAGATCATGGACTCAGAGACATTGAAAACTGCAGGAATTAAGGGCTCCAAGTTCCCTCTAGCCCTGTATATATGGAGCATATACAAATCTGGGTGCTAAAAACACACTATCTAATGTAGGAGAATGTGTTATGTGAAGGGGGTGGTGGTCACTGTCCTGGCCACTGCTACTTCCCGGCCCTGCTGTTCGACATTTACCCTGGGGGTCCCAGACATTCCAGCACTACTGAACACTCTGCACTTTGCACAACCCTCATCTTTGTCAAGCCCTGGTGCTTTCATATCTCTCGCTGACTACTAATTTTCTTTCTGAACATCATTACCTCCAGACTAGAAGAGGAAAGTGGAAAAGAAAATCTGATTTACAAGAAAGAGCACAAATTCAGCTGGACATTCCCCAAGTTGGTCTCAGGGCCCTAGGAAATGCTCCTCTGTTTGTCATGGACATTTGGACACACCTGCGCTCTCCCCCCATACTGCCCAGGGCTGGTGATCCCTGCACTCCAGGAAATGTGGGGCACCCTCACCTTCAGACAGAGGTTAAGGGAGCCCCAGTAAAGGGGAAGTCTGGTTAACCCCTTCCTCTCTCATCAGGCCTCCCAGTCCTGTGGCTGAGGAAGATTCCAGCTGACCCAGCTGCAGAGGAAATGCTCCTTCTGGTCTCTCAGTTTTCCTATGGTGTGGAATCATACTAGGAAGTCTGAAATATCATGGCCTCTGGGTCCTACCTCCTCCTGTGGGTCTCTAACTGGCACTCAAGAATTCTGGCTTCATCTTGCTCTTTTATCCTCTAAGAAAGGCTTGTCAGCTCTTTCTTTGTCTGTATCCCCCAAGCACCCAGGGACAAGCATGACTGGTAAAACCTTACTATCTAGGATTTGATGTTCTGGAAAATCCATTACTCTGCTTGAAAGTGAAAGAGTTACCATAGAGGTGGTACATCAGTTTCCAGTTTTCAAAAGACAAAGAGAAATATACACAGGCTAAAGTTATGAGGTTTGGAATGCCATCTTTCTTTGATGATTCAATTCAGGAAAGGCACCTGGGGATCCAGTAGCCTCTCGGGGATCATTCTGGATATTGTCTGAAAAAGCACAGGCAAGTGTGGAACTCCCATACCTTCCTGAATTCCCGAGTCTTTGCTTTCCTCCTGAGTACTATGTGGCTTGGAAACACATACTCCAGAATAACACTGCACCAGATAGAAAGGTGGGGGGCAGTGCTATAGCATCCAGGAGAGATGTGGATATAATTAGATTTTGGAAGCTCCTCCTAGGAAGGCTCTCCTTCCTCCGGCCTCTTTCATCAGCAATGGGAAAACCTCACAAGGTCACCTGAGGTTGCCCCTCACCCACCCACCGTAGACCACATCTCCACTGGGGACATCATAGCAGGAATACGGGGCCTGGACATGTCTACTCCACAAAGCCAGGCCAAGAAAACCAGGGGAGCTTTACATCCTCCTGCCTTTCTCCTACTCAAGAAAATCCATGGCAGAGGCCATCCTCTTCCCACAAAACCAAGGGGGGAAAAACCAACAAGCCAAAGAGAGGTAGGTGGGTGAAATGTCAACTGGCCAGATCTACAGTCTGTCCCTAACAAGTGGGACAGGATCTGCTGAGAGCAAAGTGTGGCAGCCTCCTGGAGTTCCTGCTGCCCAGGAAATGAGCTTAACTCTCTTCTCACGCCTTTCATAGGGGCTCACGCCTGAGGGCCCGCCAAAGTTAGGGGACATGAAACTGCTCCCTGAAGCATAACCCAGGGTGCCTCTCGGGTGGGCAAGTGACCTAGGGACTGGCACCTCTCCAACCCTAAGGATCCCCTTGGATCCCCATCCAAGGATGGCCTTGGATCCCCGTCGGGAAGCCGGGTTCAGCAGATAACTGTTCATCTCTTGAGGACCCCTGGTCGAGAGTGACAGCCTTTGAGAACACAGGAAGAAAAGAGCCTCGGCCCAGACCAGGCGCGCATCCCTGCTTCCCTCCCGGCGACCACCCAGGAGACGTGCGGAGCAGAAAAGCAGGGACTTTAGTCCAACAGGTCCCTCTCTACGGGCCTCACCCGGCCAGCCTTCCTCCGCCCTGCCCGGAGGCCCCAAATTCAGCGGGAGTGCCGAGGCACCTGCTGCCACACAGAGCTCCATCCCGGCGGAAGGGGGCCTGGGCGGTGCCCCTCGCCTCTCCCGCTCTCCCGGGAAGGGGCGGGGCGCTCCAGAAGGCTCCCCTCACTCACCTGGCGCAGGTGCTGCAGCAGCGTCCCCGC
>NW_022900925.1:2430068-2433254 GCF_012274545.1 Fukomys damarensis
CGCAGAACTCCCGCTCCTTTCCCGCCGCCGGGCGCCAGGCTGCCAGTCGCCGGGCGCCCCCTCCCTGACTTTCCTTCCCGCACTGCGCCCCCTGTCGGCCACCGCACTGCGCTTTCCCGGACCTTGGCGTGGTCCTGAGCGGGGCTAGCAAGCCCCTTGGGCTATCGCACTGGGTCCCCTCCAGGTCACCCAGATGCGTCCACTACCGAGCGGGAGCATGAGGCCCTCTGGAAGGGATGGGAAGATGTCAGTGCAGCGAGCCCGGCCAGCTGGGGAAAGTTTGGAGCGGGGCGGGGAGGGGTTATCCTCTCAGTCTCAGAGTCGGGTTTCTGAAAGTGAGCTCTGTTGATCTGAGCCCAAGCCCAAATCCTCGGAGGCCTCCTAGGCCTCTCACCGTCCTACAGACCTCCGTGGAGCCTGGGGCCTTGCATTTTTAGCAAGCTGATGTTTCCCTTGTTTGCTCCTTGGAGATCAGCCTGACTCGGGGCCACGGGTGGTGACCGTGGTTGATGTGTGAGGTTGTGTGTTGTGTGTTGTGTGTCTGCCCTCTTACGGTTCAGTTGCTTCCATCAGTTACTCAAAGAATCTGGACCAGAAAGGTGCGAGGAACTCCTGCCTTCTCATGCTCTCACCCTCAAACCCTGGAGAGGGGACCTCCGGGTGTCCTGGTACAACAAACAGAGATGCAAGTAGGAGCTGCTGGCACTCCTGCTGCTTTCCTCCTCGACCACCTCTGCCAGGGCCACCTATATGGGACCAGAACGCTGGGAGCTTGGAAAACCTACCAGAAAGAAGGTTAAGGCACTGGGGCTGCCCTTGCAAGTGGGGCAGCTGCCCTGGCTCTAGCTACAGGGTGCAGGACTGGCAGCAACTGTTTGAGCTCTGCTCTGACTCATGCTGAGGGTGCTGACTGTAGGGGCAGGAGAGCTGGATTGCATATCCCAGAGAGCTGGACTCCACCACTGAGCCCGGAGTATCAGGCAAGCTCTCAGCTTCTTGAGTCCTCCTCCTTCTGTCATATTGGAACAATGACACTTTGTCAAGCACTGGGAGAGTAAAATAGGTGGATACTTTTAAAGAAAAAAATTGCCTAGTGCTGCTTGTTGAAGCACGGTAAAACAGATTTTGTTCAGGATTATCATCAGTGGGATTTTGCAGCAGGGGAGAGAGACTGGGCTCAGCTCTGAACACAGTATGGACAAGTGGGAATTTACAGGGTAGAAAACAACTAAGAGGTAAGGGTAAAGGAAGAGTCTCGGTAAACAAACTTAGCAGGATTCTGGCTGAAGATAGGCCAGGGTGACTAGACAATGACTGAAGGCTGGTGGAGGATGAGGAAACTGCTCAGATATTGAAGGTCATCAGATATCCAGAGTTCTGGCTAACCCGATTTAGGTTTGGTGTTTTACTTTGTCAAAACTGTATTTTACAAAGAAGTGCATGGGTGGGCTTAGAAGATTTGGGAGCCTGAATAAACTAAATTTGCCCAAACAGAGGATCTTGTAAATATATAAACTCCAAGTGGAGGCATTCTGCAAATGAGTTATTTTTCTTACTTTGTGGACAATAGGATCTTCCTGTAGGTGTCTTTTCCATTAACCCTGAATACCTTGAGCATGAGCCCTTGTGTCTTCTCCAGCAGGATTTTCTTCCCTTTGGATAACCTGCTTCCAAATGCCCATTTCTGCTGGGAGAGACTATTGAAACTTCTTATGAACTGGCTTACTAGAGCTTAGAGCAGCTCTTTCCAAAGTTACCTGTATGCTTTTGGCACTTGAGGGACCCAGTTTGGGACATACTTTTGTGTCTCTCATCTGTGGCCTGCAGGACCAGCTAGCAAGGTGGCCATCAAGGAACTCTAGGCATCTTCTTGTGGATGGTGGGCACCATCTACCTGGAGACAGACCACATAATCTGAGTTTGCAAGTGGGCTTGCTTAAAGTGTGTGATTCCAACAAATGTCATTTCCTCACCTGGGGGTCTGAATGTCATTCCTTACCTCTTCTTTAGAGACCTGAAATCATCCTCATGCTCTGAGTTTTCCCTCCAATCTTTTCCTTTTCTGTTTATGCTCCACATATGGTCACTCAAAAGTCTTCCATCTATTCAAGAGACAAATTTCAGGGCTGGGGATTTAGCTCAGGTGGTAGAGCACTTGCCTAGTATGTGTTAGGCACTGTGTTCTGTCCCTAGCACAGAGGGAGGGGAAGAGGGAGAGGGAGGGAAGGAAGAAGGGAGGAAGGGAGGGAGGGAGAGAGAGAGATTGGTTTACTTTCATCAGTGCCTACCTGTTCTGGTGGCCAATGTCTCACAATTCTCCTTCCCTTACAGCTAAGATTTCTAGAAATATATTTGTTGTCACACTTCTTTACTTCCATTCATTCCTCTTCCACTTTGTTTTGGCTTCTGGCCACATTACATCATTGAAATGCCCCTTGCCAGTGACCTAGTTGCTAAATTCAGTGGTCACTTTCAGTCCTCATCTTGGTTGACTTTTAAGCAGCATCTGATCTTATTACCTGCACTATTTTGATTGAAACTCTACCCCCTTGGCTTGTAGGGAGCTACTCTCCTCTAGATTTCCTTCTTTAGTTACTTATTTTTTCAGTGTAGGGGATTGAAAGTGCACATGTTAGGCAGGTGCTGTACTACTGAGCTAAAGCCCTTGCCCAGTTGTCTTCTTGAGTTCCTCTAGAGCCCTTTCTTATTCCTGTTCTTTACTGGTTGGTGTTACCCAGGATGCTGCCTCAGACCTCTTCTAAGCAATGTCATTTTTATTCATGGCTTTATTTGCCACCACACAATGGCTCCAAGCCTGACTTTTTAAATCTATAAACTAATAATCTAAGCTGTCGTTGATTCATGGTTATTGGTGGAAGGCGCAAGACTTTGGGCCTAGAGAACTAGGACTTTATTGCTGAGGGCACAGCATGTAGCATGAGCCTCAGTATATTTGTATCAGTTCTCCTTGCCTCCAGGTCCCTCAGGGCAATGAGATGGGCCCAGATGGATGCTCCACATGCAGCTGGCTTGTGTCGTAGCTGGGAAACACTGAGCTTGGGGAATCTACTGCTTATATGGAAGGTGCTAAGCAAGACTGCTGTTTGTTCTAGAGGGACAAGGGTTGCTTGCTATGGACATAACACTGAGAAGAAGTGGAGGTAAAAAGAAGCAAGGGGGCTTGCT
>NW_022900925.1:2434172-2435069 GCF_012274545.1 Fukomys damarensis
GTTCAGGTCCTTGCATTGCAAGGCAGGTGGAGGCACCACTGAGCTAATTCCCCGGCGGGTCTTGTGTTCTTGGCATACACAGGAAAATGTGCAAGAGTGCCCGAGATCCATTGAAAGATTATCTTTTTCAACAGTGGGTACTTCATAATCATGAAATGAGCATATCCTCTTCTAGGCCTCCCTCCAAACCTACCTGCTTCTCTTTAGGAACTGCAGGCCAGAAACCCTGGAGTCATTTTTTAGTACCTGCACCTGGTTAGCCAAGTCTAGTTAATAATAGTGCTTGGGTTTTTTTTTTTTTTCAGCTTTAATTGAGTTTATTGGTACATTTTAGGGATACAGTACAGATACATTTATTTTTGGGATCTTGTACCTCTATCTGACAAGTCTGGATTCTCATTTTTTCCCCTTACCTCTGCCCTCCCTTCACCCCCTCCTCCCCTCCCCATCTACACTTTATTTTCATCTTTTCATTCTCTCACATTTTTTTCTTTTCCCTTTTTTCCTCTTCCCCTACCCATCCACCTTCCCTACACCTTTAGCTCCTTTCTTCTCATTTCTAAATGTCAGTAATCTTATTAGAATCTTATGCATTGTTGCAGATTATTCGCACCAGGGAAACTATTCGTTATTTACACATGTGTGACTTATTTATTTCACTTAGGAGTATATCTTCAATATGAATCCATTTTCCTATAAATGAATCTATTTTCTCATTCTTTATGGCTGAGTAATATTCCATTTTATAGAAAAACCACATCTTCTTTATCCAGTTTCCAATGGATGGGCAAATGGGCTGTTTCCAAGATTTAGCTATTACAAACTGTGCCGCTATAAACATGGGTGAACATACTTCTCTGTGATATGATTCTTTTAGTTCTCTTGGAAAGATACCCA
>NW_022900925.1:2435704-2453206 GCF_012274545.1 Fukomys damarensis
GTATAGGAAAAGACTTTATGAACAAATCCTCAGTAGCACGGGAACTAGCAGATAGAATCAACAACTGGGATCTCATCTTACTAAAAAGCTTCTGTACTTCAAAAGAAACCATCAGCAGAACTAAGAGACAATCTACAATGTGGGAAAAAATTTTTACCAGCTGTTCCTCAGACAAAGGACTATTATCAAGGATATATAAAGAACTCAAAACAATCAGTCCCCCCAAATATAAAGACCCGATTCAAAAATGGGCATCCAAAATGAACCGACATTTCTCAGACAAAGAAGTAAAAGCAGCAATAAAATATTTGAAAAAATGTTCCACATCACTGGTCATTCAAGAGATGCAGATGAAAACAATGCTTGGGCTGTTTAATTTGCGTGTGTTATGCTGTTTCATCCATTTTTTGTTTGCTTGTTTTGTTAAACAAGGTCTCACTTTGTAGCCCAGGCTGGCCTTCAGCTCTCAGAGATCCTCCTGATCCCACCCTCCTGAGTGTTTGGATTACAGGAGTGTGCTGTACTACCACACCCTGCCCTGTCTCATCCTTTTAAGAACTGTAAGATAGACTTTGCTATTGTCCTGATTTCTCAAACGAGGAAATTGAATCTTAGTGAGGTTAAATGACTTGGCCAAGTTCACATAGGTAGTAAAGGAAAGAGCTGGGATTCACACTTAGGTCTGTCTGACCTGAGGACATGCCATGTTTAGTAGTTTGAAGTGAAAGTGATAGAAATCATTGAGGAAAGGAGAGAGGATTACAGTTTGGATGATAAGTGTCCTACATATTCCCATGTGTTCCTCAGCATGGCACTGTGTACTAGGAGATGGTGGGAATTTTAAGAGGTGGGGACTATTGAGAGGTCTTTAGATCACTGGGGGAATACTTTTTTTCTTTTTGCTTTTATATCAGCATTTATTCTCTTGATAATTTGGTTTTAAGCAAGTAACTTTTGTACCATGGAAGCATTGGATTGTTTTCACCATGAAACCTGGAATTAAGGAGTTCTTGTCATGTTTTTTGTTGGGATGTTCACTATAGTTTCTAATCATGTTGTAAGCATTTGAAGTATAAAATGTCTAGTGAAACTTAAAGAGCACTCAGATTATATAAATGCTTAAATGAAAATATTGGACATATGCACATCTAGTATATTGATCAAACAAAATATTTTATCTAGTATTTCAAGCTGTTTTTCATTTATAGTATTAAACTCTTTATAATCTTATAAAAGGTGTTTGAATACCCCTTTTATGCAGAAGAAGTTGAAGTTTAAGAAAAGTAAAGCATTTTCTCAACACCTTCTTCACAGTACTTGAAAAGCTGGAATCTTTGCACTATATTAGAGAACACAGATGCTCCATATATATTTTTAAAAAATTTGCTTGAAAATATTGGTACACAATTTTTTTGAACACAGGGGAAGACCTTGGATAGGGTGGAAGGACAGAAGCCATAGGCCTGGCTGATGGCCAGGTGCCCCAGGGCAGGTGGCAGGGAGATGACTAGGACAGCTTGAGGGATGAGCCCTGAGTAAGCCTCAGGTAGACTGTGGCACAATTCAGGAAAGGAGGAGAGATGCCCGTAAGTTTGCAGATAGAAAAGAAAGCAACTTTTCGATCCCTGGTGCCTTTTTTCAGTGACCAGGTAAAATGCTTCAGAGTCCTTAAATGATGACACACGTTAGAGATGAATATAAGTCCCTATGGGTTGGTCTAAAAATTGGACAGTTGAAGCAGACCACTTGCGTGACATGCCGAACTTCTGGTCTAGCTCTTTTAAAAACATTTTATTGATAAGTTTTAGATATACATAATGACACCATTCATCATAGGGAATTTGTACCTGTACCTGATATATCTTGATTCTTCTTTTTTTCCCATCCCCCTCCTCTCCCTTCAATCCCTCTTCCCCTCCTTATTTACAAGTTTTCTTTTTCCTTTTATTCTTTTTTTTCTTGACCTTTTCTTCCTTCTCCCTCCCTGTCCCTGTTCCCCTTCTCATTTGAACGTTTTTCTTTCTATTTTGCAATATCTAATATACATTTTGGTCTTCATTTACTTGAACTATCTTTAATCAGGAACCTAGAAGCCGAAGGATACCTCTTTGGGCCTTTGCCAGAGAGCACAGCGTATTGCCAGATGGTCAGAGATGCTAATGAGAGAAACAGCCTCAGGGAGAGAGAGCTAAGAGAGGACAGGATAGCTAGCATCAAGGTGTCCATGAAGTCTGAGCTCTGTCCTAGAAAACAACATCAGGAACTATGGAGAGGATAACTTCATGCATCTACTTCTCTAATTATTTCTTTATTGCACCATGAATGACTTGCTTTAATGTAATTATTTAGTTTGTTATGTAATAGGTGCTCATAAACTAGCCATCCAAAACAAAGCAAAGCCAGGCTAGATCTGTGATGCTGGTTTTTATCTGGCATGTCCCCCAAAGGCCCATGTGTTAAAGGCTCAGCCCCCAGAATGGTGCCCTTGGGAAGAGGTGGACCTACTGGGAGGCCTTAGTTCACTGGAGGTATGCCTTTAGAATGGGATGTGGGAATTCAGCCCCTTCCTATCACTTTCTTTCATTTCCCAGCTATCATGAGGCAGGCAGCTTCTTCTGTTCTTGCTGTGATGTGCTGCCTCGTCACTACCTCAAAACCATTGGGTCCATGAGGATCAGTTGAATAGACTGGAAGATACATACAGAAACAACTCCAGATGCACTCAGCTACCTCATCTTTAACAAAGGAGCCAATCATCCTCAGTGGAGGAAAGATAACCTCTTCAGTAAGTTCTGTTGAAGGGCCGGGGATTTAGCTCTGTGGTTCTGCAGCCTGCCTCACAAGTGCAAGGTCCCGAGTTTGATCTCCAGTACCAAAAAAAAAATTATGTTGGCAAAACTGGATTTCAACCTTCCAAAGATTAAACTAGACCCTTATCTTTCACCATGCACTAAACTAAAATCCAAGTGGATTAAAGATCTAAATATTAAAACAGAAACACTAAACTTGTTGGAAGATAAGTTAGGTAGAACTCTCGACGTTGGCATAAGAAAATACTTTATGAACACATCCTCAGTAGTATGGGAACTAGCTAGCACAAGGAATCAACAACTGGGATCTCATCTTATTAAAAAGCTTCTGCACTGTAATAGAAACCACCAACAGAGCTAAGGGACAACCTACAATGTGGGAAAAAAATTTTACCAGCTGCTCCTCAGTTGAAGGACTACTACCTAGAATATATAAAAAATTCAAAAAACAGGCCCCCCAAAATATAAAAGACCCAATTCAAAAATGGGCATCTGAAATGAACAGACATTTCTCAGACAAAGAAGTAAAAGCATAAATAAATATATGGAAAAATGTTCAACATCACTGGTCATTCCAAAGATGCAGATAAAAACAACACTGAGAGTCCACCTCACCCCAGAAAAAGTGACTGCTATGAAGAAATTAGCCAATAACAAATGCTGGTGGGGTTGTAGGGAGAAAAGAACCCTTCTCTGTTGTTGGTGGGAGTGCAGACTGGTGCAACCGCTGTGGAAATCAATATGGAGATACTTCAAACAACTAGGATTAGAGGTTCCATTTGACCCAGCCATTCCTCTGCTGGGTATCTTTCCAAAAGAATTAAAAGAATCATACCACAGCAATATGTTTATAGTGGCATAGTTTGTAATAGCTAAAACTTGGAAACAGCACAATTTCCCATCAGTTGGAGACTGGATAAAGAAAGTGTGGTTTTTCTATAAAACGGAGTATAACTCGGCCATAAAGAATGTGAAACTAGAGTCATTTGTAGGAAAATGGATGCATATTGAGGCCATACTTTTAAGTGAAATAAATAGGACAAGTATAAATACTACAAAGTTTCTCTGGTATAAAAAACTAAAAGTGTAAATAAGATTCAAATTGTATAACTGCTAATGAGAAATAGGAAGAAAAAGGCTAAAGGTGTAGGAGAAATGGGAAGGATTGGGGAAAGGAAATAAGGGAAAAGAAAATATGAGAAAAGGAAATAATGGAAACAAAATCTTTGTAAATAGGGGAGGGTGGAGGGGATAAGGGGAGGGCAGGAGTATGGGGAAAAATGAGAACCAAGATCTGTCATGTAAAGGTATAAGATCCCAATGATGAATGTTAACTGTACTGTATACCTAAAAAGTACCAGTAAACTCAAAAAAAAAAAAAAAAAAAAAAAAAGGGGGCAATGGTTTTTGTACGTTTTTTTTTTTTTTTTTTTTTTTTTTTTGTTACCGGGGATCAAACTCGAGTCCTTGCACTTGCAAGGCAGGCAGCAGAACCACTGAGCCAAATCCCAGGCCCCTGGTCCAGCTGGTTATGGACCCAAACCTCTGAAGCTGTGATCATAACAGAAATGTCCTCTTTATAAGTTTTATTACCTCAGGCATTTTGTTACAAAAAGCTGACTAGCATACTTGACATGGATTGACATGGAGTCATAGAGTTCTCCCTTACCCCATGTCTCTGCCTCATATTTCTTGAGTATTCTACATCCTGAGTCTTCCATTTGTCATTCCTTGCTTTCCTCTTTGTCATTAAAATTTTTTCTTTTTACGATGGAAAAGTTCACACACAAAGTTAGACTAGTCTAATGAGCACACATGTACCTATGGTCTAGATTTTAACTTTTTCATATTATGTTCAACTTTGCTTTATCCTATCCTTACTCTTTTTATTTCTCTGTGTCCTGTAGGCGGTCATAGTGCATTTGTATGTGCTTATAAGGCATATCTATTAAGGCATATCTATTTTTACTTTTGGTTGTTTTAAACTTTGCAGGAATATACCTTGCTATATGAATTTTTTTTTGTTGCAGATCCCACTTCAGAAAGAATGCACCAAACACATTCACATTTATTTTCTTCTTTTTTTTAAAGCAAATGACAAAGACCCAGTTTACCAGCTTTTATAAACCTAAGCTTAACATTACACATTTAAACACTGTCAAAACTTTACTAAGTTGCCATCATCCATGCACAACTAGAAAACATCCTTAAATTTGTATTGAACCAGAAATGTATTACCATTAATGCATTAGTATCTTTCATTACTAAATATTGAAAAAAAAGAGGAAATTATTTTTGTGGAGGGCTCATCCTGGCAAAGTTAGCTTCACAGCGGGCGGACACTACTTGGCTCACGTTTCAAACACAATGCAAAGCAGATCCATGCTGGTGTTAAGAGTACAATCTTTCCTAGCACTACTCAAGAGTCAAGGCTTACCTTGGATCACATTTAATAAAAAAAGCAAAGTGCATACAGAGATTACAACAATTTTAAAGACAAAAAATGGTGCTACTGTGTGGTCCCAACAATAAACTCAAAAGTCTATGACAAAGAAGGGCTCCGATGAGCTGTTTATAAATACTTTAGATTAGGTACAGTTATACTGAAAGTTGAGTTCGTTTGAAATCTTCAAAAAAATGTTCCTGTTAATCCTCAAATGGTGCTTGTTATAGTTTAACATTTCTGTTAAATGCATGCATTATCCAAGTGTAGCAGCTGCTCCTTACCATTTATCATTAAGGACTTTAACTGTCCATTTCTTCAACCTGTACTCTTTCTTGACCATTATCGACAATTCTCTTTGTGGTGATTTTTCTACCATTAACAATTTTAGTAGAAGTTGATATAGATTTGAAGTTACCCATTCCACTGCTGCCAAAGAATGTGGACGAAAATGAAATTAGGCCCCCATGACCTAGGGAACCGAATAAAGTAAATCCTGTATCAAATGAAGAAAATCCACCTCCAAAGGATGGAAATCCACCAAAGGCAGAGAAAAAGGAGCCTGTGCCATGGCTTCTGCTTCCTCGGGGACCCCTTCGGTTTCCAAAAAAGTCTTCAAATGGATCTTTGAAGAAGTCGAATGAAAATGGGTCCCTTCCACCAAAAAATTCCCTGAAGACATCATCTGGGTTCCAGAACGTGAAGCCAAACTCAAATGGACTGTCAAAGTGACTTCCACCTCCTCCACCACCATTTAATCCTTCTTTGCCATGCTTGTCAAAAATGTCCTGTTTCTTAGCATCTGATAACACCTCATATGCCTCAGCCACTTGTTTGAATTTTAGCTCTGCTTCTTCATCCTTAGGATTTTTATCTGGATGCACTTTAGGGCCAGTTTCCGGTATGCCTTCTTGATGTCCTCAGGGGAGGCATGTCTCTGCACGACCAGAACTTCATAGTAATCCACCATGTTTTAATAGTTTGTTGGAACAAGTCCGAGGACTCAGATGACTGGGCGGCGCAAAACAGGGAGGTGTGCGGCTGGTGCTCTCACTGGTCCGGCAGGGTGAGCTGGTACTGGCGGCGCGTGCGCGGGGGGGGCTCCTGGGGGGGGCTCCTCGCGCTTTCCTTTCTCTCCTTTCTCCTTATGAATGTTTTGTGGAGTGTTTTAAACTTAGTATTGGATTGGTAAGAACCATGCTTATTGCTGCATGGCATGATAGTCCACTGACTTTGACTGTGTATAATGGCCCGTGTTTTATATGTATCTTGGCTTATTTTTACATTCTCCAACTGATGACCTTTCAATATGCTTGTAGGATTTTGAAATTATGAAGAGTATTGCTATAAACATTCTTTTTGTCTTTTGTGGGGGTATTTTGAGAAGGGTCTCCCTATGTAGTTCAGGCTGGCCTTGAACTATGTAGCCCAGGCTGGACTCGTACTTGCAGTGATCCTCCTGGCTCAGCCTCCAGAGTACTGGGATTATAGGTGTGCACCACCATACCTTGCTTATAAATATTCTTATATATTTTTCTTGTATACCTAGAATAGCCCTAGGGGTGGACTTGTTTAACTTTAGGATTAATGTTGGCTTTTCCCCCATTGTGTCTATACCAAATTCCTGTCCTCCCTTCTCAGGACTGTATGCACAATCTCTCCTTCACCTGAAACCTCTTTTCCTCTCCAGACTTGTTAATGAGAGGATTATTATTTTTTCCAATTACTTGGCCAAGTAAAATGGAATTTCACTAGGTCTTCATTTGTATTTCCTCAATAACTGATGGCTTCATTAGCTCAAGCTACCATAACAAATCATCATAGTCCAGGCTTTTGCTCACTGGGACCTGTCACTCCTTCATTCTTTCCTATTTTTCCCTTTAGGAATGGGAAAGTCTGTCCCATGCCTTTCCCACCATTGTATTTTGCAAGCACATGGTTTTTCTGGTTTTAAAAGGTTCACACCTGGAGAATAATTCTTCTGCATCAGACCTCCACTCTCACCTATATTTGGTTTAGATGAGACTTTAGATTTAGACTTTAGATTTTAGACTTTAGCATTGATGGCAGAATGAATTAAAATTTTGGTGCATTGGGATAGAACAAATGTATTTAACATGTAGTAAGAACATGGATTTTGTAGAGCTGAGGTAAAATGCTAAAGACTAAATTGTGTTTTCTCTGTATTCATATTCCAAAGCCATAATCCCCAGTGTGATGGTATTTAGAGATGGGCTTTTGGAGAGTGATTAGGTTTAGATGAAGTCTTGAGACAGAACCCTGGACAGGATTAGTGCCCTTATATGAAGATCACTATCTTACTGTCCCTCCAACCACTACCAAGTAAAGGCCATTTCTAGGCAGCTATTTATAAGCCAGGAAAGCAGTCACCAGAACTCAACCTGGTGTACTTCACCTTGTAATCTCTAGAACTGTGAGAAATAAATGCATAAACTTTTGTTATTTAAACCACTCATCCTTTGGGTATTTTGTTATCGCAGTCCAAGTTGATTAAGACAACTGGTGATGTTGACTCTATCTTCATACTGGCCCACTTATTTTCTTTTCTGTTAAATAATTTGTTCATGCCTTTTATTTATTTTTCTAATAGACTATTGTATTTTTATTGCCATTGTAATAAATTACCAAAAACTTCATACTTTAAAATAACACAATTTTTCTTTAATAGCAAGGTGGTGGATGCAACCCATGTGTCTACTGGTAGATGGATAGACACACAAAATTGAGCATAAGCATACAATAAAATATTACTCATTCTGCAAAGGAAGGATATTTGGCCACATGCTGCAACATGGGTGAACATTATACTGTGTGAAATAAGCCACTCACAAGAGGGTAAAATTTTCATGTTTCCACTTACATGAGATAGCTAGAGAAGTCAAATTCATAGAAAAAGTAAAATGGCAACTTCCAGTAATTGAGATAAGAGAGTGAATGGGGAATGATATTGTGTAATGGAAACAATATGGGTTCTGAAAAATGCATGGTGGTGGTACAACAATGTAAATGTACTTCATGCCACTGAACCAAACACTTAAAAATGATTGAGCTTGTAAATTTTGTTACATTGCATTTTACCACAATTAAATGATAAAAAGAATAGACCCTCTGCATGTGCAATAAATTACTGTTTAGTTGTTTGGTTCACTACACTTTTTTGAATGAACATTCTGCAGACCTTGAGCTCACCACAGTCTCGGAGGCACTCTAGGGTGTGAGAAAGTACCATAGAGTCTTCAGATTCATGAATGCGAACTGGTGACATGACATGAGGGAAGTGACCATCTCTTCCCAGGAGGCCTCAGTGAGAGTCAGGCAGCCTTTCTAGAAAGTGACACGTGACCTGGAACCAGCAACTTGGAAACACTGTCAATACTTTTTTTTCTTGGTACTGGGATTCAAACTCAGGACCTTGTGCTTGTAAGGCAGGTGGCAGCTAAATCCCCAACCCTGTCAATAATCTTTATAGGCTGAAGTAGGAGAAATGTGAGCAATGCCTGATCCTGATACTTTCCAGTCCATTCCTGGCTCTTCACTTGGTTCTTCAGGACCTCAAGTGACAGAAGAGGCATGGCCAGCAAAGCTAGACAAGGCAGCAGAGGTGAGACTCCAGAGGGCTACAGGCCCTGGAAGGGTGTCTGGATATCCCTTGTGGGCAATGGGAAGCTACTAGAAAGTTCTGAGCGGGAGGGTGGCTGGATAAACTTGAGGTTAGAACCCTCGCTGGACAAACTGGACAAACACGAGATCATTTATCCTATTTGTTCCTTGTTTCCTGACTAAAGAGCAAGTGATTAAAAAGGTACAAAGGCTAGTGTTGTCAGGACTGTTTGGAGAGAAGGATGCACAACAGTTTGTGAAACATTAAATGTTTTTTCAGATCCCAAATGCTCCAAATCAGAAGGAACACAGGTATTTGCACACAAATTCCAATCTAATATATAGGTGTTAATTTGGGCAACTTTAGCAGCAGACAAGTTTTTACCATTCCTTTTTCTTAGCATTGTTTCAAATTGAGTTTTATTATGATCTTGTTTTTCATTCTAATTCAGTAGCTTTCAAGTAAAAATGACTTATGTAGCCACCTCTACTTAATGTTGAAGAGCCTTGCATATTCTTAGTGAATCAGGAAACTAGTACTTTATCCTGGCAGCCACATGCAAAGCTAGAGCTCATTATCTGAGATTACAACCAAACCCTGAAGTTCATCCCAAAGATCTCTGTGGAGTGTGAATGAATCTCCTTCAGCTATAGCCAAAATACCTATTTTTCATGGAGTCAGAACAACATTGTTAGGTTTCTAGGAGATAAAACAAACTATTGGAAAAATAACTCTTTCCAAACTGGCCATTGGGGTGGTCTTTGCTTTACATACTACAGTCTCAACTCTAGGAGTAAGATGTTATATGATCCCTGCTCTGTGTGATTCCAGTTACATTATCATGATTCAGGCATTTCGGTCAACTTGTACTCAGATATTTGGTCAAATGTTATTCTGGGTATGCACGGGCTATAGTTTGGATCTGAAGTGTCCTCCAAAGGCTTGGGTTGAAGGCTTAGTTGCCAGCCTATGGCACCACTGGGAGGTGTTAGAACCTTTAGGAGGTGTGGCCTAGTAGAAGGAAATTAGGTCACCTTGGGTATGTGTCCTTGAGGGGTACTGTGGGACCCTGGCCCCTCCTATCACTCTACTACTTGGATACTGTGAGATAAACACTCTTACTTTGCCACACACTCCTGCCACAGTTACTGTGCTGCCACAGGCCCCAAGGAATCAGACAAAGCTCCCATGGACTGAGCCCTCTGAAACTGAGTCAAATTAAATAGTTCCCCTACCCTCTCTCCAGGGTCATGCTAAGTACATGCTAAGTATGAGTTCAGGCTGGGCTTGAACTCATATGTAGCCCATTTTGGCCTCAAACTCATGGGAATCCTCTTACCTCAGTTTCCCGAGTTCTGAGATTACAGGCATGTGCCATCATGTGTGGCTCAAACCTTTGCTTCTTATAAACTAATTTATCTCAGATATTTTATCACAGTGACAGAAGTCTGACTAGCTCAGTCTGTGAAGGTATTTTTGGTTGAAGTATACATTTGAATCTATGGTGGATGCCCTCCCTGATGTGAGGGTGACAGACTGGGTGAACAAAAAAGCTGAGTGAGGGGGAACTCCTCCTGTATGACTGGTTGAGCTGGGACATTGGTCTTTTCTTGCCGTTGGACCCAAACTGAAGTATCAGCTTTTCTTTTTGTATTTGGAGTCTGCCTGTGCTCAGACTGGAAATTACAACATGAGCTTTCCTGGGCCTCTGGCTTACTGACTGTAGATCTTGGGATTTCTCAGTCTCTGAAATTGCGTGAACCAGTTCTTTGTAATAAACCTCTTACCCTAAATGCCTCAATGTTTTTCAACTGGGCACACTTCCTCTATGGCCCAGCAACTATAAGGTTGTGAGTGCAGAGATGATGATGACTTTCCCACCTGTGTGAAAGATAGAAAGTAGCCAACATAGTGGAGATAAGAGGTGCGCAAAGAGAATCCTGTTGTTGTTTTTTTAAAAAATTTAATTGAGTTTATTGGTACATTTTAGGGATACAGTACAGTTACATTCATTGTTGGGGTCTTATACCTCTACATGACAGGTCTTGGTTCTCATTTTTTCCCCTTGTCTCTGCCCTCCCTTCACCCCCTCTTCCCCTTCACATCTACAAACACTTTATTTTCATCTTTTCATTATCTCACGTTTTTTCTTTTCCCTTATTACCCTTCCCCTACCCATCCCACCTTCCCTACACCTTTAGTCCTTTTCTTCCCATTTCACAATGTCAGTTATCTCATTAGGATCTTATGTACTATTACAGTTTATTCACACCAGAGAAACTATTTGGTATTTACACATGTGGTACTTATTTATTTCACTTAGTATATCCTCAATATGTATCCATTTTCCTATGGATGAATCTAATTTCTCATTCTTTATGGCTGAGTAGTACTCCATTTTATAGAAAAACCACATCTTCTTTATCCAGTCTCCAACTGATGGGCAAATGGGCTGTTTCCAAGTTTTAGCTATTACAAACTGTGCCACTATAGACATGGGTGCTCATACATCACTGTGATATGGAGAATCCTGTTGTTCCAGCTTCCCCTGCAGGAAGTCCCAGCTTACCACTTCCTATGGTTTGGTTATTGGAGCCTCTTGTCTTTTGCCTCTGTGCTGGTTCTGGCATTTGCAACTGTATTAGAATCCTTCAGAAAGAAAGAACCAACAAGGTGTGTGTGTGTGTGTGTGTGTGTGTGTGTGTGTGTGAGCACATGTGCACACTTGTCCCTTGGCATCCATGGAGGCTAAGTTATAGGTTACTTACAGTTACCAAAACCCTCAGATGTCCAAGTTCTTTTTTTTTTTGGTACCAGTACCAGGGATTGAACTCTGGTCCTTGTGTTTGTGAGGCAGGCAGCAGCACCACTGAGCTAAATCCCCAGCCAGCCCTCCAAGTTCTTTATATAAAATGGCATAGTAGTGGCATATAACATATCCTATATACTTTGCTTATGTAATGCTGGGGGTCAAACCCAGGGCCTTGAGTACACTAGGCAAGTTCTCTACCACTAAGCTACCTTTCCAGCCTTCTCCCACATACTTTATCTCTAGCTTATTTATAATACCTAATGTGATGCAAATGCTATGTAAATAGTTGTTATGCTGCATTGTTTAGAGAATAGTTACAAGAAAAAATGTCTGAGGTCTTCCTAGAAGATGGCAGAGTGGTAAGGAGCAATAAATCAGTCTCTCTAAGGTTTGGAATCCAGATACTGGAAAATAACAACTTGGGGAAGAAAAGAAGGAAGGACATGAATCTCTAGGACCCAGGAAGGATCTGAAGGGAAAATTGGAGGCTACAGAGAAACTGAAGAGAGACTACAATGCCAAAAAAAGGAAGGAAGGGGCAGTCTGAAGTTCACTTTCTCCTTGACCCCTGGCTCATGGAATGAGAAAGCAAGAGTGAATCTGGGAGATACAATGAAAGTAAGTGACCCCAGAGGCCTGCAGGGAGAAACACACCAATGGAACAGAGCAGTGCATGCTGTGCACTTTGACAGCTGACTCATAACTAAAAGCACAGAAGATAACATTTTCTTTAGATGTTGTGACAGTTAGCTGATTGTGTGTCAGCTTGAGTAAGAAACACCCAACCAATTGGATTAGCATAGTTCGGGGTACAGCTGAATGAATTTATTGAAGACAGAAGACCCACCCTGGGTATGAATGGCACCAACCAGTATGCTTGTAACCTGAATGGAAAAAAAGGGAAATAAAGAAGGAAGGCTCACTCATGTTTCTTTGGAGGAGCTCCAGATTTCACCTTCACCTTGGACATGGTCTCCTGGCTTCCATTGCAGACCCTTCAGCCTCCAGGCACAGACTTACACGGGACACTACAGTGAGCTCCAGGCCTTCAACTTTTGACTGAATCCTTCAGGTCTCCAGTGCGCAGACAGCCTTTTTGCACTCCTCTGCCCCTGACTCTGCAACCCTACCTTGCAAATCCTTATTTATATATCTTAGATTAAATCTGTTTCTCTAGCGAAAAAAGTCTGAGCATGTTCAGTACAGGTACGTTGTTTCCGTTCATTATTTTTGTTCGGTGTTTGGTTGAATTGTGTAGATGTGGAGCCATGAACATGGAGGGCTGATCATACTTAGTATTTTTCTTTTTTCTCAGTTTTCCTTTTCCTCCCCTCCCATCCCTTTCCCTCCCTTTCCCTTCCCTTCCCTACTTTCCTTTCCTCCCTCCCTTACTCTTCTCCTCTTCCTTCCCTGCCCTCTCTCAGTCTTTCTCTGGAGCTCATTGTGTTGTCCAGGGTGGCCTCAAACTCCTGGGCTCAAGCAATCTTCTTATCTCAGTCTCTCTAGTACCTGGGACTACGGGTGTGCACCACCGTGCCCAACTGTTTACTTGTTCTTGTCGTCTAGGTCTCCTTGTAGGATGTGTCTTCCTGAGGGCCAGCTTCTGATGGTCCTGGTTCCTCGCAATGTCCCTTATGTACTCATAGCACCTGGTGTGCCCCTCACGTGACCTATGTGAGAGAATGTGCCTTTTGCTGAAGGCCCTACTATTGCAGGGGTTTGGCTGAGGTTTTTTGCTTTTCTCTGCTTATGGTGCAGTAATGGTCTGCAGGCACTTTGAATCTACTCTTGCATGTACCACACTTTACAAATTCTCCTTGAAGTCTGAGACCTTAGCGACAGCTTCCCACGATGTCTAGTGTATTTTCCCACTAGTTTCATACTCTTTTAGTCATTGCAAGGATAATTTGGAAGACGAGGTTTCCTGGTACAGAGAAGTCAAGAATGGAGAGGCATAACCTAATGTGACAGTTAGCTCTTTGGAGATGGTGTTCATGATCTTACCCTCAAGGGTTTTATTTATTGGTAGGGGCAAAATTCACCTTTGAACCCAAACTTCTAAGACTGCATGTTGACCAGCCTGCACTACTTGCCACAGGTGTCTGCTCTTTTTTGCCTGGGATTTTCTTCACTCCTACAATGTAGTAGCAGACAACAAGCATTGTGTGCTGTGTTCTTCTTTGATAGCACCTCTAGGTCTTCTTCAGGGTTCCCTCCTGCTCCGGTATGTTAAATGACATACTGCTGTGCTGATCTGTCTTTGCCTATCTTTTCATCCCAGGTGACCTCACCCATTCCTTTGGGTTTAATTATGTGGGGTAGTTATCAACTACTTGTGTCTAGTTGGGGCATATTCCTGTTTTAGTGACATATATCTACCTGAAACTACACATATGTAGAATGGGAGTAGTTTTTCCTTACGCACTTGTTCCTCTAGCTTCTTTCCTTTTCCTTGGCATTTTCTAGCCCCTCTATTGTCCATTTTCAGCATTTCTATATGTCCCTGCTTTTCCACCCTGGCTACTCTTGCTTTAGTTTCAGCCTGGATAATTTTTATGCCTAGGAAGCATGACATATATTACTAGCATAATTACTAGTTCCATATTCCTTTTAGCTACTACTCTGCTTATTCTAGAATGATCTCCACATAGCACAGCACTGTCATATTAACTCTTTGGCTTCAAACTTTCAACACCTCAGTAGTGCAGGATTAAGTCCAAAGGTCCTTGTTATCAAAGCTGTTTGTAGCCTGGCCCCTGTCCACCTCTCCATCCCTTGAACACTTTACTCCAGGTCTGCTGAGCCACTTATTCAATGTCCCAAGCTATGCCATGCTGTTTCTCCTCCAGAATATCTTTGTGTAAGTTTACTAGGGTGGTCCTTGAAAAATACCCCAGACTGAGTAGCTTAGCAACAGCAATTAATTTTCCACTATTATGAAGGAGAGGAGTCCAAGATCAAAGTGTTGGCAAGGTTGGTTTCTTCTAAGGCCTTTTTCCATATAGATGTCTGTCTTCTCTGTGTGTTTTCACAAGGTCTTCCATCCTCATTTATAAGCACACTAGTCACACTGGATCAAGGACTACCTTGATGACCTCATTCTAACTTAATTACTTCTTCACAGACCCTATCTCCAAATACAATCATATTTGGAGGTTCTGGGGGTTGAACTTCAATGTATAACTTTTGAGAAACCACAGTTTATCCCATAACACTTCTCCCTATGACTCAAGTGTATGTCATTCTTATATGTAAAATATATTCACCCCATTCCAACAGTACCAAAAATATTAACTATTTTTAGCATCAGCTCTAATGACAAAAATTTTACCTAAATATAACCTAAGTCAAGTATTGGTCGAGGCCCCAAATATGATTCTTCCTAAGGCAAAGTTTCTCTTTAACCATGAACCTGTGAAACCAGACCACAAGTCACATGATGAGATGCACAAAGGATAGACCTTCATATTCCAACAGAGAGAAAGGGGAGAAGGCTGGGGTCACATATTAGGACACCTCAACCTACAGATTTTTGGGGTTAACTCAACCTATAACAGCCTCCCTTTAGTAAATCTGGAAAATGGCACCACCACAAGATATCTAATTATTAGCATACTATTTGGGACCATCTTCCTCCATTGTGTCTCACTGTACCCTACCCCATATTTACCTCCACTAGAGTTCCTATTTGAGTTCATTTAATCTATCCGATCTATGACTATTTCACCTGTCAGGCTATACATCCTTACACAAGTGGACTTAAAGAATACAGTGGTCCCCCTTAATATGTTATGGATGTCTGAAAATGCAGACAATATTGAATTCTTTAGCTATTATATTTTTTTCCTCTTCAATCTAATGACCAGAACAGCTACTAAATGACTAACGGGCAAGTAGCAAATACTGTGTGGATACTCGGGACTCATGCCAGCATAAGCTTTCATTATGTTATTCAGAATAGCATGCAATTTAAAACTTACAGACTATTTACTTCTGGAATTTTCCATTTAATATTTTTGGACTGTAGTTGACTATAGGTAATTGAAACTGTAGAACACAAAACCACAAATAAGGGGTGACTATTATATATTCTATGAATGACTCACACACACATAAACTCCATGAAAAGGGGATGTTTTGTGTGTGTGTGTGTGTGTGTGTGTGTGCGCACGTGTGGTTTGAGGACTGAACGTAGGACCTTCACACTGAGTTACAGCTCTCCCTTCCCTTTTTTAAGACAGGATCTTACCAAGTTGCCCAGGCTAGGCTCCAATGTGTGATCCTCCACCTCAGTTTCCCAGAGTGCTGGGATTATAGTCAGAGACCATGCCTGGCTTAAATGTATCTATTTATGGAGATTGCTCTGTTGTTTTGTACACTTCTGTATCCTCAGAGCCTAAAAAATGCCTGATATGTAGCAGGAATAAATAATTCCAGAATTATTTATTGAATCTGAGTAAATACAAATAAACATATATACACCAAATGTATATGACACACACATTCTAGATTCTGAATTTCTAGGAGTCTCTGAACACAACATTTTATTTCAAAGTAGCTCAAAGGGACTGCAATACTCCTCCTTCCCCTCAATGGCCAGATACCAGCTGAGCAACCATCAGATGCCTCTGGGTCTCCTGGATGACTCACAGGAGAGCTTTCTTTGGGAGGAGTGGGAGGAAATGATGGTTGATAAAAATAACCATGGGCACTTGAAGCAGCATCAGGCCTCTGTTGGTGGGAGAACAACGGGGGTGAAAGTGAAGATTTCTTCTAGGCAAAGTAACGACCCATCCTTCCAACACTGTGGCTGTCAACTGCTGATATGTTCAGAGAGTTGGAAGAACTTAGGGTAAGTGAAGCAAAACAGCTATTGCTCTTAAATAGCTGAGAGTGTTAAATGTGAACTGCAAAGGAAACACAGAGGGATGCTCAGTAAACCTCATTAAGGAGGCAGTTCTGTGCATTTGTGCTTTTGCTCATTACAAAATGCTTTGCTTTTCCCTACCTTATCTCATTTGGTAACTACATCAACCAGGACAGAAGAGCAATTTTACAAAACAAAAAGGCTCAGAAAGAACCACTGACTTGCAGAGAGTATGATTCTCAAAGTGAAGTTCAAGGACTAGCAGTATGGGCATTGTTCGGAGTGAGTTAGATGTGTGACTTCTGGGCCCTAACCAGGTCTACTGACTCGGGTAAATCTGTCTGACAAGACCCCCAGTGATCCGTATGCATGCTCAACTTTGAGAACCCTGGGCTCAGAGTCACACAGGTAGTAAATTACAGACCCTGGCTGAGAACCTGAGGATGTCCTTTGGTACTATCCTTCACTGAATTATTTTCATGTTAATAGCTGACAATTTCAAAATTTTAAATTATTGTAATTTTAATTTACATTTTACTTTTGCTCCTACTGTATGTAGTTCATAAGGCCCTGCACAGTCCAGTTCTGGCTGTATCTCCAACTTTTCTTAACTCTTGCACTCCCTTCCACACTGGCTTTCTCTTTGTTCCTTAAACATTGCATGCTCTTTTCTGCCCCAGGACATTTACACATATGCTTTCCTCTATCTGGAATGCCATACCCCCTGCTTTGATTCTTTTCACTTTAAGTCTTTTCTTCCCCATTTGTCTTGAGACAGGTATTGCTATGTGGCCCAGGCTGACCTTGAACTCGCTATGTAGCCCAGGTTGACCTCAAATTCACAGTTATCCTCCTGCCTATGCCTCTAGAGTGCTGGGATTATAGGCATATACCACTACACCCAGCTCCTCACTTTAAGTCTTTTTTTTTTTTTTTTTTTTTTTTTTT
>NW_022900925.1:2453553-2485399 GCF_012274545.1 Fukomys damarensis
GGTACTGGGGATTGAACTCCGGTCCTTGCGCTTGCAAGGCAGGCCACCAAACCGCTGAGCTAAATCCCCGGCTACTTTAATTCTTAAAGCAAGCATCCTTCCCTCTAGATAGAACAGTTTCTGACCCTCTTTTAATTCTGGTGGATCCCTCTACTTATTCTCACCATAACATCAACATCTTCTGAAGTTACTTTGTTTACTGGAAGCTAACTTGAGGCAAGGTCCTGTCTTTCTTACCCACTATAGTTTCTCCAGAGCTTACCACAGACGTTGGCTCATAGTAGATGATCAAAAATCATTTACTGAATAACTGAACTAGAGGCAATTTGATAGAAGGAGAAGATAATTTCCTTCATTCCTGTCAGGCTTGACCTGGTCATAAAATGGTTAATGAATATGCGTTTTAATTCCAAGTTACAAGATACAAAAGTTTGACAAGATACAAAAAAATCACAACAAAACAGGCAGCAGATGTAGGTGCTGTCTCTGCCTGACAAAAACTGTGCTATCTTGGACACAGAACACAGGATGGGATGTTCCCAACATAGAGATAACACCTACAAAGTACAGCATCTTTTCAATGCCAAGTCACCTGAAAATATCCACACACCTGCTTTGATCGCTGCATGAACCCCAACCAAAAATATTTGACCCCTACATGTGATAGACGTGCCACACCTCTTCCACTGCCCTATAAAGCTTTCTACCTTTTCTTTGTTTGGGCTGGCAGCCTCTTGCCTGCTGTCAGCCTACCTCTGCCCAGTTGAATAACATCCGTACCTCTTTGCTTTTACTAGCCTGCTTGGGTGTTTTTATCCTTCTGCAGTGTTTGTTACAATTCCCAGTTCCTGTAAGAGCGGCCCACTGAGATTTTCCTTTGGGGAAGGGGATGGGGCAGATAATTCTATTTCTGCACAAGACTGTCTTAGGTATTTCAGTCACGCAGTAGTTGACTGGCTTACTTCCCTCGGCCTAATGTCCTCAGAGTTCATCCATGTTGCAGTATATGAAAGGATTTCTTTTTTTTTTAAGGCTGAACACATTTTCTTATGTCTATACACTACATTTTTCTGCATGCACACATCTGCCAATGAACACTTAGGTTGCTTTCTCTTTTTGGCTATTGTGAATAATACTGCAACAAACATGGTCTTGCAAATATCTTTTCTATATCCTTTTTCAATTCTTTTGAAATACCCAGAACTGAGATTGCTAGATCATATCTATTTTTAATTTTTTGAGGAATTCTGAACTGTTTCCCATAGTAGCTGTACAATTCTACAATCTTCTGATACTACAATGATGCATAAAGATTCTGATTTTTCAACATCCTTGCCAATATTTGTTTCTTCTTTCTCTTTCTTTCTTTCTTCCTTCCTTTCTTTCTCTTCTCCCTTCCTTCCTTCCTATCTTTCTTTCTTTTGATGGTAGACATTCTAATGAGTATCAAGTGATATCTCATCATGGTTTTGGTTTGCTTTTCCCTTAGGACTAATGATTGTGAGCCTTTTTTCTTTTCTTTAGGTGGTGGGGACTGAGCCAGGTGTTTATACATACTAAGCAAGTGCTCTACCCCTGAACTACATCATCAGCTCTTAACATTTTTGTTTTAAGAGCCAGGGATTTAGCTCAGTGGTGCCACCTTGGAAGTACAAGGTCCTAAATTCCATCCCCTGTACCAAATTTTTTTTTCTTTGTTTTAAAATTTGAGACTTGGGGAGGGCACCCCGTTTTCCAGTCCCTCTTCTGTCTCCTGGACAGAAGCTTTCTTTCTCTCAATAAATTTTTTCAACTCTTAACCTTCATTGTTCCTAGAATTCCTTCTTTGATTTTCGAGAACATGAACTTGGGCTTTGGATACTTAATAGGCTCGATGCTGGGCGTGCCCATGCCCAACAGGTTCATGGGAAATGCACAAACTGGCATGTTGCCCCTCCCTCAAAATGCTGTTGGCCCCCAAGGAGGAATGGTGGGGCAGATGGGGACCCCAACAAGCAGTGTAGCCGCAGTGGGGCCTTTCACAGATGAAACAGCAAAGGGCGGGCACGGGTAGCAGGGCCAGCTCGGCGGTGGGCTGTACCGGAAGCTCCTGGGGCCAGAAGCTGAACACTCAGCTGTGGAAATGAAGTCAGAGAGACTCCATTCAGGACGAGCACCTGCCATTCCTTGCTAAATGCATCTATTTCTTCTGTTTATTCATGTAATACAATTCTGCTCTTTCTACCCCTGCTGTTCATGTTTTTTTTTTCTTTTATTGAGTTTATTGGTACTTTTTAGGTATACAGTACAATTACATTCATCATTGGGATCTTGTAGCTTTACATGACAGGTCCTGGTTCTCATTTTTTCCCTCTTGTCCATGCCCTCCCTTCACCCCCTACTCCCCTTCCCATTTACAAACACTTTATTTCCATTTTTTAATTTTGTCATATTTTTTTCTTTTCCCTTATTACCTTTCCCCTACCCTTTCCACTTTCCCTACACCTTTAGCACTTTTCTTCCTATTTCACATAGTCAATTTTATCATTAGGATCTTATGTACTATTATAGTTTTTCACACCAGAGAAACTATTTGGTATTTACACATGTGTGACTTATTTATTTCACTTAGGAGTATATCCTCAATATGTATCCATTTTCCTATGAATGAGTCTAATTTCTCATTCTTTATGGCTGAGTAGTTTTCCATTTTCTAGAAAAACCACATCTTCTTTATCCAGTTTCCAACTGATGGGCAAATGGGCTGTTTCCAAGTTTTAGCTATTACAAACTGTGCCGCTATAAACATGGGTGCACATATATCACTGTGGTATGATTCTTTTTGCTGTTCATGTTAATGACCTGACCGAGCGGGTAGGTCTGCACTGATTACATTTGATGCGGTGAAAAGCAGGCTGAGAAACCATTTTATGTCCAGGGCAGCCTTGCTCATATTTCCTGTGATTTCATGGCCACGTTATTTGTGAAGCTGCCTAGTCAACTTGCATAATCAGTTTTACTCTCAATAAAATTATAGCTCTAATGTTTGCATGTAAGGGAAGTAGCTATGTTAGTAATACCTCTGACAGTCTAAACCCCACCCATATTAGCCAGTAATCTGTAGGAAGGTACTGTGTGATCAAATGTTTAATCACATAAATAGAATGTAAATGTATCACTGAGCACTGTTTTCTAGTGTATCAATTCTTATATTTCATCATTCACCTCACTGTGCTGCTGTTACCATATGCTTAACAGAGAATGTGGTTAGTGGAAGGAAGATAAACCTGGATGTTACCACAGAACTTAATTTAATGAATGTTAAAGTAATTTACATTTTATCTGCCTCTTGAATTTGGATCTGTAATGTACATAGTGCTTAATCATGAAGACCTTTTCCTGTACTATATGCAAAAAAGGTAACCAAAACAAAACTGCTTTCAGTCCTTAAAGGTATATCCAGGTTTATGACAGTAATTGTGTTTACATTTATGGTGTCTAATATTGACAAAATGTTATTTCCCTATATTAAACAGATGAATCCATAGAAAAAAATTGACACTGGGTCTTGCCAAGGTGTCAAACTGGTGATCCTCATGCCTCAGTCTCCCTGGTAGCTGGAATTACAAATGTGCACCAACACGACAACCCCTGAACTTCTTTTCATGTGTTTATTTGCATTTGTATACCCTCTCCGGACCAAGGCTTATTCAAATCATTTGATAATCTTTAAAATAAGTTGTTTGTTTTTCTGGCTAACCTCTACATTTCTATCTGGTTTTAGGTTCTGTCACTTATAAACTACTATATATCACGTATTATAGAAAGCCTTCACACATATGATTTCATTTTATCTTTACAACAATGCAAGTTAAACACTTTGCATCACACAGATGAAGCATCAAGGCCCAGATGAACTAAATGTCTTGCCCAAGGTCACATGATTGGGAAGTGATAGGCCTATCTGATTTCCAGACTTGACAACGCATAACCTTGGGGCCCACAGTGCCTCTCACCACCAGACAGGTAATGGAGGACAAAGCAAATCACAGAGGCCTCTCCTCTAAAGCCTAGGGTGCCGGGAAGAGACCAATCAGAGAGGTAAGAGCTTGAGTCTACTTGTTCTCAACCCTGCTTCAAGTAGCTGGGGAGTTGCTTCTTTAAGTTTTATTTTTTCCCAGCAGAGGACATTTAATACAAGGGATTGTTTACTTAGAAGGAGAGTAACTGGAGATTAGCTACAGGGAGAAGCTAACACTTCTAGGGCTGTGAGAAAAAAAAAAGGGAGGTGAGGAGTTTTGAGGGAAGGTCCTGTAGGGCTGGGATGAAACTCCTGTGGGGCAGTGCAGCGCTGTGCTTGGGTCTCAGATCAGCAGAGGGCCCATGCCACCTGTGCTGAAGATTCCTCTAGAAGATGAAGGCTGGGCAGCTTCTGGCATGGCCACCTTATTGTGCTTGGCTTCAACACATGCTGTTGGCTGAGGGATCAAATTCATGGGAAAGAGCTCTGAAAGCTCCTGTGTCATAAGCAAGTATGGAGTTGTTCGGATTCACTAGGCTGATGCATAAATCACCCCACCCCTGAAAAGGGCCTTGTCTCTGGGCCTGGGTCTCACAGAGGGTCCTGTTTTCTGTGGTTTCTGGCCACTAATGTCCCCATTGGCCCAGCCTGTGGCAGACCTCCTCTACTGTCTTCAGGAAACAGTGAGAGGGCTGGGCTGGGGGAGGGAAAAGAGGGTTGTCACCGCCTCTCTGCCAGGATGACCTCAGCCCCAGGACCCCGCCCAAGTCCTTTCCCTGCCCCACATCCCTCTGCGCTCTGTTCCAACTCCCTCCACCCCAATGTGTGGTACCAGACAGCGCATGGAGGCTTGGTGATGCAGGGAGTAAAATAATTTACCAATAGACACGGATATAGGAAAGATGAGAGTTTAGATCGCTAAGAGCACTGTCAAAAAAGACAGTGGGTGAGTTTCCGAGAGAAGAATCACGAAGTCAGGGTGAGAGACTGGGGCTGATGTAAGGGAACAAAGATGTGGGATGGGTCTGAGTTGGTGAATGAGTTTTCCAGGGCTTGTGTTGTTACTTTTTCAGGAGCACCTGTATTGTAACTAATGTGACACACCAAAGTTGCAAATTGTCAAGGCTTCTCTCCTTTACCCCTCAAAAAAGACTCTTTAGATTTAGATAAAGTTATCTGTATATTTTAACTTCAAGGGAGAAAAAGATGGGTTTTGTATTTACTTTTATCTTGTGCTGCTTTTAGTCCTGATTAGTGCAGTCCTTCATAACTGTGCAGTATGTGTGGGGCAGGGCGTGTTATCAAAGAAGTTTGGGTGCTGAGAATTTTAACCCTTTTGTCACCACTGTACCCCAAGAAACAAGTCGATACGCTTGAAGGAGGCTCAGTCTGTCACAACGTGAGTCTGTCTTCTCTCCAGGAGTCTAAACTACCGTTAAAACGTTGTGGTTGGAAAACTGCACATTAAAAATGTGGACATGAGGCTCAGGGAGGGTTAAGAGTTTGCAGATGTTATGGTCCTGCCATCTAGTGGATGGATCAGAGGGTTATGAAGCAGCTGGGAGAGAATGAAACAGGAGCGAATAGCATGCACCTTCATTATTCCACGGTAAGGCATCATGCGGGCAGCACACTGAGTGGCCAAGTCAGTTATTGGATGGAAATCTGTGGAAGTCTTGGTGCCTGCAAAGAATGCTATCAGCTTTCTTAAGTGAGCAGTTCTAGCTGCCATCTGAAGCTGGACTTTGGAAACGTCAAAATTTAGAACTCATAGTCAGCAGTGCCCTCCCACTCCTTACCTATGCTCAACTGTGGCTCAGAAATATTAAAGGGAAAATTCCAGAAATAAATCAGTTATGCATGGTTCTATATATCATGACAGAACCCGGTGACACCCTGCTTTCGCCTGTCCAGGACCTGAACTGTCTTGCCCCTCTGTCCTGCCTGTCCATACCGTGTACACCAGGAGCTCAGTTATCAGACTGACTGTCATGACATTTCACCTAATAATAGCCCCAAGAGACAAGAATAGTGATGCTGGCAATTTTATTATAGTATATTGCTACAGTTGTTCTGTTTTTTCGTTACTTATTAATCTCTTACTATGCCTGATTTATCAGTTAAGCTTTGTCATAGGTATATCTATATAAAGACAATATATGCAGGGCTTGGTACTGTCTTCCATTTCAAATATCCATTTGAGGGTCTTGGAACTCATCGCCCTCAGGTAAGGGGGAATAATTTCACTCAGAAATCTCCAGTTTTGCTCATTTATGCTGATGCACCACAGATGAGGTAAGCTGTAAAGATTCACCCCGGAGATTTATTTCTTTTTCCCCTATTCTATTTAGCTTGGGAAATGTGTAGCTGTGAAATCACTGAAGATCATGCTGAGAACTCCGGACATTCTAAAGATGGTTACTGAATGGCCCCACTGCTTCCACTTATTGGGAACTGTATTCCTGGAATTGAAACAATCAGAGGGCTATTACAGAGATAAGGTAGCAGGAAATGGGGAAAAGCAAAAGAGCTCAGGCTTCCCCAGATAGCAGCTTCCATGGTAAATTATCATGATAATATAGTGATAACAGCTAACTATCAGTCAGGAGAGGTTCAGTGTTTGCAAAACTGGACATGAGTCAAACTGATAAGGACAAGTTTTATTCAATAAGACTATTGCACTAAGGAAGAGGATCCAGCAGCAGCTGAGCTCAGCTTCCCTGAAGCAAAAGGTTGAAAATGTTTTAAAGGTAGTGTGAGCTACAGGAAGGGCATTGAAGGTGTAAGAGGGTTGGTCCCTGTGACCTGGCTTCTGGCATTGATTAGTGCTTGTCTGCAGGAGAAACAGACTTCTGCTTGGAGTAAGATGCCCACACTTAGACCCTCAGCTTCCTGTGGAGACTGGGAGAGAGAGGAGAGTTGTCTCTCTGAATGTTTGCTCTATAAAGAGATGATTCTCTGATCTTCAGGAAACACTTTTGGGTGGTAGTTTTGTGTCTCAAGTGCAATGAAACTGCTGTGCAGTTGTTAGAGTAGTGGGTGTCCAAGGGTCTACCTGCCTCTCACTAGGTTGTGGTTGGAATAAACAGTACATTCTCCTGGAAGCCTAGAATTTTATTAGGAAGACCCTGCCTCTCTTCTTTCCTCTGCCTCTGTCCCTGTCCCCTTGTCCTGGGTGGTATTGGGGATTGAACCCAGGGAATTTGCATCAGTTATCTCCAGCACTTAAAAAATATTTTTATTTTAAGATGGTGTTTTTCTAAATTACTAAATTACCCAGTCTGGGCTCAAATTTGCAAGTCTCCCAGAGTGCGGGAATTTTAGGTGTGTACTACTATACCTGGCTAGGGAGACTTTTTAACGGGGAGCAGGTTCATCCTAAGGTCAGGGCCGAAAGCTGCTAGAAGCCACATTAAATTCTGGTCTGACTTTGTGCAGAATTATGCACTGTATAGAATTATGCTGTGCCAAGAATTCTGTACTTCTCAAAACTGAACACTAGGAAATCTCAGCAGTGAGGTCAGCTGGGGTTTTACCTTTTGGGTATATATCCAGAAGTAGAATTCCTGGATCATGTGGAAATTCTATTTTTAATTTTTTGAGGAACTAATATACTGTTCCAGAGATGGGGGCCTGTGCAGGCTCTGTAGGCACTGAGACGAAGAAAGGGCAGGGGAGCCCTGCAGTCTGTTACAGGTTCTTCCTAGATTGCAGGGGCAGGTCTCAGTGTAGGAGGGTGGGGACACACAAACCTGCAGGGAGAGGCAACTGGTGTTTGTGAGCTGTGAGAGTCAATCCCACCAACATTTATTAAGCACACCCACGCTGTTGTGTGACTATCATCTTCATCCGCCTCCAGAATGTTTTTATATTTTCTAAGTCAGTCAGCTTTCTGTTGTTGTGACAAGACCCCTGAGGAAGTAAACTTATAAGGAGGAAAGATTTATTTTGGCTCATTGTTTCGGAGGTGTCAGTCTATGGTTGATTGGCTCTGTTGGTTTTGGGTCTGTGGTGAAGGCAGCATGGTGGGAAGGTTGTGCTAAAGCAGATCTTGTCACCTCTTGGCAGCAAAGAAATACAGAGAAAAAGGAAGGGGCAGTGGTTCCAATTTCTCTTTCAAGGGCACTGCTCCAGTGACCTAACTCCCTTCCACTGAGCTTCACTTCTTAAAGGCTTCACCACCTCTCAATAGTGCCACAAGTCGGCTATGAAGCCTGGAACATATGAGCCCGTGGGGGACACTCCACACCCCAAATATAGCATGAACATCGCGATACTCTACCTATCAAACCATAACTCCGCATTCCTCTCTTTCCCCAGCCTCTTGTAACAACCATTTTACTTTCTGTTTATATGAATTTGACTCCTCTTGTATCTTGTATAAATGGAATGGTACAATATTTGTTCTTTTGTGGCTAGCTTATATCAATAAGCATAATGTCATCACGGTTTATCCAAGTTGGAGTATGTGTCAGAATGTCTTTCTCTATACAGTTGAATAATATTCCATTGTGTACACGTTACATGTCTTGTTTATCTACTCAACTTTGATGGATCCTTGGGTTGTTTCCTCCTTTTGGGTATTGTAAATGTTTCTGTGAATTGAGTGTGCTAGTATCTATTTGTCTGGTTTCAGTTATTTTGGGCATATACCCAGAAGTTGAATTGACGGACCATATGGTGAATCTATTTTTAATTTTTTGAGGAACTGCCATACTATTCCAGACTAGCATTCTACACATTCTGTTTCATTTAATACTCATGATAGCTCTAGGATGGATGTATTGGTCAGTTTTCCATTGCTGGGACAAGATAACTAAAAAGGAGTAAAGGGTTTATTTGGTTTCATGGTTTCAGAGAGTTTAGACTGTGGTTAGCTGGCTCCAAGGTAGAAACACCGTGGTGGGAGAGCATAGCTGAAGAAAGCAGTCCAATTTATGGCATCCAAGCTCCAGAGAGCAGGGAACAACACAGAGAGGAAGGGTCCAGGGGCCAGATATAGCATTGAAGGTCTTGCCCCATGACCCATCGAGATACACCCAGAAATGAGCTTTACTAATCTCCTAGGCATCTCTCAAGCCAATCAAACTGACAATCAAGATTAATCATTGCAGAAAATTATTATTCCTTTCTTTTTTTAATTGAGTTTATTGGTACATTTTAGGTATGCAGTACAGTTACATTCATCATTGGGATCTTGTACCTTTAAATGACAGGTCTTGGTTCTCATTTTTCCCCTTGTCCCTGCCCTCCCTTCACCCACTCCTCCACTCCCCATTTACAAACACTTTATTTCCATTTTTTCATTTTCTCATATTTTTTTCCCTTAGTACCTTTCCCCTACCCTTCTCACTTTCCCTACAACTTTAGCCCTTTTCATCTTATTTCACATTTTCAGTTATATCATTAGAATCTTATGTACTATTATAGTTTTTCACACCAGAGAAACTATTCGGTATTTACCCATGTGAGTGTGAGACTTATTTATTTCACTTAGGAGTATATCACATCAATATGTATCCATTTTCCTACAAATGACTCTAAGAAAAGTAGCTTTTATATTTAGAAAAAAATACAGTTAGGAGAGATGTGGTTGCAGAGAAATCCACAGAATTGAATTACAGAATGATAAGCCTCTTCTAGGTAAGCAGAGGCCGACCCCCACTGTCCCTGTGATGACACCTCTGAGTGTGGCCTCAGGTGGATGGAGGAGCAGGCTTGTCATATGGATAGAATGTTTCTACTTATGTGAGGAAACATAAGTGGAAGATTGTTTTTCTTGCATTTTTTTTTGTTTTTGTTTTTTAGAGACAGAGTCTCATTAGGTAGTTGAGACTGATCCGGAACTCACTATGTAGCCCAGGCTGGTCTCCACCTCACAGCGATCCTCCTGCCTCAGCCTCCCGAGTGCTGGGATTACAGGAGTGTGTTTTTCTTGCATTTTTAAAGTAAGGATGGTTGGCATGTTGGACTAAAGTCTTTAGAAACCACCATGTGCAAATCATCCCTACTTTTGCTGAAAGTGTGGCAGTGGCATAACAGGTGGGTGCTGGCAGCGGTGTGGTGGCTAGGAATAATGAGAGGGGACTGTGATTGTCCTGTCCACATGCCAGATGTAGGGAAGTTGGGGACAGGCAGGGAAAGGTAAGGGCCTTGGTGAAGTTTCTGGCACATCCTGCCTATAAAGACCTTGCTAGAGAGGGCAATTAAGAGAAGCAGGGAGAACCGATAAGCAGCCTGACCTCCCTTGGCACCAGGGCCCTATTTGCTCTTCTCTACCTCCAGTTAAATACAAAAGTGACAAAGTGGGGGGTCTGTGCTATAGAAAACTCACTTGGCATATAAAATATATACTCATAGTCATACTCATACCTGCAGATACACATAATATATGCATCACGCCATACGTATATGTATATTCTCTCGTCATGTTCCTGCACTAAAATGTACACATATCCCTTTAATAGTTGCTAAATTAGCCTTGTATGTAAGGCCCATCATAAATGTTAGAGCTCGCACCTTGACAGGACAAGGAAGGGCTAAATGAACTAACCCAAAAGTCTGCCCGTGGAGATGGTCAGTGGCCAAATCCGGGGTCTCAGAGCTTGAAATAGCCAACCAAGTTGTAACAAATTTTAGAGGAAGTCTTCTTTTTTTTGCCATATAATGAAAAGGGCTAAGAACAAAGACCCTCGAGGACTGGCTCCAGGCTCCCTCCTTTACTCTACAGGGTAGCTATCTGTCTCCTCATTTCTCTCTTCTTTCCAATAAAGTGATTTTTGTTTCCCCTTTTAAACTTATGTGTCTAATATTTTTATTTATATAAGTTTACAATTCCAGATAAATAAAATTTACCCTCATGAGATGCAACACAGAGAAGGTGTGTGATATGGGTTTGCTTATTTCCTAAGGGACCATTGTGATTGAAGTCTTGGCCCACAAGGTGGCACTAGAGGGAGGTGGTGGAATTACGGAAGGGAGGGCCTTGTGGGAGGTCTGTGGGGGCATTCTCTCAGAAGGCAGTTCTCACGGAGCCTGGAGTGTTCTTGAGAGAGTTGCTTATAAAAGAAACAAGCCCAGCACCACCCATGCTCTTTTTCCCCCCAGCTTCAGATGTGACCATTTGCCCTAACATGGCTTTTCACATTGCCATCCATCATCTGCCATCCATCATGGGACCCTCATCACAATGGAGCCTGTGCAGCCCTTGACAAACCTCCAAAACTGGGAACCAGACAAACCTCTTTTTATAAAAGGGCTTGTCTCAGGTGTTGCATTATGGAAACCAAAAGGTGACTAACGTAGCACCTTTGGCTACCTGACGTCTTCAATCCTATTATGGAATGAATGTTGCTTGGGAATTTTTTTTCCTTTTTTTGAGACAACATCTTGCTATACAGTCAACGATGGGACTTCATAATCAGAACTCATATATAGTCAAGGCTGGCCTCAAACTTGCAGCCATCCTTCTGCCTCAACCTCCCAAGTGCTGGGGATATATATAGGTGTGCACTACCACACCCAGCTGGGAATTTAAAAAAAATCATTAAATAACGAGTGCTTATTTCTCTTCTAATTATTTATTTGTTTATTTATTTTTGAGACAGTGTCTCACTGTGTAGTTCAGACTGGCCTTGAACTCTCAATGATCCTTCTGCCTCAGCCTCCTGAGTACTAGGACTGTAAATGCGCACCGCTATGACTGGCTCTTCTGATTCTTCTTTGACATAAGATGTCTTTCCTATATCTCCCAAAAGGTAGTTGGTTCTAGATGACTGGTGCTGGATGTTATTTGCAATTCTTAAGTGAGTGAGAAATGGTAGCGGCCCAAGACCTTGGACCACCCCTTTAGATTTGCTTACAGCCAACACATTGTTTAAAAGTTTGTCACTATCATTAAAGGGAACACTCTGATCTCTCTGTTCTTGGTAAGAAGGGATGCACTCTTCACAGGGAACAGAGGGAAGTCATTTTCAAGATCATGACAATCCTGTGGCCTTTGTCTTCTTTGTCTTGGGCTTTGCTGGTGCACAAAAGCACCAAGAAGAGTAAAAATGCTGCTGGATGAAAATCAGTGGAAATAGAGAATCTACCTACTTCTAGTGACTTTTTTTTTACACCAACATATGAAGTAAATTGGGCAGGATGAAGAATAGACAAGAAAAAAAATTGTGAGTACATTGATGTTTGCCATGCTCTTCACTTTACTTTTCTACAGACTTGAGATACGTAACTTAAAAAAATGCAAAAATGGGCCAGGGATTTAGCTCAGTCGTTCCACCGCCTGCCTTGCAAGTGCAAAGTCCCAAGTTCGATCTCTGGTCCAAAAAAAAAGTAAAAATGAATACAGCTTTAAAAGATGATGGAGACAAGCTTAGGTTTTCTCCCTAAGGTTGAGGGGAAAATTTTTTTGGTGTTACTGGGGATTGAAACCAGTAATGCTTCACTACTGAGCTTCATCCTCAGTCCTTTGTATTTTTAATTTTGATATAAGGTCTTGCTAAGATGCACAGGCTGGCCTTGAATTTGCAATCTGAGGGAGACCTGTTTTTTTTAAAAAAACTTTTTTGTTTCACATTTTTTTAAATTAGTGCATGTTGGTTATACAGATTAATGGGCTTCATTTTGTCAGATTTATAATGCACATAACATACATAACACACTTTGATCACCCCTCCCAGCACCCTTTGCCCTGCTCTTTTTTCTTTTCCATTAAGTTTATTGGTTCTTTTTAGGTATACAGTACAGTTACATTCATCATTGGGATCTTGCACCTTTACATGATGTACCTTGGTTCTTATTTTTTCCCCAATCCCCTGCCCTCTGCCCTGCTCTCTTCCTAGTTTCACATTTTAGAAAGGGCTTCAATGCATATACTACATTTCTGGTCATATCTGCCTCCTCTATTATTTTCTTTCTTCCTTTTTTCTTTTTTGGTACTGGGGACTAAACTCGGGACCTCGTGCTTGTGAGCCAGGTGGCAGAAGTCCTGAGCCAAATCCCAGGCCCTCCTCTATTATTTTCTGAGGGAGATTTTTTTTAATGAATAGTGAAGAGTAGCAATAGGTTGTGAGGCTGGGTGAAAACTGAATTCCTTGCTTTGCCAACAGGAGAGTGGAAAGTTAATAACTACACTTTCAATAATATAATATTCCTCTTATCAAAAGTTTCACTTTCTATGGTTTTAATTACCTAAGGTCATTTAAATGGAAAATTCCAGAAGCAAACAATTCATGTTTTAAATTGTAAACTGAGTAGTGTGATGACATCTCGCACTGTCTTGTGTCTTGCCTAGGATATGAATCATCCTTTTGTGTAGGGTGTCCACACTGAATATGCTGCCTGCCACCTTAGGTATCAGATCCACTCTCAAGATTTTGCAGTGAGTGCTTGCATTCCAGTAAACTCTTGTTTTACTTAATGATGGCTCCATGGCTCAGGAGTAGAGACACTGACAATTTGGGTATGTCAAAGAGAGGTTGTAAACCAGGCGTGGTGGCACATGCCTATAATCCCAGCACTGGGGTGGGGGGCTAAGGCAGGAGGATTGCTGTGAGTTCGAGGCCAGCCTGGGGTATACAGTGATTTCAAGAGTTTCAGGCCAGCCTGACTACATAGTGAGAAACTGTCTTAAAAAAAAAAAAGTTGTAAAGTGTTTCCTTTAAGTGAAAAAGGGAAAGTACAATAAGATATTTTTTGGGGGGAGGGGGAAGAAGAGAGCGCAAAAGAGAAAATTAACATCATTTTTACTATAGCATACTGTTATAATTGTTCTATTTTATTACTCGCTGTTGTTAATCTCTCTCTGTGCCTTATTTATGAGTGAAACTTTATCATAGGAAAAAGTAGAGAATATGTAGGGTTTAGTAAAAAGGGAAAGTACAATAAGATATTTTTTGGGGGGAGGGGGAAGAAGAGAGCGCAAAAGAGAAAATTAACATCATTTTTACTATAGCATACTGTTATAATTGTTCTATTTTATTACTCGCTGTTGTTAATCTCTCTCTGTGCCTTATTTATGAGTGAAACTTTATCATAGGAAAAAGTAGAGAATATGTAGGGTTTAGTACTACTCCCATGTTTTCAGACATCTAGTAGGCATCTTGAAATATATCCTCTCTGTGGATAGAAGGGGATTAAGGTATGAGAATTTCCATGGATTTGTTCAAAGCTTTTTTTTTTTTATTGGGAATCGAACTCAGGACCTTGTGCTTTTTAGGCAAGTGCAGCGCCACTGAGCTAAATGCTTGGCTCAAAACTTTTTGTTTTTATAAAACAAATATATTTCCATGGAAGAAAAAACTCAAATAGTTCAAAGGATTTTAAATGAAAGCAATTTATGCAGTTGTTGATATACTACAATCATATGTATATTATTTATTATTTTTTTGATTGTAAAGGGTCTATTTTAAGTGTACACATTCCAGAATAGCAGCCATCACTTTCCTTATTTCCCTTCTTTGTTCTTGTTTTTTTTTTTTTTTTTGGTTTTTTTAGACAGGGTCTCACTATGTAGTTGAGACTGACCTGGAATTCACTATGTAACCCAGGCTGGGCTCAAATTCACAGCGATCCTCCTGCCTCAGCCTCCCAAGTGATGGGATTACAGGTGTGAGCCACCATGCCCCACTCTTACTTCCCTTCTTGATAAAATTTATCAGCAAATATAAAGGAAATACAACATGCAAAATTCCATATTGAGATGATCATGTATTAACTTTAGTTTCCACATTGCATCCTTTTTTTTTTTTAATGTGAATGAGGTACAAAATAAAATTTGAGTGGAAAAGCATGTCTATTTGCAACACAACATAGATTCAGGAGCCAGAATTTAGACTCAAACCTATGTAAGTCAGCTCTTGTCTTTGCCACTTTTTAGCAGTACCTTGGGCAACACTGGTATAATGGTTCTTATTTCACAGAGCCATTAAGACAACTAAAAGAATATACGTAAAGTATTCAGAATACTGCTGGCATATGGCAGGTACTTAATTGTTAGTCTGATTTAACACTTATAATTATTTCTTTTCTCAGAACAAGAAATGATTTATAATTTTGCTAACCTGAAATGTTTTAATATTATTATCAATACTTGTTGACTTTGTACCATGTGATACACAGAATACAATTGATATATAATAGCTTTCTTTCTAACATTGAGACAACCTACTAGTTGGATATAGCAAATAACATAAAAATTGATTATCCAGTTATGGTAGACAGACAAGGATAAAATCCTGTTAATACTAGTCAATAATCCAAGTAAATATTCAAAACTGGAAATATAGCAGCATTACCTGGACTTAGCACATTCTTTTCCAAACTGAGGAACTAAATGATATTTTAGAATTTGGAGATGATGCCAGTGTACATGTCTCCTGGAGATATAAGCATATTCTTCAGATCACCGATTCTTACCTAGTGTTGCTACCTAACATATTTGGTGCACAGAACCCAAACAGTGGCTCACTATGATAAAGATTAGTACTAAGAAGGCCTATCAGTATTTGGGGTGGGGAGTGGCACACACCCATGTTTACAATGCCACAGTTACATAGGTTACTCTAATATATCTTGAAGCATTCATCAACTAAAATAACACTAAGATGTCATCTTACACCAGAAAGAATGGCCACCATCAAGGAATCAAATAATAACAAATGCCGGTAAGGAACTCTTCTACAATGCTGGTGGGAATGTAAACTAGCACAACCATTATGGAAATCAGAATGGAGATTTCTCAAAGAACTAAAATTAGAAATTCCATTTGAGCTTCGATTCCCCTTCTAGATATATCCCTAAAAGAGCTAAAGACATCATGTTACAGTGATCTATGCATACCAATGTTCACAGCCATGCAATTATAATAGCTAAATCCTGGAAGCAGCCTGTATGTCTATCAACAGATGAATGGATAGAAATGTGGCATCTATAATAATGGAATACTACTCAACTATAGAGAAGGATTAAACTTGAGACATTTGTAGGAAGATAATACTCCTGGAAAATATAAAGTGAAATGAAATCAGACATATAAGCTTAAATATCATATGGTGTGTGTCATTTGAGTAAGGCAAAGTACAAATAAAGAACAAAAGAGGGCCGGGGATTTAGCTCAGTGGTTCTGCTACCTGCCTTGCAAGCGCAAGGTCCCGAGTTTGATCCTCAGTATGAAAATAAAAAAAGAAAAGTAAAAGGAATGATAGAAGGAAGTAAGGTGATACATCTTTTACAAACAGGAAGAGGTCCAAGAGATCGAGGGCACGGCGAGGAGGGGAGAGGAACAGGAAGTAAAAAGATTTAGGATGTGTCATATACATGTACCAAATATTCACAATGAATGTAAACATTATATGTCATAAACATGAACTAAAAATAATAATAATGATGGGGAAAGGGGATCTAGAGACGGAGGTGGAAGGGGAGGGAAAGGGGAATAAAAAAGAAGATGAATTATGCGCCTATACCTACTCTGAAGATGAATGCGAATTTCATGCGCTGCAAATATGTACTAATAAAATGAAACAAAGAAGCACACATCACTTCCCTCCTTTCCTTTTTAAATTCATTGACATAGAAAATTCTTGCTGCCTCAATCATTATCAGTCGTGTGACTGTGTGTTCCCGAATTACAATGAAATTTCAATTACATTTTAAAAGTTATCTATATTTTTACTGATTTTTTTGTCTGCTTATTTCACCATTTACCAAGGGAGGTATGTTAAATTATCATATTATGATTGAGGACTTATTGACTTCTCTTTTCAATCCTAACAGCTTTTGCTTTATATATTTTGAGATTATGATGTGCATTTCAAATTAGAATAGCTATATATTTCTGGTGGACAAACCTTTATATCAATATAAAATATTAGTCTTGCTTTCTAGTAAAGCTTCCTGCCACGAAATCTCTTTTGTGTGATATTAATATACTGACATCAACTTTCCTTGATTAATGTTGGCATTAACTTCCATACTTTTACTTTCTGTTCGTGCCCTTATATGTAAAGTGCATCCTTTTTCTGCTCTCATCTTTACTAAAACACTTCACAATAGCCAAGATAGGGAGCCAACCTAGGTGTCCACGGAAGAAGGAATGGTTAATGAAACTGTGGGACACACACACTATGAATATTGTTCAGCCAGAAGAAATGAAAATGTCTGTTGCACCGATATTGGTGGAACTGGAGGACATTATGTTTAGTAAAATAATTCAGGTACAGGAAAACAAATACTGATGTACTGTCACGTAGACATGAAAGCTAAAAAGTCGATCCTAAAGAAGCAGAGAGAATATCGATCACCAGAGCCTTGGAAGGATGTCGGGTAGGAAATGATGGTGAGAGGTTGGATGCTGAGTACAGGGGCGCAGGTGGAGAGGAAGAATTATTTCCGATGTTCTATACCACAGTAGGATAACTATAGTTCAAAACAATTTTTTATCTTATTGAGTTTATTGGTACATTTTAGGTATACAGTACAGTTACATTTATCATTGGGATCTTGTACCTTTACATGACAGGTCTTGGTTCTCATTTTTTCCCCATTCCCCAGCCCTCCCTTCACCCCCTCCTCTCTTCCCTATTTACAAAGACTTTATTTCCATTTTTTCATTTTCTTATGTTTTTTTCTTTTCCCTTATTTCCTTTCCCCTACCCTTCCCACTTCCCCTATACCTTTAGCTCTTTACTTCCTATTTTACCTTATCAGTTATATTGTTCATAACAATTAATTGAACATTTTGAAATTGCCAGTAAAGAAGATTTTGAATGTTCCCAATACAGGGAAATAATATATGTTTGAATTGGCAGATTACCCTGATCAGATAATTACCTACTGTATATATTACTGAACTGTCACACTGTAAGTGTTCACTTGAAAAGAAAAATGAATAGGGCTGTTGATGTAGCACAGCAGTGCTGCCTCTGCCTGGCAAGCTCAAAGTCCTGAGTTTGATCCCCAGTACCAACAAAACAAAACAAAACAAAAAAGAATTAAGAAACTATGTATCTTGTAAATAGTCTGATGGTCTTTGACTTTAATTGGAAGATTATTTCATTTATAGTTAGTTTTAAGTGTATTCAGATTTAAATCTACCTTCTTGCTGTTTTTTTTCTACTTATGCCACCTAATCTTTTTTTCCCCTCCTTTCTTGCCTCTTTTTGGAAACCCTGCAAATATCTATAATTAAAAGATTAACTGAAGACAGGATAATATATCCAACTGCAAAACTATAAAAAGGAATGAGAAACATTTCTGTGATCTTTAGGATACATTTTTATGTGACAAAACCAAGGTGGGGAGATATGTGTACAGTATGCTACACCAAGAGCAGAGAATGGCCAGGGATTTAGCTCTGTGGTCTGGCACCTGCCTTGCAAGCACAAGGACCTGAGTTCAATTCCTGGTACAAAAAAAATGAGCAGAGAGGATATAAATATGTGTGTATTTTTTATGTTTAGAAAATGGAGGAATAAACCACAAAACTGGAAAATAGCTAACTACTCTAGGAAGAGAATTGGATATAGGATATAGAAGTAGAAGTTGGATTTCTGTGAATGCATTTTATAAATTTTATTTTGATAGCATAAAAGTGTTTCCTAATTGTGAAACAAAAATACATTCAAGCAGAATGATCCTCATAATTTGACATGAAAATGAAACAAATGAACTTGTGTGTGTTAATGGCTATTATAACAAGTCACAAATTTGATGACTTACAACAGCAGGAATTTATTCCCTCACAGCCCGCGTGGGCCAGGAGTCAAAAATCACTTCAGTGGGACTTGGCCTCAGTTGTCAGGCCACAGTCCCACCAGTGACTCTAGAGTAAAACCTGGTCCTTGCCTCTTCCATTTTCTGGTGGATGCCATTCCTTGGTTTGTAACTGTGTCATTTCCACCTTGGGCTCAGGGGTCATATATGTTCTTTTCCATTAATTTCCTCTCTCTCTTATGTCACTTGTGATTTTACTTAGTGCCCACCAAAATAATCTGGGGCAATCTTCCCATTTAAAATTCCTAATTTTTTATACCCGAAATCCATTTGCCACATAAAATAACATCCACAAATTCCAAGAATTAGAACCTGAATATCTTTGGAGGCCATAGTCTACCATACTGCATATTAAGTTGGTGCAAGGAATTTTTCCAAGGAACTTTTAAGTACATTAATTTGTCTGGACATCACTAGAAGGGTACATGATAAGGATATAAATAACTTTAAAAATTTTTAAACTTTGAAAAAAATGTGCTGCTACTGTTCTGAAACTATTGCTTGATAGTGTACATTATTAATTATACCAATACAATTGAGAACTTGGGTTTCCAACATGGCAGAATAGAGATGCAGATATAAAACTGATGAGGTTAATTAGTATTAATCAATGCTGTCCTGAATTTGAATTGGAAGATTCAGTTTGAACTCTAGCTCTATTTAGAAAAGGCCTCAAAACACAACTATTTAGTATGGTAAGTGTTTCAGTTATGTTCTCTAAATACAGTACCAGCTCCCACTAAAAGGAAACAGGACCTCCTAAAGATATCGTTAAATCTAGGTCTAGGCTACAAAGTGTGCAAAATAAACTCAGTACAACTGATCACTTTAGGTTTAAAAAAAAATGTAATTCAGTGATCAAATGCCCCTTGATTCAATCCCCAGGTTTAGTGCAAAACAAAAACAAAAACCCCCAGCCAATCAAACAAAAAACAAAAACTCCACAGAAAGTATCAAAGATTACCAGGATATGCTAAAGGACTAAGAAATCAACTTTAAAAACTGCAGGGAAACAATTTGAGTGATAGTAAGAACAATAATTACAGTGAACTTGAAAGACATATCTTTGCACTCATAATAATACTTAAAAATCAAGCAGCTAAATAAACAAAAACCTCATTGGTCAGTTTTGAAATGTACTAGAAAGCATATTTTTTGGAGTGCTGTTAAGAAAAGAACAAATTGATAAAGCATTTATCATTTTTCTATATAAATTGTACCCTAGGTAGACAGTTAATTGATGAGGGAAAGTTTCTCTCTATTTTTTTATTCATTAAGTTTATTGGTACTTTTTATGTATACAGTACAGGTACATTCATCATTGGGATCTTGTACCTTTACATGACAGATCTTGGTTCTCATTTTTTCCCTATACCCCTGCCCTCCATTCACCTGCTCCACCTTCCCCTATTTACAAAGACTTTGTTTCCATTTTTTCCTTTTCTCATATTTTTTCTTTTCCCTTACTTCCTTTCCCCTACCCGTCCCACTTTCCTTACACCTTTAGCCCTTTTTTCCCAATTTCACATTGTCAATTATACAATTTGAATCTTATTTACACTTTTAGTTTTTCACATCAGAGAAACTATTCAGTATTTACACGTGTGTCCTATTTATTTCCCTTAAGAGTATGTCCTCAATACGCATCCATTTTCCTATAAGTGACTCTAGTTTCACATTCTTTATGGCCAAGTTGCACTCCATTTTATAGAAAAACCCACATCTTCTTTATCCAGTCTCCAATTGATGGGAAATTGTGCTGTTTCCAAGTTTTAGCTATTACAAACTGTGCCACTATAAACATATTGCCGTAGTATGATTCTTTTAATTCTTTTGGAAAGATACCCAGCAGAGGGATGGCTGGGTCAAATGGAACCTCTAATCCTAGTTGTTTGAAGTATCTCCATATTGATTTCCACAGCGGTTGCACCAGTCTGCACTCCCACCAACAACAGAGAAGGGTTCTTTTCTCCCTACAACCCCACCAGCATTTGTTATTGGCTAATTTCTTCATAGCAGTCACTCTTTCTGGGGTGAGGTGGACTCTCAGTGTGGTTTTCATCTGCATCTCTTGAATGACCAGTGATGTTGAACATTTTTCCATATATTTATTTACTGCTTTTACTTCTTTGTCTGAGAAATGTCTGTTAATTTCAGATGCCCATTTTGTATCAGGTCTTTATATTTGGGGGCCTATTTCTTTTGAGTTATTTATATATTCTAGATAGTAGTCCTTTGAGGAGGAGCTGGTAAAATTTCTTTCCCACATTGTAGGTTGTCTCTTAGCTCTGTTGGTTTCTATTACAGTTGCAGAATCTTTTTAATAAGATGAGATCCCAGTTGTTGATTCTTTCTGCTATTTCTCATGCTACTGAGGATTTGTTCATAAAGTTTTTTCCTATGCCAATGTCTTTGAGAGCTCTACCTAACTTATCTTCCAGCAAGTTTAGTGTTTCTGTTTTAATATTTAGATCTTTAATTCACTTGGATTTTAGTTTACTGCATGGTGAAAAATAAGGGTCTAGTTTTATTCTTTGGCAGGTTGAAATTCAGTTTTTCCAACACAATTTATTAAAGAGGCTATCTTTCCTCCACTGAGGATTGTTGGCTCATTTGTTAAAGATGAGGTAGCTGAGTACATCTGGAGTTGTTTCTGTATCTTCCAATCTATTCCACTGATCCTCACATCTTTTTCTTTGCCAGTACCATGCTGTTTTTATCACAGTGGCTTTGTAGTAGAGTTTCAAATTGGGAATTGTTATACCCACTGCCATGTCTCTGTTGCCTAGGATGGCTTTGCTATTCTAGGTCTCTTATGGTTCCAAAGGAATTTTTGGATTTTTTTTTTTTTTTTAGTTCTGTGACATATAGTGTTGGAATTTCAATTAGCATTGCATCAAATCTGTATAGCAGTTTTGCTAGTATGGCCATTTTCACTATGTTGATTCTTCCTACCCAGGAGCAGGGGATATCTTTCCATTTTCTTATATCTTCTTTGATCTCTTTTTTCAGGGTGCTGTGGTTTTCAGTGTAGAGGTCTTTTGCTTCTTTTGTTTGATTGATTCCTAGATACTTCATTTTTTTGGATGCTATTGTGAAAAGAATTGTTTCCCTAATTTCTCTCTCAATGAGTCTGTTATTTGTATACAAGAAGGCTATTGATTTTTGACTGTTGACCTTGTATCCAGCTACTCTGCTGAAAGTGTCAGTTAAGTCTAGAAGTCTTTTGGCAGAGTTTTTTGAGTCTTCTTTGTAGAGTATGATCAGCAAATAATTTCAGTTTAACTTCTTCCTTTACTATCTTTATTGCTTTAATTTCTTTGTCATGTCTAATTTCCATGGCTAATGTTTCCAGAACTATATTGAACAGGAGTCATGATAGTGGGCATCCTTGTCTTGTTCTGATTTTAGCATGAAGGTTTTCAGTTTTTGCTCATTTAATATGATGTTGGCTGTTGGTTTTTCATAGATAGCCTTTATCAAGTTGAGATAAAGACCACCTATTCCAATTTTCTGCAGGGTTTTTATCATGAATGGGTGTTGAATTTTGTTGAATGTTTTTTCTGCATCTATTGAGATGATCATATGGTTTTTGGCTCTGAGTCTGTAATATAGTGTATTACATTTATTGATTTACACATGTTAAACCATCCTTGCACCCCTGGACTTGGTCAGGGTATATGATGTTCTTGATGACCCTCTGTATTCGGTTTGCATCTATGTTCATTAGGGAGATTGGCCTGTAGTTCTCTTTTTTGGTTGGGTCTTTCCCTGGTTTTGGAATCAAAGTAACACTTGCTTGCAGGGATCAATTTGGAAGTATTCTTCCCTTTAAATTTCATTGAAAAGTTTAAAGAGTAGGGGCAATAGTTCTTCTCTAAATGTCTTGTAGAATTCAGCAGTGAAGCCATCAGAACCCAGGATTTTCTTTGTTGGTAAATTTTAAATTATGTTTTCAGTTTCACTGATTGTAATTAGGGTGTTTAGATTTTTTTTATCTTCTTTGTTCAACTTTGGTAATTCATAAGTATTAAGAAATCTGTCCATTTCTTCTGTTTTCCATTTTATTAGTGTAGAGGTTCTTGAAATGAGGTATTGATGATCCTCTGGATTTCTGCTGGATTTGTTGTGATGTCACCTTTTTCATTCATAATTACATGTATCTGAGTGTTTTCTTTCCTGTTTTTGACAAGGTGGGCTAAGGGTTTATCGATTTTATTTATTCCTTTGAAAAACCAACTCTTCAATTTGTTGATTTTTTTTATATCATTCTCTTAGTCTCCATTGAATTGATTTATGCTCTGATCTTTATAATTTCCTCCCTTGTATGAGCTTTGGGTTTTTCTTGCTCTTCTTTTTCTAGGAGCTTAAGGTTAAGCATTAGAATGTTTATTTGAGCTCACTCTAGTGTGGGCATTCATTGCTATGAATTTCCCTCATAGAGCTGCTTTCATTTTGTTCCATAGATTCCTGTATGTTGTACTGGCATTATAATTTATTTGCATAAACTATTTTTTTTCATTTTTCTCTGTGACCTATTGAATGTTCAGGAGAGTATTGTTCAATTTCCATGCGTTTGTGAAGTTCTTGGAGTTTCTTATACTATTGATCTCCAGCTTAATTGCACTATGGTCTGATAATATACATGGGATAACTTCAATTCCTTTGCATTTATTTAATTATGTTCTATGAGCTAGTATGTGGTCTATTTCTAGAATGATTCATGTGCAGCTGAAAAGAATGTATATTCTGATTTTTTGTGGTGGAACACTGTAGACATCTATTAAGTCCATTTGCTCAAAAGCTTGGTTCAGTTCTAGTATTTCATTGCTGATTTTTTTGTCTAGATAATCTATTTGTGACAGTGACATATTTAGGTCTGCCACTACAGTTGTATTAGTGCTCATTTGGTTTTTCATGTCCCTTAGCATTTGTTTTGTATAATTGGGGGCATTAATGTTTGGTGCATCTATATTGATGATTGTCATCTCTTCCACTTGGATTGTTCCCTTTACAAGGATGTGACCATCTTTGTCTCTCTCAATTAGTTTTGGTTTGAAATTTACTTTGTCTGCGAATAAGATAGCTATCCTTGCTTTTTTCCAGGCTCATGTCACATGGAGAACTGTTTTCCATCCTTTTACTTTCAGTCTGTGAGTTTATTTTTGAAATAGGTGTGTTTCTTGTACACAACATATTGTTAGATTTTGCTTCTTAATCCATTCTGCCAGTCTATTTCTTTTGATTGGTGAATTGAGGCCAGTGACCTTGATGGTTACAACTGATAGGTATTGACTTATCATTGTCATGTTATTGTCCTGTTCTTTGCTCTTTATTATCCCCCCCCCTTGCCTAATTGATTTGCTCTGTTGGGTCTCATGGTGTTGTGACCTTCATTGTCTTTTTATAAGATATTATTTTGAATTGTTTGTAGTGCTGGTTTGGTAGTCATGAAGTTTCTCATGTGTTCTTTGTCGTGGAAGTATCTTATTTCCCCATCCATTTTAAAAGAGAGTTTTTTGCAGGATACATCAGTCTAGGTTGGAGGTTGTTTTCTTTTAGGGCTTGAAATACCTCACTCCAGGCTCTCTTTGACTTGAGGGTTTGTGTTGAAAAGTCTGCTGTGGTTCTGATGGGCTTTCCTTTGCGTGTGATTTGTGTCTTTTCTCTAACTGCTTGCAGTATTTTTTTCTTCTGTTTGTTTCCAGGATCTTTACTATTACATGTCTAGGTGTAGATTTTTTTTGATCATGGCTAGTTGGAGTCCTATATGCCTTACTTATCTGTATGTCAAATTCTTCCCCTCTGTTTGGGAATTTTTCTGTCATTAATTCTGTGAACAGTTTTTTTAAAAATGTCATTTGTGCTTTCTCCCGAAATTTCATGGATTCCTATCAGTCTTATATTATTATTCTTTGCATCATCTAGGAGTTGTTGGATCAATTTCTCATGACCCATTACTATTTTTAGGAGATCTCTCTTTTCATGGTCACTGACAATCCTATGTTATATCTGAAATTCTTCACATGTGTTCATTCTGCTGCAAATTCTATAGAGTTTTTAATCTCCTGGATATCTGTTTATATCTGTCTCATGGATTGCCCTTCTTTCCCATGCTGGGCATTCATGGCTTCTATCATTGTCCTGAACTCATCTATTTTTTTGGTCTGTTTCTGTTCTAGAGTCTCTAATCATGTCTTTCATTGTGCTCACCATCTCTGTAGTTAACTGGGAAGTTATTTCTGTTTTGAATTTTTCTAGAGCCTGATTGATCTAATTTGTTACTTCCTGTGCTACAGGGTGTCCTTGTGGTTGATTGTCAGTCTTTTCCACCTTGTTTCCCCTAGGATTTGCCATTGGTGAGCTGGAAGTCTGTATTTGTGACCTCCTTAAGTGTTTTCTCATTTTTATTTTTGTTGTTGGTACTCTCCTTGGTTTAATTCCTGGGTCAGTACTTCAATCTTCCTAATATAGCTGCTCTTTAGGTTTTGAATCTCTAATGACTTAAAGACATTCTCATTTTCATTATATCAGGAAGGACAACTGATTAAATCAATCACAGCCCTTTGGACCAAATGATACAATCAGCAACAGAATAGCATCAAGCGCAGCTTAGAAATTGACAATTTGTTGTAGTTATTAATCTATCACCTTTAACCATGTGAGTTAAATAAAAATCAAGGACCAGCCAAAAATATGTTTATAGTGAGTAAACTCATCAATATAGCAATTTTACCCTTCAGGATGGGGATTTAGAAAGAGGTGGGAGGAGAGGAATAGATAGGTAGAGGGATAGGAGCAGGTTTCCAGTGAAGCCAGAGGACACAGGATGATCATGCAAACTCTAGGAAACTGTTAAAGACAAGAGGGAAAGACAGAGTGCAAGAACAATGACAAGAATAGAGAAACAACAGTAATAGGGAAGCTATAAATTGTACTCAGTTTCCTTTAAAACTAATGACAATTGAGAGAAGGAAAAAAGAGAGAAGAAAATAAAAAGAAGAAATCCATATTAGGGCAGGACCAGGAACAAAAAAAAGATGAAGAACAATGTGGGGGAGCAAGAGATTGAGTGACAAAAAGCAGAAAGAAAAAAGGAAGAATTTGAAGAGTGGGAAAAAAATTAAATTTTAAAAATAAAAATTAAAAATAAGAGGAAAAGAAAGAAAAAAATTTGAAGTGTCTCCTTCAGGGTATATCTCTGCTGTCACAATAGACAAGGTAGGCAGCAATGGGCAGAACTAAGTCAGTTAGTCTCAGGAAGTCAATGACAGACCCCTGAGATTCAGGCTCAATTTTGGCTGCAAGGCCCAAGTTGAGTTCCCTAACCTTCTACAGGGTGGAACTCTGCAAGGTTCTATGGCCAGTTCCAGCTGCTCTTCCCCTGAGATAGTCCAGGTTCTGATGGAAGGTGGTGATCCCTTCACCTTACCAACTACAGATGTCTGGTGTGCCTTTATTACAGTTATTCACTTCCGTTCTATCTTCTGGAGCTCAGTACAATGGCCTTTATGACCCCCTGTGCCTCTGCAGTATGGATCCAGGTACTGGCACAACCAGGAGGCCCAAGAGCACAGGGATGGTGGGAATGCTGCAGGGGCACCCGAGTGGCTGGGCAGTCCTCACCGGTCTGCTCCAATGAAGGCCTGGGTGAAAAGTTTCTTTGTAGAAATAATCTTATTTATAAATCAAGGAATGATAGGCTTAGGTATTATTTTGCAACACCTAATTAATGAATTAATGGATCTAAGTAATGGTAGTCAATAGTTGACTGAGTCACAAGAGAGAAATCTAGATACAGTATTTTGTGCCTTCTGATAAGGCCCAAACCTCCTGTGAAGTATCTTTTCCAAAATAATTTGAATTGAATCAAGCCTCTTGCTAACAATCAGTTAATAGCAAACATATGTGGGCAAAAGAATATGTAAAGTAACACTCCAGCTAATCAGTAATGTCTGGGAAATACTACAAGACAACAGACAGACAAAAAACAACTTTAGTCCTCCAAAAAATGTTTAAAGAAATAGAAGTCAGGAGAATTAATGGATCTAAAAAAAAAAAAGACACATGACCTATCAATTACAACTGTGGAACTTTGGATCCAAGTTCACATACACTTTGGGGGAAAAAAGCAAAAATCTTACGTAAAGCAGAGATGGCTATGCTTGGTATTTAATACCACTAAATAATTAACTTTAAAAGATGCAATACAGAAGACATATTTAGTCTCTATCTTTAGAAATTTATACTGAAATGTTTATAGATGAAATCATGTGATGCTTCAAAATAAAGGGGTAGGTTAAGTTCAATGATCGTTTCGGCTCAGGAGTTCAAGGCCAGCCTGGACAATATAGCAAGACTTTCATCTGAAAAATTAAATAATAAGTAATAAGCAGGGCAGGGGTATGGCAATCATGGAGTTGTGGCAGGTATAGATTGGAAAGGAGATAAAACTTTGAAGCACATGAAGGTTTGCTAAGATACCAACCAGAAAGCTCCTGCCATTTTCAGGGCTGGACAGCACGGGCAGAGATGATGGCAGCTACCAGGCGGGCCAGTGTGGTGATGTACAGGAGCCCCATCAACAAGTTCCTCAGTATCTAGAGCAAGAGTAGCTCAGCTGACACCTGAGTGTGCACCGAGGGTGGCATGTGGACCTTCCTTCCCCTTCCATTAGCTCCTAATTTCCCCCTCATAGTGAGATGATTGCTGTGTCTTAGCATGTGCACTGCTCTGCTGCTCTGTTGCGACCAACAGCCACTTGGGACAATAAACTGAGCATCGGCGATGAAGTAAAGGAGTGATGTTTAAAAGGGAAGACACTATATTTCTAAAAAAGAAAAAAAAAACCCTCAAAAAATAGAAGACAGCTGCCCTGTGAGAGGTGAGGACAGATGTGGATACCCCCAGGCATTTGTCCTCAGCTTTCTCTTATCAGGTAATAAAGACCCTCCTTCCCAGGTTGATACCTGGAACTTGTCATGACCTGATTTGCTCTGTCAAAAGTTATAGATGGATTCCAGGCCACAGGGCCCTAACCCTGGTGTCATTGCCTTTCATGCACATACCTAAGTGGGATTTTGTTTTCTCCTTCCCCACCAGTCCTTGTCAGGGTTTATCTCTGCATTTGGTTAGGAGGAGCCTTACATACAAAGCTGCTTGGAGTTCGTGATTAAGTAGGGGAAAGTGCATCTAGTGCAGTACAACAGTGACCCCTGCGTGAGACTATATATATGTAAGATGGATAGCCCCTCCTCCTTTTGTCACCATTCCATTGGAGCTGGGGAGGGATGGCTATGTTGGTTAGTGCACCTGACTACCTCTTGTGCTCTACTTATCAACTCTCCCTCTTGTCTTGTTAATTGCTCCCTCCAGTAAAAAAAAAAAAAAAAAAAAAAAAAAAATTTCTGGTACCGGGGATTGAACTCAGGGGGCAGAACCACTGAGCTAAATCCCTGGCTCCCTCCAGTAAAATTTTAACTCTTTGTAGTCAAGATTTGCCAGAAAGCCTAATGAGGGCCTTATTCTATTCTTTCCTTGCCTACAGACTCTTTTCCCCTACATGATTTTACAAAAACATTTCTCTTTCATTTAAATTTGTAGTCAGCAAAAGATAAACCCAGCCACCTCTACCATACCACATGCACCAGGGTCAGGATGCCTAGCCCTCCTTCCCCTCTACTGCCTTTCCTCCTAGCCCCAGAGAGAACCTGCGCATGCAGGCAAAGAGGATGAAGTGCAGCATGCGGCCACAATGGAAGGACAGTGTATCTGCTCCACAAAGGGTGCAGACCACTTTTCCCGGGAAGGCCTGCACGTCTCATCCTGGCTTGCCTGGGTCAGTCTTTGGGTCTAGGAGCTGTAGCACACCTGGAAGGCTGCAGAGCATAGTTCAGGGAGGGTGCAAGCTTTGTATCAGGGACCTTTTGAATGAGGTTTAGTGAGACTGGTTCCTGGGCTATCACTTCTCAGTTTGATGGTGGGCTACCTCCAGGTGAGCAAGCGTTACCTCACCGTGTGGGGTGACTTGCACCCTTGGAGGTGAGAGGAATTCAGGCATCCATAGGGAGTGGGCAGTGGGGTATACATAAAGGAGATTCAGTTAAGAATGAACAGAGTTTCACATGTGAGCTGTCCTTGTGGACTTGAGCAAAGGACTGAAGTTAGAGGAAAGAGATGCTGAGTATGTGGTATATCAGGAACAATATACTAACTTGAACCCATGTTTTCTTTTACAAGATTTTGGCAAAACAATAGTGGTAAAGTTCAGAAAGACAAGACCACTGCCCTTGAACACAATCCCTACATGTAGCTTTTCTTCAGTTTGATCAAAGACAGATGTATACAGGTATATGGTCAAGGAAAGGATAGCATTGTCCACCTGCTTCCTGAACTGAGATTAACCATTCTAAACTGGACTTCTGGCGATGTGCCCCTGTACTGTTTACTTCCAGTCATCAAAATGGTTTGGTTAACTTTTATTTCCTCATGTGCTCCCCACATAGTAAATACTTTGGACTTTGTGGTCTCTTACTGTTGTTGGTTCTGTTGTAGTACAGAAACAGCAATAAATGAATGGATGTGACTATGTTCCAATAAAACTTTATTGACACTAACATTTGAATTTCACACAACTTTCTCATGTAATGAGATATTCGAGATATTCGTTTCCCCATTTGAAAATGTAAAAAATCACTTTTAGCTTGGACTTACAGCCAGTAGTAATTTGCCAAGTTGTGGTAGAGAAATGACAGTGTTCAATGCTGGCCAAAGTATCAAAATTTATGGTCTTTTTTAGACCTGGGAGAGAGTAGAACAATTTCCAGGCTTTCGTTTCACCTCTCACTCTTGTGATAATCTTTGAGCTATTTCTCTTTTCTTATTTGTAGTTTTCAGAAGATGTTATTTTCTTCACTATAGAATCATTTAAAAGTCAAGTTTCATCCATGAACAATGTTGTGTGTACCAGAAGGGAAGGTACTTGGATCAGTGCTTTTCCATTCTGAGGTCCAACACATTCAGAGAGGAAGTGAACATAAAAAAAATGTTTTGTATCTGTGTGTGTTTGTAACAATAAAGCACTCTATAAATGTTAAAGAAAAAAAAAGAGGATGGCTGTCTTCTTATAGTCTAGAAAGTGGGAAGCTGTTTTTTTATGGGATAATTTGAACTTTCCCAAAAGTACCTACCTAGTACCTTGCACAAGGCATGTTTATTAAAGTGAATAAATTTACTTTCAATTAATATTTTTTTACTGTGTATTACTTTGTGAACTTCTGGTTCTCAAGTGAATCCTCTCCACAACTTCTTATAAGCTCCAGAAAGGGCAGGACAGTGAGTATCCTTCCTAGCATCTTTGATTATCTTCATAGTAGTGGTACTAGAGGACCTTTAGTATTTGGGGCTTCCTAGGGCCTTATTGTAATATATAATGCTCAAGAATGAATATTAAAACTCCAGGTATAGCTTTCAATCTATGTCCAGTGGAGGTGTTATCATTACTTTTTAACTTCTGGGCACAGAATCTGCCTCTATTCTTTAGGCACTAAAACAGACAACTTCCTTGTAAAATCAATAGGATTAAGACAATTGCCAAAAATGGAAACTTCTAGATTACTTATCAAAGTTATGATGAACTTAAAAATAGGTTTGAAAACAATTCAGCTTTTAACCATACTAGTTAAAGTACTGGAGAGTTCCAGGTGAGCACTGACTAAACAGTTATGAAATTTGGGAAACATTTGGATGGGAGACCAAAAATTGACAGGGGAAGGTGCATCCTGGGCTACTCTTAAAGATTTGAAGAAACTATATGGGAGAGAAGACAAAAGGTAAAAGACTTTTTTCAATGCTCTAATCTCAAAAATACCTAATTTTATAAAACTTCAGGTACATAGTTTGTACTCAATATTTCTATTTACCTTTACAATAAGCACACAATATTAAGTTGGAAATATGGGTTCTAACTCTTATTCTGGTACTCTGTGGCATAAAATCTCATGTAAGACAGTACCATGAAAGGCTGGGAATTTAGTTCAGTGTGCCACAAGTGCAAGGTCCCGAGTTCCAACCCCTGTACAAAAAAAAAAAAAAAAAAAAAAAAAAAAAAAAAAAAAAAAAAAGAAGACAGTATCACATCATAGCTTTCACTTTCCCCAACTATACAGTGGAAGACCAAATGTTGCTTAGAGTCTTACACATATATTTGTATGGATCACCACAGTTTACAAGCTTGTCATACTTAGTGGTTATAGTGTTTGAAGGGGCTAACAGTTAAAGTATAAAGCCACCAGGAGGGAACACAAAAGGATGAAGAATATATTTACAGGCACATGCAAATGAACTGACACAAGAAGATAAAGAATGAAATGTAAGTGCCTTAAAAGTTTAAAGACCAGGGCTGGAGATTTAGCTCAGCGGTTTGGTGGCCTGCCTTCCAAGCGCAAGGACCTGAGTTCGATCCCCAGTACCAAAGGAAAAAAAAAAGTTTAAAGACCAAATAATAGTAAAAACAAAACAAACCTCTAGTACTTTAGATTTGTATGAAAAAAAATGTCTGAATTAGCATGTACCAGAAACCTGCTTTAAGAAATGTAATGGGAGGGGTTTGGGTATGGAGCTCATAGAGTACTTGTGCACAGGGCCCTGGGTTCAACCCCCTGAATTGAAAAAAAAAATGGGACAGGTGATTAGCTTATAAATAATCAAGCTATATAATAGTTAAAACCCAAATAGTTGGTATCATACATCTATTTCCTCTCTTTATTGTAATCTATTTAACTCACTTGCCAGATTGACAAACTGCATTCCCTCTATAAATGTTCCTGGTGATCTTGGCATAGGCCATTTGTGTTTAAATGTGCTTTTTATTTTTTTGGTACCAGGGATCGAACTCAGGACCTTACACTTGCCAGGCAGGCTGAGGAACCCCTGAGCTAAATCTCCAGCCATATTTGCTCTTTTTAAAACACTTCTATGCTCTTCAATTTAGTTTGTACATTTAGGACTGAGTTATTTGCTCCCCAAAGCTTATGCAATTATCTCTCTCATTACATAATTAAGACGTTAAGT